>NC_089980.1:81537772-81840803 GCF_036417845.1 Apteryx mantelli | reverse complement strand
CCTTTCCTCTCAGGAAATGAAACATTCATGAGGAATGTCACTTCTGTATCATCATTAAAAACTGACATCATATCTCAGACTGAGATCTATGTGTCAAATACACTTACCTGTCAGGAGAGACAGGCTCAATCCCAGAGCAAACATCTGGAAGACCTGGGGGCCTGTGGCACCATTCTCACACGTGGATGTGAAAAAGCTGTGATAGCTTTAAGTGAGAATGTAAAGCAAGGCCCACTGCCTCTAAACTCAGAGTCAACATGAAGCTGCAAAGAGATGAGCTTGTTTGTTTTTCATAACTTGTGCTTTCTTTAGCCTTTTTTTTTATGTCATAGCCAAAGGCTTTATTCATCAAGAATGTGCTGATAGGCCAGACCAAGTAATAAAATGTACAAGCACACAGATTCTTCCCACCCAATGAGCAAAAGGAAATGTAATTAACACACACTAGAGAAACCAGAGTTGCTGTCATGAGGATGCTGTTTGCTCCCACTGTGAACAAGGCAAAGCCCACAGACAGCGTGATCTCAGGTCTGCTGCTTCACAAGCCTCAGCAAGGGTGCTACACAAATTGCTAAATAACAAACTTATCCACAGGGACCTGGTAATGAACTTACCCACAGGATATTAAAAGCAGTAAATTGTTAAGGCATGGTCCACTGCTCTTATTTTTAACCCACAATTTGCAAGTTCATTCTTTGGTAGTGATAAAAGAAAAAATTTCACCGTGCTGGTGCACCTATTTTCTGGATAACTCCTTATGGTTGATAAAATGCAAGAACATGCAGGTCACCTTTGGTAATCCCCCCATTCTGTTGCCTTTTACTCTCAGAGAAATCTCACCTTAAAAAGTGCAATTGGAGTTACTTTACATATGCACATCCATAGATAAATGACAGTATTTCACACCTGACATTTGAGGAAAACTTGATGCTTGTTCTCACAATACCCTGGGTATCTGTTGATGACAAAAGTAATTTTTCACACCTTTTGTCTTCTCTCACCACTGTATTGTACAGACTTCTTCACCAGCTTAGTATGAGAATAATCTTGGTAACTTAAGTACTTGAGGCAAGCCCAGAAGGTGAAGGAGCTGGAATGCTGCAGCACTGTCTGACTGCACCATTTTAGATCCCAGACTGCTCTTTTGCTGTAATTGCTCAGTATTAGTGAGTACAAAGTTTGCTTAGTGTCATTCTCATAACCTTTTCCAACAGATTGTGCATCTCCATGTCACATCTCCAAAAGCCAGACTATGGAGTGATTTTCACTGAGCAGTCAGTATTTTCCTGTGCCCGGTAACAATAGGGATGAGTTCATGGCCAGAGTTTTCAGCTCTAGTTGTCTGGTGAACTTTACCTCCAGAAGTGAAAAGCCAAGGCCGTAAAATATGATATTCTGTGAGATGCTTTTTATTGAGCCCACTTCATACCATGCTTTCTAGCTCATTTAATCCACACCTTCTGCATCTTAGATCCCTCCTATCAATTTTATGGCTTTTACATCCTACCCCACCCTCCAAAAAAAACCTAACGATGTTAGCTGAGCAAATTTTTTAGCACATGGTTAGCTTACAGGAATTTTTACTTATTTTTATTTGAAAAAGAGGTGAGGAAACTACAGAGAAATTAAAAAAAAAATAAACTATTTGAGGATGAGTTACAATATAAAGACTTAAAGCCTAACAATTGTAAGACCAAAGAGGCAGTCTCCATTTTTAAATAGAATGTTTCTGAAATTAGAAGCAAGCCTTTCTCCTAATTTTTTATTAGCTAGTATGGAAATGATGATCAGTGTAAATGGGCTGACTGATAAGTCAGTCAAGGGGAGCAAGTTGTCCCACTAAGGTATGTAAAAACATATTTGGGTTCAGTCTCAGGACCAAGGAACCCCCTACTGCATCAACAGATCAATACTAAATGCTGGAGGAAAGTGTGCAAGAAGGAGGAGAAGCATTACATGGTACTTTCCCAGTATATCCTCCCACCTTCAGGAAAGCTGCAGTGCAGAGACTTCTTGAGTTAGCACCTGCATTTTTCTGTAAAGTAAGCCTTGATGGACTTAGAATAACTACAGAATTTTAATCACTTTTTGAACTTACTTATACTTTCGGCATCCAGAGCATCTTGTATTTATGGACTGTGTAAAAAACTGCTTGTTTTCATTTTGATCCCTCTTAGTTCTTCCACTATGAGAAGCAATGAATAATCATTTCCTGTTCACCTTCTCTATGCAACTCACAATTTCAACACAGCTTTCAAATCCCTACCCTCTTTTTACCAGACCAGAGAATGCTAGTTTACTTAGCCTACTTCTATGAAAGCCATTCTTCACCACTGTTATTCCTGTTGCTCCACCATTGTCATTCCTGTTGCTCTTCCTTGTATCTTTCCTACTACAGATTTTAGGACAAGGACACAGGGACTTCATGTCTACTCACTTTACTCACTAAGTAGACACACCAGATTTATGCCAAACCATTTTGTTGTTTTCTGTTTTGTTACTTATCTCATCCTAATAATTTCTACCGTTCTATTTGTCATTTGGCTCCTGCTAGGCATGGAATGATTTTTTTTTTCCAGAAAATTAATTAATCACAGTAAAAATTGATCCTGGGTTCTTTTTTTGGAGTAGTAATAGTTAATTTAGAACCCATTAGAGTGCATGTATAGTACAGGATGAACATCGTTTACATTTGTTGACTTTTATCTGCCTTTTTAGTAGGAATATTTTCCTCTTTCAACTGTGAAAACTGTCTGCTTACTCCCTATTCTTTGCTTCCTGTCTTTTGAATGGCATCTGATCTCTGCTTATATCTTAAATTCATAAGAAAACCTTTTTCTTAGCCTGTGATAGCTTAATTTCTCTAATGGTCTTTGATGAGCAAGCTTCTGAGAGCCTTCTGGAAACCCAAGTCAACGGTATTAACCAGATCTCATGTATATGCTTATTTGCCTCCTCAGACAACACAACCACCTTTTGAAGCATACCTTCCCTTACAAGTAACATGTTGGTTCTTTCCTGTTATGTTAAATTAGCCCCATGCCTACTAAGTCTACCTTTATGACAGGTTTTGCCAATTTTCCAAGTAAAGCCCTTAGAGTTACTGGGCTATAATATGCATGGGTCCATGTTTAAAAATAAACTATTTTCCATTCTATACAGAGGGCAACTTAAGTGATTGGCTATATACCACAGTTAATAGCTTGGTAATGTTATATTTCAGTTCCTTTAAATCTCTTGGATTAATGTTATCTTGGCCTGCTGACCCATCACTCTTCATTTTATGAAAATGATCTTAAGCTCCTTCTGCTGATGTTGCTGCTGGAGATGATTCCTCTGACTCATCTCCCACAAAGGTTTCAGGATGGGAGCTCCCCCTTGCTCCTTCATAGTCAGCACTGATGCTCTGCTCTTACAGTCTTACCTTTTCTGAGTTAACCTTTTATATATTGACCTTACAGACTCTGGCATGTTGCTAATTTATGTTTTGTTTGTGATCCTTTCTATTTAATAATTTTGTGCCTCTAACAAGTTGACCCTAAAAGTCTGTTTTGGCCCATATTATTACTGCTTTGCATTTAATTTGTCAAAGTTTACAATTTTTTTTTTTTAATACAAGTATAACTTTTTGAAGACTAGCTTTTTCATAGCCTTCCTTTCTCTGTTGTTTAACCAGTTCTTTTTTTTTTTTCTTGTTCTTCTAAAGTATTTTTAATATGCATTATACATTCACTCTGAGCTCCGGATATAATGTCTTTGAAAAAAAATTCCTTGCTTCTGTAAACATTTGGCCTTCTTCCTTGCTTGCTTACATTTTTTTAAATCTGTGGTTCCTCATCCCTATGCTGTTTCCATTTTTTAAATTAAAAACTACTCTACTGGATTTTTGTGGGTAAGACAGTTGAAGAAAAATTGCTTTCATGGAATAGCTACTGGCAAACCATCTCATTTTAATTGTATTCACGTATCCTTATCATTCTCAATTAGCATTACGTAAATTACTTTTAAATGTGATATCTAACAAAGGTCTTTTGCAGAAAATCACAAAGGCATGGCACCCTGCTGTAAATCTATACAGATACCATTTGCAACACATCTGCTACCAAGACTCTATCCCTATAAGCAAATTCTTACTTTCTGCACAGCTACTAACTTAAGATAGTTTCAGAGTAACCTTATAACAAATATGTTGCAATGATCTAATCTCAATGTAATAAGGTTTCAAAGACCAGTGGCAACTTCTGTTCCTAAAAATAAAAGGTCATCTTGTTGCTCAACAGCATTAATAAAACCTGGCTGTGCTGCTGGTGTGAGTTGTCATCTGACAACACCTGGGGTTTCCTCCAAGTTGTGAATGATTTGAAATATGAACATGGTTTGCCTCTTCAAGTAGAAGGGGTTGATGTTACTTCTGCCATCTCCACCATCATTCTTTCCCAATTTTTCTTCCTTCCCCTGTCTTATCTGAGCTGAATCCCAGCCAGATTCTCATGTATCACATGCCTCTGAGCCAGATACTTGCTGTGGTACTAGACTTACTGGTTTGGGTTGAATGTCTTATCAACATACCACTGTAATCAGCCTTTGAATATACATACATTGCATGTCTGACTAATTTGGTTTTAGGATTAAATTAGTTATAATAAACTCAAAGAGCTAGAGGGAGAAACTAGTTCAAGTCCTTTGCCCATAAATTTTTGTACATGTTGGTTTTTGCCTACTACCCACACAGATCATTTTTGTGAGACTTTCAGGGTCTAGCATCTGTCTCAAATTCAATAATTCAAATGAAAAAACAGAAGAACTATTTGAAGAGCACAGCAGATTAGCTCACTCTGGCAACTTTTGTGTTTTGGGAATGCCTTTATGGAATACTGATCTTTGTTGAAGTATCAATTTTAAATAATAATAATAAACATCATCATAAAACAGGACAGAAACAGGATGGTGAGAATTTTGCCTGTATGACTTCCTAAGTTACTTCTTATTAAGTATTTGTATCACTTTCTTGTTCCTTTATACAGCTCCCCTGTGAAATTCTCAACCCATTCCATATAAGCCTTTTCACTTTCTTTTCCAGTATCAAATATTCTCTTTGCACCCTGGATGCAGGTGTATTTTTCTGCATTCCCAACTGGACTTGCCCAACCCATCTTTCATTCTAAACAGTCTCCTGAGACATCTCACCCTTGTATAAATAGCAGGCTTTTTATGTATAGGTGAGTGGTTACTTAAAAACATTCTAGTAACCCCTTTGCATGCTGGTTTTCAGGGCCGGTACCCCATTCACCTCTTTGATTTTCTTCTCATCTCTGACCTACCTGAAGTCTTGTCATCCATTGACTTCAGGGTTTCTGTTCTCTCCTGGTTTTCTCTTTACCTTTTTGGTGCACCTTCTGCGTCTAATTCAGAAGCATCTTCTCTTTCCCGTTGCCCCTGCTGATGGTGGTCCTCACATTGTAGTCCTTGGTACACTTGCTGTACATTTTCTCTAATTTACTCACCAGTAACACAGGTCTGAACTGTAAAGGATCTCCGTAAAGGTCTACAGATTCACAGCAACTGAGAATCTGTGAAGTTAAAGTATCAGGAATCCCTTCCAAAATTAATCCAGACTGTCCAATCCAGTACAGCACTAAGCACCCAGAAGTAAAGTTCTGAGCTTCTGCAGTGTCATTGGATAAATACTGAGAATAAGCAGCCGACTGGGTCCTTTCCTCTTCCCTTCATGTTTCCTCTTCTTCCTTCCACCTAAAATATGCTGGATAACAAAAAGCACTTCTGGTTCAGCTTGTCCACCGAGGACCCTCTTCATGTGTTTTTAATATAATGCATAACAGATTACACTGTTCCCCAAAAGGATGAAGGTTTTATAAAGTACAAAATAATTATATCTATAGAAACAACTAAAATCACTCACATTATACAATTGTTTGTCCTAAAACGAGGTAGAATAATGTAGGAAAAGAAATATTTGTTCCTTAGAATCCTTCATAACCCCTGTGGGACACTCAGCAATTTACTTGCAAATGGAAAACACATGCATTGTCAAGGATATAATGCCAGACAAGTTTGCTTACAAAGACTTTGGAGCATTTCAAATGTTCATGTTTATAGCAAACATAGTGCTCATCCAGTAGGGAATCTATCCAGGCATGCAACTGTCATTTACTTTTAAAAACCACAAGTTCCAAACTATTACAACTCTAAAAATTGGGGATTTTTTAAAGCAGGCCTGACAAAAGACACTGTCTTTGAAGATGCCAATGTCTGTGCAGCTAGCTTTTCTGTAGTTCGTTTGACCAAGGCAAACCTTACCAGAGAAGGCTTGGAGGTTAGAATAGGCCACAGACTATTCCCAAGGGGCAATTTGTATATGTCCATCCTGGTTTTGAGGTCTTACAGAGTCAAATGTTGTAGAAGTAGCCATACTCTGCCAGGTGGTCTCAAAGCCTGGAGAAGATCCTCTTGCTACTTATTTATCAATGTAGTCAGTGTTCTCTCACTGATGCTCTACGTTCCCCTGGTTATTCTTTTAACAACTTATTTCTTTTATACACTCCTGTATAAAATAGTGGCCTCTTTTATGTATACATGAGTGGCTACTTAAAAAATCAGAATGTATCATTAAATACCAAAGATGCAGCTAGGATAAATGTCCTCTGATTAGAGCACTTAGCTTTTTTGTCCACCTTCATGGCAGCTGGTAGGCTTTCATTCTGCACATGCTCCCTCCTTCTAAACACACTGTAAAACTATAGGGACAGCAGGATTACGTAAGTAACAACACAGAGCAGAATCTTTTTTTTTTCTGAACAGTCACAGCACAGAGCATAAACAAAATCTGTACTGTACAGACAGTCTCAAAACCCTGAAAACAGCTTCTGACTACAGAGAAGTATTGTATTAGGTAAATGCTCTTTTTTTCTTTTTTCACTACTAGCATATCTGAAATTTGAACCTGAAGACACTCTGTACCTGTTTTCATAGCCCTGAGTGCCTCAAAGGGAAGCATTTCATAAGTGTGCGCTCTAGTCTTTTGAACTCCAAACATCTGCCTTAAGCATCTGTTTTTAATCAAAGTGAAACCAATGGCCTCCTTCAGTGGACAATGTGGTACAGATAAAAAGGCTGATGGTGTATTGACTGTAAAGCCCTCAGCTTTCTTCTTCCCACTTCAGATTCTTTGCCAGAGAACCTTGCTTGTCATTTCAGTTTTCCAGCAATAACCCACATTTAATGGTCAAAATTTCAAGGATTCTTGCTGCAAAGGTCATATATAAATATATTCTTTGGGATTAATTTCCCTCCTATTCTTCTTCTTCTACAAGCAATGTGTACATGCTTCTTCTTAAAAGAGAAGATTAAATTGTTCATGCAATGTTAAAATATAGTTTATCATCTCTGAAGGGTTTGGAGATGATTGTTTAGTGCGGTATGTGCTAAAGGGCAGTTAAGCACATAATTCCTGTTAACAATGATGAAAAATGAATAAGCTGTTCAAAGTACACCAGTTTTAAAAATACTCTGAATGTCGAAAATACACATACACATGGTGCTTCCAAAGGCCACGTTATCTAGGTATCTAATTCATTCTGTACACATAACTGACAGCTTTTGAATGTTCTTTTCTGCTTCAAGGAGAAGCACTTTTAGCAGTAAAACTAGGTGTCTTCCAACTCTATGTAGCATAAAATGCATGTGCTGTTTATAACATTCAAAAAGCTATTTGAAAATATCAGGTTTTGGTCAATGGAAATGAAAGCAAGGCAACAATAATTCCAGAGCCATTTTTTACAGTATTATCCATTGAAGATGATACATACCAATTCATATTTGTTAGCAAAGAAACCATAAACAGTTTAGATGCAAGTAACATTCTCCCTGACCTTCATATTAGTTTATGAAATGCCAGCTGCTCTGCATAGTTCCCTATTTTAACAACATAAGTTCCGATTGATGGATGCATTTATAGCTCCTTGAAAAATCAAAATCCTTGTGAAAAATTAGGATATCATTAAAGGTATGGATTTTCTAACTTTTTTTTTTTTCAGAAGTCAGGCATTTTAACGTTCCTAAATATGCTGGTCTACCTGAGATTACATATTTAGTCCCCGGTAAAAGCATAGTTGAGCACTCTTTAGTACTTATATATGAGTGTTCTTGTAGTCGCAATGGGTATCAGGAGGCCAGACAGCTGGCTCTGCCTCTGCTAATAAACTGAACTGCTCTAAGGCATGGATCTGATTGCTGCCCCACAGCCAACAGATTGCTGTCGCCAGCATGGTCCATGGCACATGTTGGCCAGCTAGCGCTCTCCCAAGCAATGCCTGGACACAATTAAGGGTTTAGCAGTGTCCAGTGACCATTCCCAATAGACCCTGTGAATGTGGCTGTTTTGGAGGGTAGAGGAGTATACATTATATAGGAGTCATGGCAGCTGGCCTCAGTACCAGAGAAGGATCCCTAGACTGTTTAATTAACTAGTAGAAATATAGCCCTAGAGTCTTTTCTGGACTCTGCTGCTGAACTGCTACTTCTGGGCCTTTCTGGTCCTCAGCGTACTCTGCTCTACACAAGGTTGGGTTAGTGACAAATGCTTCCCACAGTCAGATACAAAAGAGGGTAACAGTTCTAGGCTGAATTAGATCCACTTTACTTTAGAAAACAGTCTGTCAAACTAATAAGTCATGTCAACATTATGTCCCTGAAGAATGCTATAAAAATATTATCTATGTGGTATAGGGAGCCTGGATAATGACTAAATTATATCAAAGACAGACTGATTAGTTTTCTAGGTTTTGTGTATCTAAGCCCAGTTTTTTAAAACTTTAATATTTACTATCAGATATTCCTAATTCATAGCAGACCAAAAAAAAAATTTTTTTAAGATAAAGAAGACATGATTGTTAAGTATCATTTTTTCGCACTGGCTGAAGCTGAAGACATTGTCTGCCTTGCAGAAACACTGGTACTTCTGACATTCTTCCAACTCATCTTGCAATTGCTTGTCCAGTATGACCATGCACTGTGGTGTGCTTCATATCCCCTTTCCTGCCATGCAAAGGGAGATGTGGGATCAGAATTCATTGCAAATTAACGTGCATGACACAGCTTCCAAACCTGCTCTGGGAATTTGAAGGGATGGTGCTACCTGGTCCAGGCAAAAACTAAGTCAGGGACCATTCAACAGCTTAATGCTATAGACACTTGACTTCCAGTTCAGTGGCCTAGCATTTTTTAATTTACTAGTATAGATAAGCCCATTGTGTGGACTGGGTCATAAGAATCTTACATTTATTTCTCAGCATCTGAACCCAGAAGCCATATTGGTGTATCATAAATATAATCCCCTGTTCTTTTAATACTAGTGTTTATGAAAACAGGACGTGCCCTCATAGACAGACTTTACTCATTTGCTGCGTTGTTAATTACTTCAAAAACTTTATCATAATTGCTTTACTTTGCAATAGAGAATATCTCATGTTAGTGAAACTTTCTGATGTTTTGCTTTTATTCTGAATTCAAATAGACTTTCTTTAGCTCAGTTTGTAGTTTCAAATTGTAGTTATCTAGTTTATAATTTGTAAAGTGAAAAAGAAAAAACAAAAAGAAAAAATCTATTCTGCTATGTTGAAATGCTGCCTCACATCATTAATCTCTTCATAATGATTAGCTGGAAATACAATTATTTCTATTTCTTAGAGGCAGGAAAGACTATTACTAGATCATTGTCTGATTACTACAAGAATCAGTTTTATATGCTGAGGTCTGTCTGTAAGACTAGGTTCTCTTAAAATCGCGTGTTAATTTGGTGACTAAGTCCAAATCTGAATGAAATCGGGGAAGAACACTAATTAACATTAACAAACTTTAGTTGATGTCTGTCAGGTCAGACACTGGCCTCACTGTCCCCTTTCCCCATTGCCGCCAATTGAGCGAGGAGTTGAAGCCCAAGCGCAGTGTTGCTCACTCCCATGGGGTTACCAAAGTCCCACTAGATCGGGTGGAAGCTGCTTTCTTTCAGTCAGGTCAGTTCTACTGTGATTCATCTGAATTATCTTTCTCATGTAACCACAGCATATCAGTTAGCTATAGCTGCTAAGAATATAGTAGATAGAATCCATTCTGGATTAACAAACTGATTTATCCATGTTGAACAAAAATTGGTAGATTTGTAGAGGCTACAGTTTCTCTGACCATTTCAGCATTATTTTTAGGTGCTTACCCCTTTGCTGCTTGCATTAATCTTTTATCTGGTTCATTGATTGTTATGTTATTTTGACTTGTCAGTCCTCTCCACTCCTGAGTTGTTAAGGCTGGCTGGAGAGGTAGCGCTGAGCTGACTGTGGCTCAGGACGTGATGAGATATTATTTGCAAGTGAGTCAGCGATGTTGGCTATGGAACTTAATAGGAAAACACATTGTTCTCTTTCTTTCCTCTCTCTTGTTGCTACACAGAAAGAAAAAGGAGACCTGAGTCAGTCACTATGGCTTGATAATCTGACCATGCCGAGAGATAATACGGATTACCTATCATGTTGTACAATAAATGAATTCCATCTCAGAGTGTGATTGCCATTATGGAAAAGTCCTATAAAAGGCTAATGAAAACCAGTAGCTGTAGATCATTTTTTATACTCTATGTTTTCAGAATGATTTCTACAGAACCCCATTTCAATTTTGTGGACTCTTATTGCTTCATCCTCTTAAAATTCAATCCCTATTAGATTTGCAAAACAAGGTTCTACTCTTTTGATGAAAATTTGAAAATTTCTGTAGATTTTTTCCTATACTTACCATACTGATCTGTTCACTATAAAGAAATCAGACAATCTAAAACCTGAAGAATCTGTAGTTTCAGGTGACAATGGAAACTGATAACTGAGGTTTGCATTTTCCATTTAGTTTGTAAATATCCATCCTGAATTTATTAAATACATTTTTATTTTCCTGTGTTACTGCAACAACCAGATGCTTGACTCTGTTTCCCTCTCTATATATATACATATATATATTTAAAATTGTGTTAATAGGAAAGCGAACCACAAGAGAAAGGAGAATTAAGTAGAACTTCCTCAAGGCTGTTCGTGCTTACTTATTTGAGCTCCTAGAATTCCTTTGTGATTTCTCCAGCTGCAAAAAACACAAGGAGCTCTGATATATTAAAAGCCATTTCACTCTCTATCCCCTACTCCTATATTCCTCTTCTGAGTGCAAGCTTTGGAGGAAGGGGAGTCTCACACTCAGGTTAATATGTTGTCTTGGGTTTATTCCCCAAGGGCATATTATTGTGAAGCAACAATAGCTCAAAGGATAATTAATGGTTCTGATCTGATTCACTTATTTACTTGTACACCCAGAATGATTCCATTAAAACCAACAGAGTAACAGTGATGAAAATGATAAGAGAGTTTGGCTTCTACTAGGGAAGATTTCTAAAAACTCAAGGTAGTCTCTTATAAAAGAAAATGGAAAGAAATTATATCTCCTCAATTTGTAAAACCTGACCGTGGTCTTGCCCATAGTATCTACTTGAAATTATGCAAGGTGGAAGCCTGGGAAGTTCTCTTCTTTTGGAATGATTTCTTTGAATTGGTGTTATATTTCTACGCATTCAGCCTGTGCTATATACTTTCCTCGCTGCTGGACAAAATAGAAACTTAGTGCTGCAGATAAACTACCTTTGTAATCCAGAGACAATATGTGCTATCAATATCAATAGGCCAGACACAATTTCCCATTAGAGGAATGCACATGAATACAGATGTAGCCTTCTTTTCCAGCTGCAATTTTTACTAGGCTTTGAAGAAAATCCAAGTACAAATGTAACAAACAATAACAATAATAGCATAGCAGGGTAAATGCTTTCTTGGCATCGACCTTGCAGTTACATTCCTGTTGTTTATATCTTCAGCATCTTGCATTGCATCACATTGGCATCTATCACAACCAGCCAGTTTGCAACCTGTTTCACTGCCATGTGCCCAGTAGCAGCAAACCCTGAAGTGTGCAACAGAACCACTGTCATGGATTGATCCTCTCCACTTTCCATCATTGCATTTCTAACCCCACCTCAGAGGGCATAAAATGATCCCACAGAAGTGCTAGCTTTCTCACCATCTTTTAAACTACTCTATAGCCTCTAGATTGTTATATATACTGATGGAAACACTTTCCAATATTGTAGATAGAACACTGGATTTTGATATCCTTCTCTGATTTTCTCTGTTGTTTGGGCTGGAGCTAGATGATGTTTTTCTTTCTATCTTGTTAAAATTAGGAATGGAGGAAAATGCCAAGCAAAACTGCAAGGGGCAAGGTCAAGGGAGCCATTTCTTGTTAGATGAAATATTTCTCTTCATATTTCTCTCATGTACTGAGCATTGCATTTTTTTTTTTTTTTTTGATGAGCCATCAGTGATCAGGCAAAACAGACGTGCTCATGCCATTTGTATGTTCAGAAGAAAGAAAGCAGAGCTGTTTCATTGTATTCAGTCAGAGAAGCGATATCTTGATAGAGGAATTGCAAATGTTTTATCATCATGCTGAAGATTCATGGGCAAGCACTTTTCATATTCCCTCCTCACACCAGAAAGAAAACTATTCTCCTAATTATCATCATACTAAAATCTACCTACAAATTTGAGAGGACCTTGCTAGAGCATTTTCAGGAGATTGGTAACTCTCGTTGAAATAGCTTGCAGTAAGAATGATAGAAAAAAATGCAGAATAAATCTAAAAAATTTTGAGAAGAAACTGGATGCTCTTAACTTTCACATCTTGTTTTCATGTATGCCTATCCAAAGGGAGAAGAAAAAAAGAAAATGGAAAAAAAAACCAAGACAAAAAAACAGCAAAAATTTTATGACATTCTTGAATAAAAGTTTTATTTACAACCCTAATGTTTTCCCAGAGAACATAACATTTTATTTCATTAAACCAAAGCAGGTGCAAGGTGCACTAGAAACAAGGCAGTGAAGAAGGGGTAGGTTACAGATGTTATTTTTGGCCTTAGGTAATATTTTGTGCTGGGCTGGAGAAATTAGTTGAAGCAATTAACATGAATGAGGAATTAACCTTTTTCTTCCCGCTTCTAATTTATTCATCTCAAATTCAATTTGTATGGATAGCTTCCTCCAAGTGACATTCATCTCTGGGCAGAGGCCAGCAAAATCTTTGATAAACGACTCAGCTCCTATTGTAATGTCTTAGAATGAAAGGATCAACAGTTTTGTACTGAGTGAACTAGACTGGATACAAACTAAAGTTGCAGGGCTACTTTCCTGATGATCAGGAACGTGCTTTGCATCAAGACATGCGATAAGTCAGTTACAGTCCCTTTTGGTCTCCAAGCAAATCCATTCCAATCAGCCCTAGTTATTATATGAAGCTTGAAATTTAATTTTTCAACCATTCCATGGTCACAGTTAATGTGAATTATTCACCCAAACCATGAAGTATTGCTCCTGCTCACTCACTACATTATTTTTTATTTTTTTAGAGGAGAAAGAACTCAAAGAAAGTTCAAAATAGGAGGATGGACACATCTTTTCTAGAAAACATATGTGTATGAATGTGTTTGCACCCTGCAAACATCAAAATAAAGGAGCATCCCTATCACCGTGTGCAGAAAACAAAAACTGTCCAGTTACATCTAAGCAGAATATGTTTTAATAATTCTAAGTAATGAAAATACTTTTCACAAAATTCATTCCTGTTCTAGTAATATGGCTTGTTTCATTAACTTATGCAAAAACACTATGAAAAATTGGCTCTTAAATAGTTGTTAAAAAATATAGATCTTATTAGTATTATTTATAAAATGGAAGAGCACTGCTCCTGTCTGAATTATGTGCCCTATGCATCTGGGGGGAAAATTCCACATTTTTAAGTTGCAATGATTCAGAATCATGGCTACTGCAGTATTCCATCAGAAGTACTGGTTTCTGAGTCAATGCTTGTGGGAATATATTGTTTCAAAGTAGTTCAAGGGATATAATTTTCAAAGAGATGTATGTATGAAAACCATACACTTCCGATTAATGTTAATGGGGAGTTGTGTAGCTAAATACAGCTTTGAACATTCTAGTTAGAAGTTTATATCTTAGTGAGCTACCCATGGTCCCCCCACTCTAAAGCAGATGGTGTTTTTATACATAGCAGAAGAGCCCTGCTGTGGATCAGCGGACACCATGTTGAATGTGTCCCTCCGCTATACTTTACAGATATCTTCATTAGGAGAGAAAGCCCTTTTCTCTATTAACTGATGTATTTCATAAGCTTAGCTTATTAATTATACAACATAGCTATCTATGATAACACAAGAGGCCTCCTCATGCAAAATCATAGCTCCTTGCTCGCAGCAATTCTCTCATGCACAGCCAAGTAGCCTAAATAGCTATAACGTGGTATTCTTATCAGACCTGCAAATCACAGTGGAAAGTGCTTAGGTTGTCTTACTCACCAATTGCCTTCTCAGTGAAAGATTTTGCTGTTTGTTTGTGCCCCAGGTGATAACTAATGATACCATATTACATAATTGCAGCATGCATCACTTGAAACTGTGTGGAATAATGGGATGCCATGCAACACAGAGTTGGGAGAGACTAATGGGAATGTGATAAGATAGTACAAAACATTATTGCTTGAATAAGTGCATACAATGAATTGACATTCTCATTTGCCAGCAGTGAGCTGGAAGCTGTTGTGAGTAAGCCCTAAGCTACCTCAGCTATATCACATAGCATGGTATATTATATTCAATAGCATTAATCGTCTATTCTTGCCTGCTAGGTATCTAAACAAAAAATCTTTTTGAAATGTGAATTGATCAGTCTTTTCTTGCTGTTTGAGGAACACTAAATGCAATATGTACACTGCAACTCATCTCCGGATTTGGTGATGATTTGAATGAATCAGTGCACTAGAAGGACTCCACAGGGCTTTTTCAAAAACAAACAAACAAACAAACAAACAACAACAAAAAAAAACAGACCTCTCTTCTCTTCATAACTCTGCAGGTGTTCAAAGAATCCAACTTATTTTATTCCAGATACTAGGCTTGCCAACTAATTGTGTTTATAACAATAGCTTATGCAGAGCGTGGGAAACCAGGCTTTTAAGTTTTCACTGCCTCTGTCCTGATTCAGCACAGAGATCCAGGATATGTAATAACATTCTGGTATCATAATGACTAAAACTACAAGCTCAGTAATACATGTTAATACATATCTAGAGCTGAATTTCATGCCTTATATTTTTACCACCACTATGCAGATGGACAACTGTTGTATAGTATTACAAAAAGCCAAATGTTTAAAGCATACAGTTCTCTCCTCTGACCATCTTTTGCTTACTGGTCCGCATGGATAAAACTGCTTGTCACTTTAAAGTGCATATAAACTCTCCAAAGTACATTTAGTTCCATGAAATTCACCTCAGACTACTAGTTCAGCTTTTCTAATTTGTCAGGATGACAAAACAGTTAGATAGAGTAGTTTCACCAGGCTGGTGTTTTTCTCTGTTGGAAATCCATGAGTCTTTGCATCAGCATCATTGACCTCTGGATTCATCTCAAAAGATGGAGTTTTTACAAATCTTCCCAAGCAGACTAAATCATAACTCTGGACTAGAACATCACAGAGGTCAGGAGGATTTAAAATTTAGCTTTGGATTGAAAGTTAGCTCATATCTAATCATACATCACATCATAAAAATGCTACCTTCACTGGTGAGATATTTGCATTAGTTGCTTTCAGAAAAACAGAATTTCCACCTACTGAATTATAAAGGTCTTCAAATCTTATGCTTTATACCAGATTCAACTAAAATGAAAAAGTGTCAACATTTTAAGAACCTAAAATTTGTAATATTTCATTTTAAATATCAATGAAAAGTGTCACAGCTGAAACACACTTTTTCAAATGCTCCCATTTTTATAGGTCAGAAAATGTTATTGGAAATGTATTTCTATCAAAACATAAATTTCATCTCTTATTATACTCAGAAATATTGCTGCAAATTATTTTGATCAGATGAGTAATATGAGCTCCTTGAGTTCACTGGCATTTTTCATTATGGAATTCTTCCAGAAATTAGGTCACTTGAATGATCATTGTGAAATGGAACACTCAGTTTTTAAAAAGCACAAAGAAAATAACACTGCAAAATAAAATGTTTAATTTGCAATATTAAATTTTAATCTAGATTTTTATTTGCTAGATCTTGTTTAATTTGAAAGAAGAACAACAATTAATGGGAAATTTACTTTTTTGCATTTTTGAAAAATGGAAAGCTTAAAATATTATTTTAGGCCTAAACTGGTATTTCAATTAATCCAAAACAGAATAGAGTATAACACACAAATAAAACAAATCAAAAAATATTCTTTTTTTTCCAAATTCCTTCGGTCACAGTTTATTGTATGTATCACTAGTAGGCAAAGATAAGTAAGCTAATAGGCAAAACATTTCTAGTCATTAATATGATATTTACATTCATGATGCCTTTTTAAAATGACACTAAGTTAGTACACATTTACAAAGTTAGTGATACAGATCAACATAACTTTTATTTTTCCTGAAGGCTGCAAAAGCCTCAGAAATAAGGCAGTATGACGCTAATATAACACAATATTGAATTACAACATTATTTAGACATTTGTTCATTTTGTATTGACAAATCTCTTTAAAAAGGGACTATATATTTTTGAAAGTCATTCCTAATAAAACTGACCTTGCAACTCTTTCATATAAGCCAGTTTCCCAAATTCATTTTTCGTTTTGGCACCTGAGGATGAACAGATTGCTTTGTGGTAGAGGATATTTGCAATAAACAGTGAAAAAATGGACAAGATGCTGCTATCAAACTCTGACTACATTTATATGAAGTAATAACTAGAGCTCTAGTGGCTGGAGAGGCTTAGCCAATTAAGACAATTAAACCCCTCTAACAAAACTAATGTCACCGATGTAAACAGATCTTTGCTCCTTCTGGAGCATCCTTCTTTCAGAAGAAAAGCATAGCAGGTTAAAACTCCCAATTAATTCTCTTCCTCATATTCATGTTATAACCTCTTGTACATCTATGACAGAACTTTCCTAATTATTTACCACAGTTGTCCTATTGTTTCTTAGTCAACCAAACGTCTTCCCTTATTATTTGCTAAAGGGACATTTCCTCTAAGTACATTTTAAAAGATCAGACAAAATTATGTGTCCTGCACAGTAATGCTGGTCTGATTTGTTAGACTGAGCATGAATAAAGTTCAGAGTAAGCAAAGATTTTGAAGTTGAAATACCTAAGGTACTGGAATACAAGTCTGATGCCATCAGTGGAAAAATTTAAATTACCACAAGTGTATCTGTTCATCTTGCAACACACAGGCAACATGAAGTTGGAGCAGTATGTAATATTTTCTTACTAATCCTTAAAATCAGATCAGACAGTTCAATGGCTGAATGGTTTGTTCTCTGACTGAGCAACAGATATCTGGGTTTTTCAGTGTGGAAAGGGGGCTTCTTTCCTCAATTGACCCTGACAACTCAGTGATGCAAAAACATATTTCTCCCGTGGGAGTAAGCAATATACAGGTAAGTTATGCAGAATGTATGAGTTATACTCCACTCTCAGTCCTTCACTTTGTGTTTACTGCTCTACATGGATGAAAGCTGAATAGAAGCAATTGTTTGGAAATACCATGAAACTGCTTCTTAGTATGACAATATGAAATAGTTGTTTTTATGACTTCTTTGTGATTTGGAGGTGAACATAAGCTTTAGTTATTATAGTTATACCATTACTTTAATGAAGAAGCAGGAGCGACTTCTAGCAGTGGTGGAAATTATGGCTGAATTACTTAAGGCCAAAACTGCAATTGATAATGTTCAGTACCCTTTATAGTGATCCCCATAGAGTAAATTATAGAGTGATTCTATAAATACAGTTTCAAAGATTGGTTCCATCCTAGGGTTTTATCTGGAAATGTTGTAGCACGGTGGATTAAAAAACCGCTTAGGGAAGAAGATGTTTCATTACTGGTTTTATAAAAATTTCAATAAAAATATTGTAGCTTTTTGTTTAAACATCTCATGCAGAGCAACGAAACCAAAGATACCAGTGTTGAGTTCCTGCTGAGAAGCAGGAAGTGAAAAATCAACACTAGAAATGGGAGCAAACTGGTTTCCTTGTCCAGGATGAGACAGACACAAAATGTAAACAAATAGTTTAAATAATGCAGAGCACATTTGATAGTAAGACATATTTTTAACCAAAACCTTAGCATATTAATTAGCATGATCTTTTAATGTCGCCTTTTCCTAGTGCTGCTCTTGCAACCACTAACAACTCAGGGTTAAAAAAATCCCTTTTGCAGATGTCAGTTTCATGTTGTGGAAGGTGATGGAGCTGATGAAGTCCCATGTAGGTTTTACATCCTCACCTTCAGAATAATAATTTTATTGTTTAGGCAATCCTTAAAGTTCAGCCTTGGCATTTAGAAAGTAGTACAGACCTATCCCATCCCAGAGAGGTTGTGCCTGAAGGTTTGCTAATTCCTTGCTAAATAGTTGAAAGCTGTGTGGAACTAGTCACCTTTGCTGAATAACATTCACAAAAGAGGGCACACGATATTTTTTAATGCCTGTGCCACAGTGTTTAGAAAAGAGTAAAATATCAGAGTTTCATCAAGATTGTTCTCATTTCTCACTCTGAAATGAGATGGCAACTGGCACAGGAAAGCTGTCCTTTCTCCTAACAAATGCTTTATTTCCAGTTTCGGTGGGACAAAGACTTACTTCTAATTTCAGTGCAAGTTTAATTTGTGAACAGTAGTTCTGAATTCTTTTTGACAGAAAAGCCAGTTAATCAGGACTGAAGTTTGTTAGTATTTGGGACACTCATCACTAGATTTATATACTTGGTCTAATTTGATGTGTCTGTCCTTACATCTTCCTACTCTATGCTCAGGTGAGTTCGGTTTTAGAACCAGTCTCCTTCTGGTCCAGTTGATTTTTATACAGTGAAACAGCTCCATCAGAAGGGAGTAAAAAAGTTACACTATAGTATAACCAAGTGTTTATGACCTTGCTTTAACTGTCAGGGAGACAGGGGCTGGCTTAACCCTTGTTTGAAACAGGCAAAGTAGACATTCCTTTCACTTTTCAGATGAGTGCTTTCAAGTGGTTGTTCTAGACCAAACCCTTCAGGTTTTCAAGAAAGACTCCAGAGTGCCTACAGTTCCTCTTCATGCTAAAATTACACCTTCTCCACTCCTCAGCAGAGGCTGATACCTGTTTACTTGTCCACACACATTGCTCTGTCCTCACCAATGCTCCACCAGCATGGCAAGCACTACAGCACTCATCCTATTCCTACTCACTGCCAAATAACCTCAGATAAGAGGCATTTAACTTGCTTATGTATTATTAGGTTTTATATGTATTTCATTTTGAAGTTGTGCAGCATCACACTGGAACAACAGAGCTCTCCTGGAACAAAGAGCACTGGGGACTGCTATGCAGTATCACTGTTTGTCTATGAGGATGTTATGGGAGACAGAGTTGAAGGCCTTGCTAAAGTCAAGATAAACAACATCCACTCTCCCTGTATCCACCAAGACAGTCATTTCATCATAGAGGTTATAAGGTTGGTTAAACATGATTTCTCCATTGTAAATCCTACTCCCAATCACCTTCTTGTTCTTAATACATTTGGAAATGATTTCCAGGATTATTTGCTCCATCACCTTCCCAGAGATTGAGGTGAGACTGACTGGACTGTAGCTCCTGTGATCTTCCTTCCTGAAGATAGGAGTGACATTTGCTTTCTTCCAGTCTTCAGGCACCTCTCCTGATTGCCTCTCGCCACTATCCAGTCAGCCCCCAGCCTATGCTGTTGTATAAGCTTACTCCTTCCAGGTGTACGACTTTGCATTTCCTTTCGTTGAACTTCATGAGATTTCTGCCAGCCCATTCCTCCAGCGTGTTGAGGTCCCTCTGAATGGCAGCCCTGCCTTCCAGCGCACTGATCATTTCCACAGTTTGATATCATCCATGAATTTACTGAGGGTGCACATCAAGGAACCTACAGATGCTATGAGCAACCACTCCCTTTCTTGAAAGTCTATAAGGCAACACAGGTGCATCATAACTTAACATTAAGTGGGTCATAAAGAAGTTTAGGTAGGTAGCTCTTAACCCCTCGTTACTTCCCTGTTTAACTCTGATGTTCCCCAAGAGATTAGCATTTTGCCCCACACATGCCAAGAGTGTCCCAGTGCTGACAGGAGGAGATAAACAATTAAGCACCCAAGCTTGATCAGTATCTAAAAACTATGTGCTCCTCTGTCACATCCCTTGTGGGACTTGATCCAATGCCATGTTCCAGAGAAAGCTCCTTACAAATGCCATTATTATCACCACTTTCCATGGTGTGTGTCAGAAGAAGGAGATGATGACGTTTCCTGCCTTGTCTGTGTAATAACCCCATGGACAGACCACTTACCCTGAAGTGAAGGATTGGGGTTCTGCACCAGCATTACCTGTAAGGGCTCAAATACATCTCAGAAGAATATACCCTAGCCACTAGGTTAAAGACTATCCTGTTGAATCTAACCTATTATGCAGAAATGAACATGCAAGAGTCATTGAAGGGGACAAAAAAGCCTGACTTCCTGTTGACCAAAGGATATGAGGTTGTGAAACTCACTGTGGAGCCAACGGAAGTTTGAAAAGCTGAGCTAACCAGGAAGGCTCCACTCACTGAGGTACTGCGGGGGACAGGGGACATGGACAGCAGGAAGGTTGTAGGTTAGAGAGAGATGACTAGTTTATACTGCTGGTAGAGACTGTAGAGAATGTGTTGAATTTCTCTACACAGGGTTCTCTACAGAATGGGGAAAATATTATTTCTGTGTGTCAAGGGATATTAAAAGAACGAGTGCATAAAAAACATAGTTCTTTACACTGATCAAATCTAATTGTGATGGAGGAATGTGGTTTTTTAAGTCAGAAGGAAGAGTCATTAAAGAAGAAACCCTGGTTATGAAATCAGTAGTGCAAGGAAAAAAATAATCAGCTCAGAGTTTTGTCCCTGTTAGACTTAATGATTTTTCTTAATTCTTTCTAATGTCTTTGCAACCAAAGTCGCTAAACAGTACATACAATATTGTTATTTTTATAACAAAGAGAAAGAACCAAATACTGAAAAGTGCAGAAATATGGGGAAAAAAAACAAGTGAAACATGATCCTAGACGGTTGAATTTAGCTTTCTGCACTTCACTTGAATATGACTTTTAGGCTGGGTTTTATACCTGCAGCTTATACCTACGAGAAGAAGAAGGTAATAGATCTCACGTTTTTTTTAAGTCTGTAACACCCTCAGTTCCTACTTTGAGAGAGCAAGTAAATCCACTGAAGTTGTTAAAGAAATTACTTAATCTCCATTTACAGGTCAGCCAGTCATCTGTGGAAAAAAAAAAAAAAAAGTTGTGCATGGCCCAGGCAAGGGATGAAAAACAGCAGAATTAAAGTGTCACTCTCCCATGCTACAGGGACTAGGCAATTCTTTTTACTCCCAGAAAAAGAGGGTTCAAAAGTTAGTTGGTATTAAACCTGAAAACTAATGATCTTACTGCTTATTCCAAGGGGTCTGATGACTGGGCAAAAGGCCAGGACATCTTAGCCAGCAAAATATCTCAATTAGCTGCAAACTCTTTGCCAGGTTACTCAGACACATAATATGTCTCCCCCTAATTTCTTCTTGATCTCATTCAGTCAAATATCTTTGGGAATTCAACAAATGGGACCAGACAAAGGCAACCGGAGGCAACTGGTAGCAGTAGACAATTTTCTCTTCTCTAAGAAAGAAATAGGATTTCTACTGTACTTGGAAGTGTAACTTTCACGCAAGATACTGATCACAAATATAGAATTCCATTCCATACAGCTTTCAAATGGTTCTAAATGTCACGTCAGTATAGGCCAAAAATCCCCAAACCGCTGAATGTATTTGATGCTTCCACCTGTAACTGTTACTATCCAGCTTGATTGTTCAAACCCTTGGTCTGTTTGATTACTGAAAAACTCTATTCCTCCCATGTCACTCCAAGTCAACCTGAATTTGATTTTTTATATTGTATAATTCACTGTACTACTAAGCTTTAGTTTCTTTTTGACTTGTTTGCTCTCTTTCTTTAATTCTGAGACAACTATCCCTTTATGTCTTCATGAAACATTTTGGATTCACTGAAAGGGTGTATTTTGGCAAAAATATTTCTTTCGTCTCTAATGAACTGGTGTACTCAGGTGTGGGTCCTCTTCACTGAGAGAAGAGTTTTTGTGTACCCAATTATTGCAAGGTTTTAATTTATGCTATGGACATTTATAGAAGTGACTGTTGGTGCACAGCAAGGACAGTTTTGTTAATAATTGGAATTGACTTACAGAACCTTTTCTTTTACATTTGACTGCCTGGGAGGTCTGTCAGGATCTTGCTTTTTGCTTTCAACCCTTGTAAGACACCCACATTGGACTGTTCCATCTTTGTAATTAGCAGGGCTTAATTCATTTTAGACATTTATATTGCAGTAGAAATCTATAGCTTTTTGTAGTAACTGAAATATAATCAATGTTCTTGACCAAAAGGGCTTACACTTGATATCATGAACCTACCTTCTGATCCTGACATCCCTGGAGAAGACTATGACAGCATAACACTTTGCCACCACTGCATTTACTGTCATGGAAGCTAAAGACTAAGGAGACATACAAGATTGGACAAGATCTCAAGATGTCATCTAATTCACACTTCCATCCAAAGGCAGAATGACACAGAGAGACCATTCATGTTCAAAGTTTATTTTCTGATCTGTTTTCAGAAAGCACCAATGGTATTTTTTAGCCATATTGTTGCAGTGCTTAATTTTATGTATAGTTAGAAGGGCTCGTTTAATATTTGATCAAAATCTAACTCAGTGAAAATTAAGCTGATTAATTCTTGTGTTGTTCTTGGTAATATGAAAAAAACCTGATCATCAGCCTTGTTATAACAACATTTGAATCCTCTCCAATTAATTTATATTTAAAAGTATGAGGGAAAACTATTTTTGTTTGGATGATAGAAGCACAACATAACATGTTTTGTTTTGTTTTAGGTTCTTTAACACTTTATAATCTTTTAAGAAATATTTAGACTAATTTTTGAAATGTGAAAGTGATTTTAGAAAATGTCAGTGCAACTGTTTCATCATTCACTAAACAGAATATTTAATTTAGAAAGTGCTGAAATGAAATATTTCAATATTTTCCCCAATATCAAAGTTCTTTGTTGAATTATAATAACATTTTTATATCATATTGGTCTCCAGAAAACTGCCTTCATAAGTCTACTGTTCATTGGAAAAACATCCTCCCTTTGCTTGTCTTCCTAGTTTGCCTTTGAATGAATGATGAATATTTTTAAGTACATTTTTAGATCAGATGTGCACATACCTAGTAGTAATTTAATACAAACTGTATTTTTCAAATTTCCTTATAGGATACAACAAGTGAGTGTCAAAAGCGGTATTAAAGTCAAAGTATCTCACATCTCTAACTTCTCCATCTGATGGGTCATTCCCTTTCAGAGAAGGAAATTAAACTGATCTGACATGATGTGCTCTTGAAAAATTTGTATGCTGTTTCCTCTCACCTTATTATCCTTTAAGCATTATCCTTTAAGCTTTTACAAATTGATTCTTCAATTACATGTTTCAGAATCTTTCTATTTACTAACATTAGGCTGACAGTGCTGTAATTCTCCAGGTCTTTATTATTTCTTTCTTAACTATAAGACCAACATTTGCCTTTCTTCAATCCTCTTAGGTGTCACCCACACTGAAATTCAATCCTCATTCACAGACCTTGCCGAAGGGTTTCAGATAATTTAAACCAATTTTTGGTAATCTAATCTATTATGTGAAAAGCTATAATATATATCTATAGTCCTTCTGTGTGTTGAGAAAGTGGTTTGTCTGGCCTTTGGGTGGCTGGTACAAAAGAGAAGTTTTTGATATGGTTTTGCTTGTTCATTTGAAGGGAACTCTTGGACCAATGCTATTTGTTCTTTTTAAAAACTGGGGCAAAGTATTATGGAGGCCATCTGATTCAGGATAATCTCAGCATCAGCCTCGCTGTGTGTATGGCCTCACTTGCTCTTTCTTCACTCTTTTTGTTAATATATGAAGAATGTTTTTTATATTGATTTTGATGTTTTGTACAATAACTAATTCCTTTTATTGCTGCATTTCCTTCATTCCAATTCTCCTCTTTTACCCAGTTGATCATTTCTTTACTCTCTTCCTTGCAAGCTCTCTGCTAATGCTGGTATTATTTTGGGGTGGTTGCACTGTCAGGATCTGGTATCTCCTCTCAAAAGGTTTTCTCAATCTGGATACAAGTTACAGATTTCTTTTCTTTTTCTTTTTTCTTTTTTTTTTTTTTTTTGGTATCTCTGGTTTAAAGGAATCTATACTGAATTAGTCCTCTGCATTTAAGTCCATAAATTCTCCCATCCCTTAATTATTCCCTTAACTTCTCAAAAGGAACACTTTGAAATAGTAATAATTTTACTTATTACATACCTGCTTTTCTTTATCCATTCATTTCATTTAAATGCACTGATCCTTATATCTGAAGATATTTCTTATGAGATTCTCCTCTATAGACCTTGACACAGAATAAAATTAACCCTAAAGTAATATTTCCTTGTGCTGACTCCTCAACTACTAGGCAAAGAAGTAGGATTTTTTCTCCAGCCTGCATCTAGAGATTAAAGTCCTCTATAACATAAAAGTGTATTCATTAAAAAGACTTTTATCTATAATCAGCACAGTCGTACAGACTTGCCTCTTCCTGACATCTACATTTCTTGCTTTCTTCTTTCTCACTAATTCCAAACTGTACAATACCCAAGCAAGCAACAAGCAGCTTGTCAGTTCTCCAGTCTTCTCTTTTCTTTGCTGATCCCTCTGGTTTTTGTCTTCCTCTGCATGCATGTGCACAACACACACACACACACACACACACACACACACACACTCATACACATCTTTCTCTCCAAATAGATGCCTAGGCCTGTGAGGGAGTAACTTATAGTAGGACTGCTTCCACCCTCATCGGAGAGCTTCTCCTTGAAATCACTGGAGCTACACCAAGCTGAACATGCAGTGGGAGAATAGAGCCTTACAGAATATCCACTGAGACATTTTCGGTCATGGAAGTTGGGAGGAGCACACCCTCCACGTGGCCTAGTGTCTGCTTAGTGGAAACATAACTGCAGAGAAAACTATTTGAAGTAGATGGGAATGAAAATTGTGACATTTATATCAAGATCTGCTGCTATTTCCTTCCAGACGCTCAGTTCCATTTCCCCCCAAAACGCTCGGTTATTTAGATGCAGAGCTTGACTTTGGTGGGGCTGGCATTTACAGTAAAGTGGAGTGGGAGTTCCACTCTTTGACTTGAACTGCAATTCCCTTTGAAAGTTAACTTCTGCTCAGAGCTAGTTTACAGTGTTGAAAAACATTATTGCCTTTCAAGAAGGTTCATCTGTAGACCAAAAATGATATCATTACAAACAGTATTGCTTGTTACTAAGTAGAGTTAAGAAAACATACACAGTAACCAAAGTTCATAAGAGAGTCCATACTAGGAAAATCTCTAAGAGATGAGTAGTGTCTTGACTTGTTTCAGCTTTAGAGTGATCTTTGCTCACTGTTTTAAGTGGGCTCTTATAAGTACATATAATGGACTCGCTAGTTTATTTTGTCCCAAAGTGTATGGAGAGATGAAAAAAGGCAGACTGCTTTGTAATACAAAATGTGTGTTACTGTTTCTAGCCAGCATACATTACAAGACCTTTTAAAATATTTTGCAGTTGTTTTATGTCTTTCCATTCTCAGGCTATGTCATCAATTAAGTTTATGTAAGTGAGTGAAATTATGTTAGTGCTGCAGTAGAGAGGACTATATTTGAAGCCAAGTCTTTTCTTGGCCTTTGAAGGTATTTGTGTACAAAACTGCTCCTTTGCACACAAACAGCTAGAGCTTTGCCTGACTCTAACATCTGTGCAAACATGTGGTATTATGTGTGTAGATTATCTTACCAGCATTAGAATGCCAGTTCTCCCACTTGTGTGCTGGTGGTGTTGAATAGCAGGTTGAGTGTGCATACCAGTGTTTGCAGGGCTCGCTATAAGTATATAAGTTTGTTAGTGCAACTTTGCAGGTACATAAAGGAACTAGCAGGTTGAAAATCAGGTCCATGTGACTGAGTATCTACACCTAAAATTTACCTAGCCTGTGTTAAAGTTGAATTTCAGGAACTAGCAGTCCAGGTCCTTGGAAGACTAGGCCAGTGGTCCAGAGCAGATTACTACAGCTACTCCCGAAATGTACTCTGCATGAGCACAATTCGTGCCAGAAATCATATCTAGGAAAAAAATTTTTTTTCTTCAACTCTTCACCTGCCTCTGCCTCACACACCTTCATAAATTCCCAGATTTGCTTCCAGAAAACCTCCAGAGCTAATCTTCGTCTGCCTTTTCCTAGATTTTCAGTGTTTTGTGATTTTCTGTCCTCATTTAGCTGCTCAGAACCATTTCTAACAATGTAAAGAGCAACTGTAAAAAAGGGAAAAGCTTTTTTTTCCAAAGAAAGAAGCACCTGCAAATTAGAGGTGGCATCTGGCCAGGGTTTTACTTCAAAACTGTATTTAATAATATGGATTAAACTTGCAGCAACTTGTGATTTTAGCAGAAGTGCCTTTGAAGCGTTGATCAGGTGTGTAAACTGACACACATTTAAGTGTATCATTACAATCTGTACACAGTGTTTGGAGAAGGTTAAAAAAAGAAACTCGATTACTAGAAGACTAAATGAAAAATAAATTGAAATACCATGATTCCCTTACAAATAAGGGAATTAAAGGAAGGCAAACTATTACAGAAACTTACCCTGTTTGACAATAGAGAGCTCAGGAGACCAAGGTCACATCCTTGTAGACACAGTCAGTAGCAGTACTAATGAAAGTTTTGGTGTTTGGAAAGCAATCTAGAATCAAATTTACTGAATAGAAGATACAGTATTTTAACACACCATTACACCAGTTATCCTAAGTCTACTCAGACTTCTGAAAATATCCAACATATTGGGAGCTTTTTAGGAAATTCTTCATTGACTGTAATATTGTGACTCAGTACTGTTCCATTATCTCTTTTCCATTGCGAACTTTTTACTAGGCTGTTCGGATTGGGGTTGTTGCCATCACATCACTTTATATGGGAGTAAGTGTCTCCTCAGCCAACGTTGATGTAGGTAAGGGTAGTTTAGGTCCCTTTTACTCTACCACATAGCCATTCAGATAACCCCTTTTTCAAATCTCACTTACTCCATGTTTTTGTGCATCTTACAGTTTCTATACTAATTCCCATTTTCCCTAGTGAGGACTAATTGTATGATATCGAATGCTATGTAAGCCCTACAGCACTTCTTCAGCTGCAGAAGGAAAAGTGGGTGCCCTTCAGAGAGGGCTGGGTATGGGAGTAAACAGCTCCCTGAAGGAATGAGAGAGGTCGTTGTGCAGAACAAAAGAGGATATCTACATACTCTGATTCCCAGCCACAGTCTTGGCTTAGAATAAAAGGATTTTGTATTAAAAAATACTTTTGTAAGCTTATAATTCAAAGTTATTTTTTGAGTGATTTCTCACTTACATGTAATTCATAGAAATGTAGTTAAAATCTCATATTTACTCAAAAACACCAGTACCTC
The DNA here is from genome assembly GCF_036417845.1 of Apteryx mantelli. Lineage (NCBI taxonomy): Eukaryota > Metazoa > Chordata > Aves > Apterygiformes > Apterygidae > Apteryx > Apteryx mantelli. The sequence goes on along the minus strand of NC_089980.1, from coordinate 81,812,991 downwards.
CCAACTTCGCAACTTCTTCATGTTTCTTAAACAAATTTCTCTAAAGAAAACTTTTATCTGCATCATAGTCACAATTATGCAGCCTAAAATACAAGTAAATTAAATTGCTATAACAATTTGTACCAGATGCAAAACTAAAGGTCTGTAAATAATTAACTGAAACTCATCTAGTTAACATATTTAGTATTTAGCCAGTAGGAGAGGAAATATATTTACACACATTTCTAAAAAAAGTCAAGCACCATTTTGATGGAGTGATAGTCAAGCATGTATGATTTGGTCACAAATTTTCTGAACTTGTATCTAAGTAAATTTTCAGCAAAGGCATTTTAAACTTTAAATGTTGACGGCAATTTATCATGCATACCTGAAAAGTGTTGATTTTGTAAGACTGGCATATTGTAAGACTGCTATTTGTAAGACTATGATATTCCTGTTGAAGTAGTTCTAAATATGGTATTTATTGAACACACAGGGTTTTCTGCCAAACCTCATCCAAATTGGTGACATCAGCTGATATGCCAGATCCCATAACTACACCATCTCCATCCCTTTTCTATCTTTTTATGAGAAACTCTGATAGGCAATGGCAACATGCTTTTTGTTTGAGCCAATTTTAACACTTGAACTTCAAATAACTAAGATAGCAGGGATTTTTGGTTTGGTTTCTTTACTATTTCTTTGCTTCCAAACTTGTAAAGAATGAAGCAGATGTGTATTTATGAGGCTACTTCTTCTTAGAACAAGTTAAGGACTGGCTTACAAAAGTTATTATCTGCTTTAATTTCTTGTCTAGACATATTTTTAAATTGGAAAAGAGAAAAGGAAGGGGTTTTTTTTCATATTATGTCAATGTTTTGATTAATGCTCTGTTAAATTAAAAAAAACTAAACCCACCTTCCTTTAGCAAGCAAAGTCATGTTTTGTGATACAAGTGGTTGTTCTAAGTTCAGGATTTTACCTCTCATTGCAACAATCTGATAGTCATGTGCTATTCAAACACTGCTTGCTGATTCTAAGAACAGAATTTTCGTCCTGGTGAAACTAATCAGAAGGGAGCGGCTGATATTTTTGTCAAATTATACACAAAGCTGCCTCAAAGTTGTTAACAAACTCTCTTTCATGGAAGAAGAATTTTACTGGAGCAAATTTGATATCCAGATTTCTCCTGAAAATTTTTTCCATATGCAGTGCCTCTCAAGTAATTTCCATTGTCTTTCTTCACATATAGAAAGGAGTTCAGTTCAGACCGTTTTCCTGGACATGGTGTTTTGCTTCAACTGCTACTTGAAAAACCAAATAAGAAAAATGCAATGAGGCATGATGAGAAAAATCTCCAAAGATTTAGAACACGGGTTCCAAAAGTAAGGTCCAGATGTAAATTGTCACAGACGTGTAGACCTTAATGGAATTATGCTGATACATGCCAGCTGAAGGTCTAACCCAGCATGTTCATAGGAATACTCAAATGTGTGAAACCGGGCTTCCAGTCTAGTATAAATTAACTTTCTTGCACAAACCAGGTCCCATTCATTTGGAAAGAAGCTCCCACTAGTTGGCGTTCATTTTAAAAACATTTTTAAAGTACCTTTTATAGGGCTTGATTCAAACCCAATGAAGTCAGTGGAACGGCTCCCCTTAATGGTTTTGGAATCAGGCACATCATGAAAACTGTTTCACCGTATGTTTCAATGACATTTAAGCTCACTCATCCAGTTTGAAGAATTCTTTATTCAGCTACTCACAGCTTGAAATTCTCTGCTCTTTGGACATTTTTGGTTAATTCCGCTCTTGTTTGGAAGAAGCTGGAATGGGAAGAATTTAGTCAATCTCTGGCTAGGAAAAATAATAAGCATTCTGCGGTTGGTTTGAGGTATGAAGAAGGAAGGATCTTTTCAAAGCTAGTTTAATTATCATTTCCCAAACCTTGATTAAAAAAAATAGAATATAATGGATATGCCAGAGTTAGAGAGAGAGCAAAGTCTGAAAATATTTTTACAAATTTATTTCATTTTGAAAGAATGAACAAAATGGAACCCAGACCCTATATTCTGCAAGATCATGCCTTCTTTGGGGTATTCACATTAGTTGTGTTCACAAGCCATATTTATTATGGGATCATTGTCCTTGGAAATTATAACAATGCACCACTAGAAATATGATATGAATATGATAATATTGATAGAATTATCAATATTAATAATACCCTTACTGTAATAGCAACAGCTATTTGGTCGACTATTCTGACAAGATCAATGTGATCTGCTGGGGAAACAGAGCTCTTTGAATATAAACTTTCTAAGCATCAGTTCATCTTTAATAGCTTAAAATCTCCTGTGAACTGATGAACCCCCCAAAATAAAAACTGGTTATTACTAGAAAGAGCAAATATGAAAAGAAAATAAGAAAAACATGTGTACAAAATTGATGTCTGGTATTCATTTTTCTACATTGCAAGGCATTAACTAGACTAAAGCTAAAAATAAAGACAAGCTGAAAAGAATCCTAATATTGTGGGGGTTTTTTGAACTGCAAATTGACACAGACATTTTATGGGGAAAAATATATGAGGCAGGCCATCTACCAGTGTGAAACAGTGAATGTACACTGCCAGTGCTATATGAATCCCCTTACCTACACTAAGTTTCCATATTCAGTAAAGGTGGATGAAATTGATTCATGTTAGTTTTTGCTGTCAAATCATTGCAATTTCAAAGGCCTGCCAATGGAGCTATGCAGAAGGAATATCTTATTTTGAAATAGGGAGCAGTGCCCGTGGTAATAGAAATATTTACACCCCCCCACACGAATACTTCCTTAAAAAAATCCCTCAAACCAGAAAACCTCCCACTGCAATAGCCAGCTGAATAATAACAAAGAAAGAAAAAACAATGTGATTAAAGAAGGTTTTGCACCTACCGGCTAGTCACCTAGGGCTTAGGGGGGTTATCTTTATTTTAAAATAGAGTTTAAAGACAATATTTAAAACAAATAGTTTTTGTATTCTATTGTCACCATATATGCTGGATAGTGGAATGTAGTGTAGAGTTCTGGGTAACAGTACTTTCTTCAAATTATTTTGTCTGTCAAGGAACCTTCACAGTTCTTCACAAAAATATTTAAACACTTAACAATATTCCCATGCAATGAAGTATTTGCACCGAAAACGCAGACACTTCATTGTGTTACTTTATGTAAAGATGCCAACTAGCATGTGATAGGATTTCTAAAGCACCTGTGTACCTAACTGGCCCTCACAATCTCTTGGATACCTTCTTCCTCCATAGGTGCTTAAGGCTGCATTTTGCACACTGTCTTCCAGGGGCAGCTGTGTCCCTGTTTCCATAAGGAAAGTCATAGTTTTTGGTTGCACCACGTTTGTGATCACCATATAAAGTGTTTCAGTAAAATCAAACAAATTAATTTAGGCAGGAGATCTTTGTTAACCCAACTCATTCAGGTTAGGAAGCAAACTGCAAAAGAAAACTATGGGTTGATAACTTCCAGCAGAGAGTGGTAATGAGCACCAAGGGTGGTACCTTACTCAGCCATCCCTGTTGCAACCAGAAGAGGCCATGCGAGTACAGCCTGAATCTCTTAACAAATGCACATAAAGGTGTACTCGTGACACACACAGCTCTGTCTAGTGGGAAAGTACATAACTAAAGGGAGAAGTTGGTAGATATTAGCCTCTTGTCTTGCTCTGTTTTATGTTGTAGTTAGAAGTCAGCTTGATATGATACAGCCCAGCATATGCACATATGGAATGAAATGTGACATGTAATAAACAAAGTATTTTAAATGAGACTTTTTATATCCCTTAAGAAATAGAAGAAACAGCCACACTCTGCTGGTTAGCTTGTAAAAGTAGACACAATGGCTTGTTTTGTAGGAAATTTCAATTCATATCCATAAATCAAAGAACAGCATAAACCAATCTGATTCAAGTTTGTGGGAAAATTTTAATTGCTTATTTATTTGATTTGTTGTACTAAAACATTGTATTCTTATAACTTGCATTCTTACATCTCATGTCTGCAGAAAGTGGAGAGATGTTTCTTAAAGGCATTTTTCAGAATGACTTGGTATCAGTCCAGTGTTCTGATGTCACTGAAACAGAAACAGGACTCTGTCTGGATTTATTAGAAGGGGAAAAGACTCTTTTTAGTTTTCTCTGCTTTATTGCATCTTTCTTGACATTAAACTCCAGCCTATGCCAGATGTAAAGACTTTCTTTAAAATGCTCTGCCAATTACTGACACATAATGTCATATAAATTATTGCATACCATTAGATAAAATACACTGATAAAGATAGGCCCATTAAATACTTGTTCCTCCATTTGATTTCTCCTTTTAAACAACCACATTAAAATTATGAAAGCTAATATAGTTATATATGGTGTATGTTTGCATAGTAAAATACCAAAATATAAACTTAACTCTCTTTATTACTGGTCGTCAAATAAATTTTCTGATAAAGACTGACTTTTAGCAGCTCCTGTAAGCTTTGTCATAGGTTTACAAGCTTTCTGTCTACCATGGATGCAAGAAGATGAAGAAAAGATGTCACAGATCTCAAAACAGCAATTTCTTCTTTTCCTAAAGCTCTTATTTTTTTCTGTAAACTATTAAATTTCAACATACACTTTTAAACTACATCCATGGGTTCATTATTTCACAATATGCATCATATATCTCATTCTGTTGATTAATGATAACTTGCATTATAGTTGCCCCTGTCATAGTGCTATTAGAGATTGCTTTTGCACATCCTGGAACAGATACCCGTATTTCCTGTCTTCTGTACTTAAGACTAAAACATCCCTATTACCCAGTTTACAAAGATTTCAAAGCAATGCTCAAATGTAGTATGAGACTAATTGCTCTTACTCGCCTGTAGTAGCAACCATAAGACCTTATATTCAAATAAACCTTTATATATTTATTTCATTCTTGTGTTCAAGGTCAAAATAGTGTTATAGAATCAAAACAAAACAAAATTCTTTTAAGGCCTCTCCAAAGCACAGTTTGTTTCTGTTTGTAAATCATTATTTCAAGAATCCTTAGTATAAGCAACAAATACCTTCACATTGTCAACAACATCAGGGAAAAGATCACCTGGGAGCTCAGACATGAGACAAAAATATGCTTCAACCATTCAAAGAAGGTATAGCAACTTTGGGGTTAATTACAGAAGGATTTTTCTTTTGAGATTTCTAAAACAATCTTTCTGAAGGAGGATGAACAAAATGTAGATATACCTTTGGGTAAATATCTATTACAGATGCTTTTAACCTCTAAGCTTCTGGACAGTCAGAAATTAGACGTAGGTGAAATGCCAGGCAATTAAAAAAAAAAAAATCATCAGAACAAAAATCATCACAATAAAAAATAATCTATTTTCCTAGCTTTTTGGAACAAACTGTTAGCAAGCTGCACAGTGTAGCTGGATGATTTCTCCACTGTGCCTGATTACATTGGCAGATCTCATTTTAAGAAATATGTCAGACCAAGAACACTGTAAATCTCTGTGGTTCACTAAACCTAACAGTTAAGAACATTACCTTTTAATTAAACTATGCCTATAGAGATTTCTTTAGAGCTATCTGAAGGATGGAGGGGGAAGAGTTAGTCCTCTGATGAATTTTTTGCAACTGTTTAGACAATAAGTTTGAGCACATATAATAGGCAGATATCATGCCTGCAATTACTGGTGTGAGAGATGCTGCAGGTAAATGGAGGACAGCAAAGACTAGTAAGAGATATGATAATCTTTACTTTAATCAGATTAGGAATACCTGTGGGGTTCTATATTAATCACTATTTCACATTAGTTTCCAAAACTTATATACAACAACAAATAAGACATTAGCATATAAGAACACTTAGGAGAAAAAAAAATGACTACACTCCCAATGTAACATGGGCTTAAAAAAATTAGAAATCCTATAATTTCTTGGACAATAATTTGACAGCACATACAAAGGAAGCATTTTTATTTTAGGATAAACAAGGAAAGATTAAACCTTTTGCATGAAAAAGAAGTTGGCTTATTGAACATGGTAAAACAAAGGCTAAAACAGCATGTGACAGCTCTTCATAAAATATGAGTGCTTCAATATTAGAGATGGAAAAAACAATGTTGGCACAAGGATAAATAGGAGAAAATTAACTATTAATAAATTAAAGCTGAAAATTAGAAGTCAGTTTCTAGCTTTTTCTGTAGAAGCGGTAAGAAATATACAAGCAGGGGTAAAAAATATAACTGGTTTTGAGAAAAAAATGAGTAAATTTAATTTAAATTTAGATTTACATCTTAGCATTGAGGGAGTCTGATTCAAGAAGCTGAGGATCCTGAAAAATGGGGGTTCCCTTTGCATTTGGAATGAAAATACAAAAGTCATTGTTTCATGTTCAAGTGTTTCATAGACACACTAAACAAATGCATTTAGTTTTACACTAGATGGATTACTTCATAGAGTTAGAACAAGATTAAGCTATTGAAAAAAATTCCTGCCTAAAATGGTCATAAAAACTCCACTCTATCATTGGGCCTTCTGAGACTGAGCAATTCTAACCAAGAGCAAAGAGGATTTGGGATTGTTTTTTTTAATTATTATTATTTTTTTATTTAAGATCTTATGTAGCCTTGGCCTACATGAACATGAATGAATCATCATTTAAGCAGGAAAAAAAACCCAACTATCACTACATAATGAACTCACTGTGAATCAGTAATTCTGACATTAACCAGTTTGGATTTGAGATAGCTAGAAGTCTTCCACAGATTGCAATACAAACCTGTGCAAGAAGTATGCTAGTAAGATGTTTTTAAAAACAAGTAATTAAGAGAAGAATATCAATTATCTGTATCCATTTCCCCTTTCTGTCTCTCCCAAGTAGGAGACAGAGAAATTACATTTCTTTCCCAGAGCTGCTACACAAATTTTTTCGTTGAAAAACACCAAAAGAGAGGCTGGAGCTTTGCAGCTTCGCATCGGTTAGAAGAGAGGACTCAGTATCACAATTCCTAGGTTCTTTTTTTACCACTTTACTTCAGTTTTAATTATTCCTACTTTGTTTTGCTTTCTTTGGGATAAAAAAAAGAAAAAAAGATGCCTCATCTTAATGATAGAAATTCAGAAATTACGGTGTCCTTTCTCCCTACCAAGATGTGGTTGCCCCACAGGGACTAAAGAGAGGGAAAACTATTATCTCAGTGTTTTCTGACCAGGCTGAGGGCAAGAAGCTGGAAACCTCCGAGGAGTGGTGTAGTACTGTGAAAGTACACTCCGCAGCAGCGTGTCCCAGGACTGAATTGTTCTTTTCCCATACTCCGTAACACTTTTCGTACTTGAGAGTACACAAATGACAAAGTGAAGGCCAGTATGTCCTCAGATATGTCATTTAGATTTGACTGCACTGTACCTTAGAATGCTATAAGGCTTGATTAACAAACATGTTTAGAGACGTTCATCTATCCCAGTATTGTATGGAAATCATTTACACGTTGGTCCTGGAGTGGTATATTGTCTCAGTTAATCACTCCAGCTCAGCATATATTAGATCCTGTGGGTTTTCATAGCTTCTGTTGTATATTACTTTTTAATGAAAAACAGAGCAACTAAGGCCTTGCACTTCTAACTGTACAAGAAAAGACTAACTAGATAGAGTGCTGAATATGAAACAAAAATCAGAGGAAGGTAAAAGAAAAATGTATTCTATTCATATGAATAGAAAGCACATGTTGTTAAAGGCATACAGGTTTAACATTACAAACACCAAACATTCTCAGGGGATAGTCAAGGTTTAACTAAGACAGACAATTAATCCCCATGTCCTTCTGACTTGTACATCATGTCTTCTTTTTATTGTTTAACATTTGAACTAAGTATCAGGTCAATAAAACTAATAATTAAATCCCCTTGAGTTTATTTGTTGTTGTTCTGGGGAGTGTTGAAGTTCACCACATTAAGTAGTTGCAAATAGGCACTGCTGGGGAATAAAAATGAACTGGCAAACAGCAAAAGGGGAGGGAAATTCTACTGATTCTCCAAAGTTTGTGTTGTCTTCATGAGAAAGGCATGGGAAGCAGCTGATAAAAAGAGCCAGGAAACATCTACCTAACTACAGAGCTCTTACTCGGTAGCCTGCTCCATAACATTGATGCTCCAGGATATTACACTTGCTTAGTCAGAATCCCTGAAAATCATTTTATAATTTCAGGCCAACAGAACATGGTATATTTTATGTTTTACCCTCCCTCTTCCTTCGTCTTTCAGAAGTAAACAGTTCTGCTTGGCAAAACCCATTCACTCTTGTCTTCTTTTGGAGAACTACTTAAAAGAGAAAAGAAATCTCAAGTAGCCAGTGAAGCAACAAAAGCATTTTTGATGTTCTGGTTCTTTGAGAAGACTACAGATCTGATCTTTTCAAAAGAAACATTCCTTTAGAAAACAAAAAGAAACTTTCTTTAAAATTCATTTTCTGAAAGCACAGTTATTTGTCACCCTCTTAAATGTGGTTAAAACATTTTCCAAAACTGTTTAATAATAAACATTACTTTTTTTCTTAAGCATCAAAAGTATGTACCCCTAACATATTCTCTGAGGCCAATAAATACCAGCTGATCAGCCCTGAATCCTTTTAGGAAGTTTAAAACATCTGTGCCGCACAATGAAGTGAGAAATGCAGCGGGAACAGGCTTTGGCAAGCTTGGATTTGTTCATAATGAAACAAAGCAAAGACTCTAAATTATTTCAGTGCTGGTAACATGCAAATTGTAACTCCAGCTCTTAACTTCTGTGAGTGAATAGCATGCAAGAATGATCCAACAGACAAATGAAATCAGTTACAATAGGGACACAAAAAAGTGATTCCTCTATCAAAGAGTTATTGTGAAATAAGGGTTCAAGTATCCTTGCAAACTTAAAATAAGTCAGCTAGAGCACCCTGAACCTTTTGCATACTCAGTAAAATGGAAGGAAATTCATCCCTGACAGAAAGTAGAGTATGCTTATTTTATTTAGCCTCATCTGTGATAGAAATGCTATTAATATCACTTTAAGACAAAAATAAACATTTCATTCTAAGTATTGTTTTTTGAATCAGAGCTATTCACAGAATTCGATGTTTCAATAAGTAGGTTACAACCAGCCAGTGTGCTATTGGGTTCGGCATCATAAACAGCAAGGAAAATTGCTGAACCACAAAAATAACCATGGTAGAAGACTGAGTATAGCTATCAGGAAAAAAAGAGATCAAAGAACCTGTCCAGAGCATCTTATCTGCAATGTCTGCTTTCCATTGATAGGCATATGCAGTAGCCATTTGTGTTAATGGTTTGTTTCTTTTGAAAGTGACATTTGCTTAATTGTTTCTCATTTAACCACATCTTACAGAATTAGTAAAATATTGTACTATTGACTTGAATATTATCTGTGGCTTTGGCACCTTCTCTGTCCCCTACAATGATTTCTGTCAATGTACATGGAGAGTCTTATTTCAGAAAATTATTAGAGAAAGAATGGCTTTTACTTTGTTAAATCTCAGTTTCACGTCTGACTTCTCCAATCAGTCTTTGAGAGAAAAAGAGGACAAGAACCATATTTGATGTTAAGAGGAATAAAAGCCTACCAATTCTTAAATTGTGGAAAGAAATAGACAAGTATTTGTCATAATTCTGCCTTCTTTCTTTGATATTATAAATAATATTCAAGAGTCATTTTTCATATAGTTAGTATAGGTAAGCAATTCAATTTCAAGCACTGGCCAAAATGTCAAATCAACAAATTAAATTCTTTATCTTCCTCTGTTAACTGATTTTTTTTGTAGACTAGATTCCAAATGTAGGGATTGTAGGGTCTTTCCATCAAAAAAGATTTTAATTATCCTATTTATAATTTTATGCCAATCTGAAAGAGGCCTGACATGTCAGAATGCCAGTAACATCTCTAAAAGGCCATTACTTTTTTTTCAAGAAAGAAGCCAGCTGAAAAACGCTGCCAGCCAGAACCAAAAACTACTCTTTCAGTGACCTGGGAAACATACACTGTGTTCAGGTTCTGCACAGTTATGTATTGCACCATCTATCTTCCCAGTCCTTACGTACTCTTCAGCTAAGGTTACTTGTAGATAAAATAATTTTGATTTTTTTTAATTCTCTCTTTTTACAAAAATAATATTCCAGAACGTATCAAGTGAAATGATGCCAAGTCAGTCTTATCATTCAAGCAACCTTGGACAGATATTCATGGATATGTTTCTTGGCGCTTTCTGACCTCCTCCCAAAAACATTCCCACCCCTACTGGGCCTCATGGTGAAATGACCATAGACAATAATGGGACCTGGGATGATATATCAACCTTTTCACAGAACTACCCAGGAGAAATATCATCATAAGAATCATGAAACTTGGCTTCTCAAAGCTTAAACTCTGTTCATCGTTGTCTGTTCACCCTTGCCATTATCTGTCATTTTGGGCAGAATACGATTTTAGGAGACCAGAAGTTCTCAAATTTTGCTTCCTTGTGCTGTCTCATGATTCCCTCACACACACCCCAGAAAAGTTAGGTTCTGAGGGGCTCATTCCCCATGGAGCAGCTCAGGAGAGCACATGGTCAGAAGCTACTGGGAGAAGAACAGAGGATGCAAGACAGAACAGGAAGAGGTGGTAGAAACGGGTCTCAGAGATGGAGTGGAGTGAGAGATATTCTCCACAAAATGTAGAGGATAAGAGCAGAGAAACCTTATAGTTGCAGAGAGCCTTTTAAGACCTCAGTGCTTCAGGACTTGATCACACCAGAGTACCTCTGAGTAGAACAGTCTCCTGGTACCCAGGAGCTCCTTCTCTGCTCCACAGCTGGACCCAGCTAGCCACAGCTTTGTGCTCTGTCTCTGACCCAGGCATCTCTATCCAGTAGAATCCTTCATTTCACACCCAGAAGTTCTCCAGCAATACTTCTTCCCAAGCTTCATATCTCACTTCTGTACTCCACAAAGGGAAGTGACTCGCCCGCCACATCCCCCCTGTAAGATTGGCTACTGTCATGGGCTTTGTTTCATGAAAAAACAAGGGAATTAGAAAATTTCTAATTAGAAATAAACAAATGGCCTTTGTGCAATTACTGTCTTTGATTTGGAAGGAAAAATTAGGTGAAATTCCCAGTTGCTCTAAGACAATATGGCCTGCTGACATTTCTATGTAAACAACCATATGTACACTTGTTTTTTATTCTTGATAGGCTAATCTCCATATGATATCAGATGTGTATTTGGCCACTACCTTGGGATTTATAGGATCCAGACTCTGACACTCTACACTTTCAGTGCACAGCTCAGGGCATCCAGAAGGTTAGCTAGGGACATAATGACTTGTAGCTAGCAGATCCAGATTATATTAAATTCCTCATAGTCTCTGGTCCAGGAAACATGATGGGGGATAGAGGCAGGGATAGCAGTTTGACAGTATACATGGTACTCTAGCATTTCCCAACTTGTGCCTGTTGCCTGGGATATGCCCTAAAATATTTTTAAGGTTGGGCAGAGATTTGGGCAGCTGTAAAAGACTGTAGCTCTGTTCTTTGTTGCATAAGTCTTTAGGCAGGAATTGGAGGCAAGAAAGGGCTAGGCTCATTGAGTCCTTAAATCAGTATCAGTGATACAAGGAACCAATATGTATATGCAAGGACAATATTAAAAAAACCCTCCAAAATAAAAACACACACAAAAAATCCTCTTTGATTAGGATGGGAACACCCTTGCTGTGCTCCATTTCCTTGTCAACATTAGCACAACCAAAATAAAAGTTAATAAAGTTCAGAATATTTGGATTTTTTAAAATCTTCTATTAATACATATTGTCAATCATTTCTAATGGATGAAATTGCCTGCACAGTGTGGTGGTCTCTGAAGGACACACAACATTTCTTTGGGTCGTGCCTTTGCGAATCGCTAGCAAAGTATATAAGGTAGACGGCAACAGGCTAACCAACAATAGGCCTTCATAGAAAATAATCAATGAAAAACATGCTCTATTAACTATACTGCTGCCTTTTAGGGAGTTCTTTTCAATATGTATGTTCAGTAATGTGAATGATTCAAACTATAAACAATACAGAAAGTACATGTTCATCTGACAGATGGTTTACTGAAGCAAAATGCCCAGAGATCAGTATTTTACCTCAAAGTCTTCAAATGGCCTCTGTCAGCTGATTTGAAAAAAAAAAATCAGAATTGTTAATCATTCTACATTATAATCTTGCAAGAAAGGAAAACCAAGCTTACTCTGTTAATAATCCTAATTGATAGATAGCTTTTCAGCAACATACCCAGAAACATATCTGTGTGCATCAAGTGTTAGATCCAAGAATATTTTAAAGCGTTTTATGTTACATCACAGCTTACCTGGGTTATATATTCAGGTTGTCTTTCTCTCCCTTTTTTTCTTTGTCCTTCTGCTGAATCTAGTATATTCAGTATCATTGGATCATGGCTGATGAGGTAGTGACTAAATGTTAGTAATTAGAAAATCTGCATTATAAGATATCCATGATTATGGTGCTTTGGCCCCCAGCACAGGGTTCGTAATGAGGGCACTTAGCATAACGTAAACATAAAGACAGAGAATATGCTGTATGATTTCCCTCTCCTCCCAACATACGCCTGCTTTAAATACCAAAGAGACATTTGCACAGAGATATTTTGAAAAAATAAGGATGAAATGTCTTGTTTGATAGAACTGATGTTCTCAATGGTTAAAACATCTGAATACATAGAAGTCAGAGGTTTGAATCCTGATGATGTTTCCTGGATCAGGTTTTTCCTTTGCAAAGTCAGTGCAGAATGCCATCTGGTAAAGCTCCATTTTGGGGAATGTAAAATTCAAGAACATTGCCCAGACAGACAGAGCCACAGTGGGCTCCAGGCACAGAGGACAGGGTTTTAGCTCAGGACTAGGACTGAGCAGAGCCATCTTCCCTCCTCTCCCTCTACTCAGTGCATGAGGTCCTGCCCTTTTCCAGGCAACAAGATCAGCAGGGTTCCTCTGAGCAGCAGCAGCTGCGGGAACCAGAACATGCCAGACCATCGCCTTGTTGCTGTTTATTTGTTTCCAGCACCTTCAGCCTAAAGTCGAACTTGGCATAGCAGGACTACACTGTTGCCATCAGAGCTGTCTGGAACCTGGAGCTCCCAGTCCCATCAGAATTGTGGCCTGGTGGGGACCTTTCACTGCACCCTTGCTGTGGGGCAACCTTGGCATCACTGAAATCAAAGTCAGCTTCAGAGGTTCCACAATTTTACCATGAAGGTGATACTGAGCTCACCTAAAATTAGCCATCTGAAAACTAGGTGTCTTTAAGCTAGCTGTCAGTGTGAGAGACAGAGAGCACCAGAAGGTGATTCATGGTATCTGAAGATACATCTAAGAGATGTATCACCCACTGAAGATACTCTTTTCTGTTTGGCACTCTCCTTGGACTGTAGAAAGAGCTCAGCCAATACACTATGTACCTAATACTAATAATAATGATAGGTGCAATGTAATCTACACTAACTCTATATCCTTGCCTTCACCAAGATGACTGATGGAAATAAGATTCATTCATTAACCAAATCTAACTCTCAGCAAGTTTCACATCAAGCTGTCTGTCCTATTTGTGCTCCATTTTCTTTTGCATGAAGCAGCAGTTCAAGTCAATGTCTTGTTATGCTACTCCTGCTGTTATTCCTGATAGCAAAGTCTAAACTTCAAAGACTTACACATGCAAATAGCTTACTCTGTTTTCCCTGAGAATAAGAAATCAATTACTTTGATAGGAAATAAATGTCATTTTCAGTAGGTTTATGTATTTTGGCCATTCATTATGTGTGCATGTTCTTTTTTGCTGCCTCATGACCTTTGTGACATCGAAAGATACTCTTTTGTTGTTCAGCCACATTAGCAATTCTAAAACTTATGTCTTGATTGCAGGTTCCTATTGTTCATCAGGGCTCTGTATTATGAGTTTCCCAACAGAAAAAACTCCACAGTCAAATCTCTTGTGGGAACAAAATGTGTGTCTTAATTTTAACCAAGACAATGCTAGATGACTATTATTTAAACTGCAATTATAAGGCCTGAACAAGCGTCCATTGAAGACATCTACATTGTTGGTATCCTGGTGAGATCACTTGGAAAGCAAATGGTTAGTGGTGTACAACAATATGCTAAAATGACCAGAGGAATTAGGATGCTTCCTTAGTTTTGCCTGTAAACTTTTCTTATTGGCTTGCCTTTTTTTGTATATGCCACTCATAATTAACTACAGTAAAAAGAGGGCCCAGCAAGAAAAAGCAATTTATCTGAAAGCCTCTATTCTTTTCTCAAAATGTATGAAGGCTTATTTTGCATTTCCAATTGGCCAGCATTTCCTTTTTGTTTGCAGAATAACAATATGATTATCTCAAATAACAGGAGTGCTTCTAGGGAAGCTCAAAGGCTCAATAACTTACAGACATCTTTGCTGTAGCAGCTTCCAAAGTGATAAAGAGTCACTGCTCTTCCTGCTTAGAAGTGAGAATCATGTATGATCACAGCATAAATTACTGGATATTTCAGTAGCTGCCTCCTGTGACGAAAAAGCTTAAGTAGAAGCTTTGAATCTTTGGGGGAACAAAATAGCCAGTAAGTGGTATCATGTCATCTCTGCTAGGACCCTGCATTCCCTTTTCTGTAGGAAAGTAATTTCTTCCTCCATCTGTTGGAGACAATTTCTTGTTTTCAATTTTCTTGCAAAAAATTCTTAGAATCAGGGAAGAATCTGGACTCATTCAGCTTTTGCATGTGGCAGAGTGTTCAACATGGTAAATAGTGTCTAAAAGGATTTTCTATGTAGCAGAAAAAGGTAAAATATATTAAAAGAAGCAAAGGACTTTGAAAGTCACTGATCAAAACTCTTTCACACAAATTATGAACCCTGAGAGCCAAGTCAGGTAAAAGGCCTGTGCATGGCTTATTTTCTGTGAGCCTTCAGAAGTAGGTCAAATTAGATTTACAAAGGCCATGCATAGGCCTGGGGAGAATTCTATGGTCCATAAATAAATGTTATATGTAACTGAGGCTTAGACTTGCGGGAATTCATATTTTCCTAGTTATGTTTTTCTTTTTAAATGATAATTTAAAATTATATTATAGATTATAATAATTACATTTAACAAAAGACAAGCACTCCCATAGGCACAAACACAAAAGATTGCATCGCTTTCCTCTTAACTGCACCTTCACTGGAGTGTCTGCGTGTTTGCTCTGGACTGTTTCAACAGTGCCTCATCCTCAGTGCCAAATGTTAAAGAAATAACAGGGCTGAACAAAAGTCCACTGAAGTCAGTAGAAATCCTTCCAGTAACTTTAGTGAGCACTGGATCCAGCTGTTAACTTACAGGTCATTGCCAAGATGAACTGAAGAGGCGCCTGCTGCCAGTAATATACTGCTTTACTGTGTGTACTTATAAAAAAAAAAGAATAATTCTTTTTTCTAAGTGGTATACAAAGAAGCGATGTGCATTTTTCAGACTGAAAGGAAAATGTCTGGAAAATAATAATTATTGCAAATGAGAAGGTATTGCTTAAAATGTAGCATTTCTGTAATTAGATTTCTGCCTTGCCTTCCTCTCCTCCTAGAATGTATGAGCTTGCCAAATGTGCAAAAATGCATATTCAAGGCTATTTTGAAGTTAAACAAACCAAAGGTGTTTGTAAATCTGCAAGCAGTTCCACCTCCTCTGCCCTAAAGTAAGTCTAACCAAGGTTATTCAAACTGAATTTCAAGTGACTGTTTCTGGGCTGAGACCTTCTTCTGCTAATTTTTAGCAATTCAGAGTAATTGTTTTGGCAGAAGTGATAAAACAATAAAAACAGAATTTATGTAGTGGAAAGATGACAAACACTCTTGAACTATCACAGGCCTGACAGGGAACACTGCTAAAGTACTGTCTATTCCAGAGATGAAGAAGCTCCTTCTTATCTTTGAGTTTACAAAATGACCTGCATTATCTTGATTTTTTCCTCAATAAATCATTCAAATGTTTTACAACAGGTCATTAAAGGTAAAGAGAAACTGTTTAGTGAATTCTTAACATGTACAAAATGTTTTGTTTTGCTTAAATGACATTCTCACATAAAGGATGTTTGGAGTCACTGTTTAGCAAAAAGAAAACAATATTGGACGTTAAAAATGCCAAGATCCACAGCACAGATAAGTGAAAACTGTAGTGGTTAGCTGTATATTGACTGCAGTATCTATATTTGGCAAAGACAGGGCTCCCAACATGTAAATAATGTGCAAGAGTAAGAACGCTTTTTTCCAAGTCAAAGATTTAAAAGATTTTTCCTAGCACAACTTAAGTTGTATTTTTAAATTGTACTTGCTATCCATTTCTCAGGAGCCACCAACCAGCTATCAGATAGCCTTGGCTTATCTACTGACCCAAACCACCAGGTAATAATTCCTTTCACTTAAACGTCTTGGGGAAATGAAGAGAATGGGTGGATTATTTTAAACAAGTTTCCAATTGACAGTTATCCCGTCCACACCACAATCAGAGTCCTCACTATTGATTCCACTTTGCATCAGAAAGTGGTGTAAAAGTCCTATGCTACAGTCTGATACCTTAAAGTGCTATTGCCTTCTATTGAGAGGGCAATATAATGGCTTAAAATTGGCTTTAAATAGATGTGTTTCTGTCCCTTCCTCCACATAGGCAGAAGGTGTTGTCCTCCCAATTAAATCAGGTAAGGGATGTTTATAAACAAGAATGGCAAACCAAAGGATGCAAAGTTATGGACAACCACCTCCCCTCCATTCCCTCTGTGCTAGTGATACTGTAGGAGAAAAGGTCCTGAAAGAAGGAAGTTTCCCTCCCATCCATCTAGTGCCTTCATGCACTTCCTTAGCTGTCTGCTGGACTCTGCCATTGCCCTGAATTACATTTGGTGCTTAACCTACCAAACTTTCCTGTCCACTTTACTAATGCATTTCTCCTCAGAGTATTTTGTTAGACTTGTTCTCTGCTGTTTGAGACATCAGAGCTTTATTCATTGGTAGTTATTCAGCATTTTTCAGACTTTCTCACCTTCCCAGACCCACACTGGGATCAGAACATTCCTTAGACATAATGCCTTGGCACCAGAACTGCATATTAATCGCTCAGAGGAACACTGCAAAGCAACATATCTAGTGGCACTCCAAAGGTGGCAAAAATTGTCTGGGTAGCCAGTGAGAAAAAGATAGCGCTGTCACACAGAGCAAGTGAGACCCTAAGTATGCACTGTGTATTCAAGATGAAATTGCTTGTATTTGATAGAATTCCAACTGAATATGGATGCTGCACAGGCCAGAACTGGAGGAAAGATCACGAGGAACATCAGGTTACCAGCTTTCATGAAACTAGGGGTGTTTTCCTGGAGCTTCCCACTTAGCCTCACAGGCACACAATCCACCAACCATAACTTTTAGTGATACAGCAGCATGGCTCAGAGAGGCTGCCTTATGCAAGCTGCAGCCAGATTGTCTAACAGGAACCCACTGAGGCTCCCAGAGCACTTTGCTTTGTGACTATATATGCATGTGTCTCTGCACCTCTGTGAACGGAGTACACATTCACCTGCCTCCTGACCTTCAGTATCCCAGTTTAAAAGCAGTGTGATACACTCATTTGTCTTCAGTGTCTGCTTCTGAATCTGAGATTGTACAAACATTCCACAATACAAATAGACTTTGTGCACATTGCTGTATTGCAGTCATTTTTGCAGTCAGCCATGCCTAAATGATATTTCTCATTATTTCTTCTGCACTAAGTGGTGATGTCAAGGGAAACCACCTCTTGTGCTGTGTTGATAATAATTGTGCCTAAAACAATCCCTGTAAGACAGGTGGGATCTTCATTCTGGGTATACAGGGTATGCTAAATCCCAGTAGCTTCATTCTTCATTATTAGCTTCTTGCTTTTTATCAGTCTAGGACTATGACCCAAACGGTGTTAGAATAAAATCAGAGCTGGCTTAAATAACGCAAACTACAGAAAGAAAGTTCATAATTATGCACTTTGGAAAAGATATGAAAGGAGAGATGAGATATGATAAAATTTTTGGCACATATAAATACTGCACAGTGTTCCTAAATTTAGAAAAATCTGTTATTTGGATCTTAAGTGTATTTACGTGTGTTACAAAATAGGGATCTGCCCACCAGTGAGGTCTCTATCACTGCTCATTCTTCTGCCTTGGTTCAGCCCTCAAAGTAAGGGCTTGATTGGATCTTGCATAAGGCATCTGGTTTATGTGCTCACCTGCACGAATGAGAGTCACAGGGCACCGTGAGCACATCTTGCTAGCCTTAACACTGGGAGATATCTTTCAAAATATCAGTGGTCAGAAGCTGAAATGCACTTTCATACTCTATCTCATAGAGATGTGCCATCTCCCATAGGCTGTATCATAGGCTTTGTGGGAAGATGATACTGTTCAGAAGTTAGAAGACCCATTCCTCCTTCCTTTTGTAGCTACATACATTCATAGGCCTTAAAAGCCAGAGGTGACCATATTGTTGCTCTAGTCTGAACTCCTGTGTAATACTGATTGTAGAATAATTTTTCTTGGTAATTGTTACATCAGGTCCAGTAAGCTGTGGCAGAACTACAGCGGATATTTTAGACATCTGTCTTAATTTAAAGATGTTAGGTAACAAAGGATTTAGGTAAGTAGTTCCAAAGATTAGTTGTATTCACCTTTCAAAAACTGTGCCTTATTTCTAGCCTGAATTGCTTTAGTTTCAACTGCTGGCCGCAGATCTTCCTACACTTTTATCTGATAATATAAAGAGCCCTCTACTATCATAGACGTATTTACCAGGTGGGCATTTCTAGCTCCTGCTTAGTTCAAGTTTTAACTCTCTGAACTCTGGCCTTCAAGCATCAAATACAATTATTTAAAAATAAACTGATAAAAAAGTCAGTGGGGTATTTACACTTACAGCTGATTAAGATACAAACATCTAGTAGACATTTGTTAGCTAGTAGAGCTCCAAGTATATAGAGAAGAACTAAAGAGCTCTGGAGCTGTTCTAGAAATGTCCTTTCTTCCTGTCTTCATCCTGATCCTGAAATAGCACTGGAGTCGTTCTGCTGCTAATTGGTGCCTCTAAAGATTTCTGGTTATGTTCCATTCAAGATTCACAGCAGCTGTGCACTGCTTGACTTTATTTTTATTCATTGTCTCCTTAGAGATAATCCATTGTTATCCATTGCATTTGTGTTACTAGGATGTTTAATTTATCTTTGACAGAACTCAGAGGGTCAAAAGATGAGCCTGGGCAAGAGAACACAGCTCTGCTAATACCGACTTGATTGAGCCAGAGGTAAAGCATGACAACTGTTTAATGCAGTCAAAGCATGAAAGTACAGTTTTCTTGATTTTCAGCTATTTATCTGTGATGGGGCAAAGACGGCTGACAAGCTCAGCAAGAGGGTGTTGGCTGCAGGATAAACAAGTCATATCTTTCACTAAAGCCGAGAATTGTTTCTTTTTCCAAACCGTATCTCAATGAATTCTGTCACATGTGAGCAGCAGTTTCCAGTCAAAATCCATACCTATCTTAACATTCCTTGTTTATCCTGAGACAGAATACACAGTGCTTATCAAACGTATCCATTCAGGAAGACATTATCCCAAGTCTGTCGCATTTAAATGTATTTTCTTTTTTGTACCACCCTCTGAACTACACACAACTGTGAATTTCATAAATAAAGGTACATTTCCAGCACAGAAAAGCAGAAGACTGCATCTCTGTGTGTCTGAATCACTTTTTCCTGTGAATATGCACATCTTCAGTATTTTTCAAATGACACAGCTCCATATTTATATATCAGCCATAGACAATGCTGTAGTGTTATGGAAAAGAAGGCTTAAAACCTCCAGTTCTTCTGGAAAAGGCTGCACGTTTTGAAAGTGGTTATTCGTGAACGAGTGCCAAGCATTAATGTGTATTTCCCCTTTCTGACTGCTTTGAGGAACTGCTTGGAAAAAATGATGATAAAATAGATTAGAACAATGAAATCACGTTGCCACTTTTATATGCTGTCACTGCTTTGGTGGATGAATAGCTATGAAGATAAGTACAGCTATACCAAGTACCTCTGTTCCCTCCTCCACCCTACCACCCACATTCAAATTCTGATTCAAATTCAGCATGACTCCTCTGGGGTCTGTCCAGGAAATTGCCACCCAGAGATTTCCATAGAGTGTTCAAAATCAACACCGCTGAAGGAGCAGATAAAGGTTTGTTTGGAGGGAGTGCCTTGAACTGCTCTTTTTATTCAGTCTGTAAAGGATGCCTGAAGCCTGCTTGTGATCTACCATGTCATCTTTGTCAAAGCATTTTGGTATTAAACACATTCTTCATTTGCTTCTGTACAGTTAAAGTGTGTGTGTGTGTGTGTGTGTGTACATAGCATTTCTTACAGAGAGAAAAAAAAACTTTGCAAAATGAAGTTTCCTTTTAAAAGAAATTGGGCACAAGTAGCCCCATCTAATGCCCTCGTTAGGACTTCTGCACTTATTTCACTGTATCTGCATCATATGTTACAGGAACCCCTTTCCACAGTGCCTGTTACCATATGAGATACTACGGCTCTTCCTTGTAATCCACATCTGCATACGTATTAAACTTATCAGGAGATAGCTGTGTGAAAAGCAAGTGGTTAGCCTAGGACCAGGAGTGATCCTAGGACTTAGCTCAGTAATTGGTTTTTATTATTCCTATGATTACTACAATGAAACCTATACAAGAAAAACTTACTTTTTCAGAGACTGTACCAAGCTGTGTCCAAATATCACAAATGCAGTGTTGTCATAACCATTCTAGATAATCTTCCTTTAGCAAGAGATATTTATCAGGCCACTCAGTGGCTGGGATGCTGTACAGACAGCTAGAAAACTTGGCAAGAGACAGCAGTGATCACTTTCAAACTCAGAAAGAAAAAAGGAAACAGAAGAACAAACCTCCAAAAACCACAAGTGCTAGGCTGAGAAGAAAGGGCGATTGAAATGAGGAGTCCATGTGGGAGCTGAGGTAAATCATACACGTTTTGGGGAGCTGAGCGTAAGTTACCATATTTCTTAGGCTGAGTCAGAGATGAAAATTTTGGTAAAAGTCCTTGGAAAGCTGTCATGAAGCATGTAAGCTTCTTGCACTGGCTATTAAGACGATGCCAGCTAATGGGGGGAAACTCAGCTCAGGGAAGCATAGCAATGACAAGTTGTAACCTCTCTGCCGAGGAGCTGCTCAGCAGGCAGATTTATGCCCCTGCTTCTGCTGTTAAATGAGAAACCAGATGCCTCTTTAGCTCCCCAGAGAACCAGAAAATTGTTCGCGCAGAAGTAGATCCTGCATCTTTTAGTTCTCAAGGGAAGCTGGTGCCTCCCGATCCCTGGGGACTGGGAAAGGTGGGGAAGGTGGCGCAGTTCCCTTCTCCCTGCACTGGGACAGCAGAGGAGGAAATAGCAATGGTGACTGGAACATGTCTAGTGCAGTTAGTTAGTATTAAGCACTATATTTAGCTGCTCAGATTATGATTTCCTAGTTTAGATAAGGCAAAGTGGGATTTCCCCTCATTTCTCTTGGATTCATATAACTGAGCATTTTTTGACAACAGCTAGCATCAGTTGCTTAGACATATGTAAAACCACTTGAATAGATGGCTCCTGAATATTAATGTACCTCCATTAGACATGTCAGAAGGCACAAACAAGAGAACAAAAGTAGCTCGAGTTACTGGCATCATGGAGAGTTCATACGCTCCTTGCACAGGATTGCTAGGGAGCTAGGACAGGCTGCAGCACGGGAATGAATAGGAGCTACAGCAGACAATGTTGGCTTGTTCAAGAATGTACATCCTTGCCGAGAGGCTTTTCCAAGTCTCAGACACTAAGTGCTTTGTGCTCAAGAGCCATTGCTATTCTGTCCCACGCGTGGCAGCACTGAGGCAATAATCTGTTAAATGCTTGCTATTGGATTTGTGTTCTCACGTTAGACTGGTATAGATGTGATGGTGGCTGCTGAGGACCTTTGAGGATGCCAGTGGCTTTTAAATGCCATCCCTAGCAATCATTAAAATGGAGATTGGGAGTATAAACATGAGCCTTCTGCTTCTCTGAGGAGTCCCTTAGCTTCAGTGCCAAAAGAGAGGAGGCTGGCAGCCTCTGACAGCTCTTCTCTGAAGACAGTACAGTATGAACCTGAGGAGCAGTCACCCCGATCCAGGAGTACTTATAACTGTAAACTTAACTGTCTGTTCTGTTGATACTCGTGTTTTTTTTTTATAATGGACATGTCCCCACATACATACTTGAGTCATTTCCTTCATTATTAATTTTTCCAAAATCATTATCATATATCATTTTCTTTGCAATATAGGGAGGCTGAGGCTTGAAGGGAGCCTCAGGGGGGTTGTGGCAGTGCAAGTTCCTGATATTTGTATTTTATTCTGAATTCAGCTAGACTTTCTTTTCCTCCATATTTCAGCTTTCAAATAAAAATGGAATACCACACAGATAAGCATCTGGCTCCTGCTACTACTGGAGAAGGGGAGGCATGCACTTCTGGTCTCCAGCTTTAGAAGGGCCCAGGAAGAAGGTGGCTCTGGATTCCTACCACAACAGTACTTTCACTTGGTCTTTTGGCTCCAGGGGCAGTTAGGAAGAAGAAGGAAGAAAAAATACATTTATAATGGCAATAATATTTTCAAAAAAATTATTTGACAAACCTTGAGTATGAATAATTTGACCTCTCATGACTGTAAAATCACAAAATACCAGATATGCATTTGTTACTAATCCGTTACTCCTTAATGCATACATTTTAATGTCTTTATTGCTTACAATTATCTATATCTATTATCTATATCTAATTTATATCTATAAAAAGCATCTCTTTTCCTTCTTTGTGGTGTTCACATCATACATAAACTGTTCCAACTGTTCATGATTTATAGCTTTGCTAAAAAAACCTTAACAGAAGTTGTGTAGAGATTCAATATACCAACAAATGTACTCTGTTCTCCATGCTTAAATATATAAAACCACAATTCTGCTTCCTAAGCGCCTAAATGTTTTAATCCAGAATAACTTTTTCTATGACACCTCATACCATTCTTGAGTGGCAGGAAAACCTAACAGTCTGTAAGTGCATCTGCCTAAAATAGCCAAGAGATGGCAGCACTCCATTCAACCCAAATTTGATTTATAATCTATATAACTACTGTACAGCAGGCAGCACAAGTATGAAATGCAATTGAAACAGGGCCTTCAGCCGTAGAGTGAGCCAGGGCATACGTCATTTCATTAGTCATTCTCCCTATTTGACGTGGGGGACCAAGAAACACAGCAGTGATGGAAAGTCCTTGACCAAACAGGAGAGAATAAGGGTGTTCATAACAATTGTGTTTCTCACTGGTCCATTGTCTATGGGTGGCAGCAATATTCACTGAGGTTCTGATTCTGTCCCTTTGAATTTGAAATCATTAGGAAATTAGCTGTCACCAAGAGGCAGGGTAGTAAAATAAGGCTTATAGTGAACACATTCCAAAATGGATTAATCATCTTTGAAAAAATGAACACAGAAACATTCACACATACTATAGTAGGCTAAATAGCACACAATATTCTTTCCTTCTCTTAAATGTGGGAGTAGAAGTTAACCCCCACACACCTAATTCCCCTCAGTCTTCATACACTACTCACTCTGGGTGCAAACTACAAATTAATAGGTACTCTACCTTGCTTTACAAGAGTGCAAATGGCCATGCAAAGAGACCACATTGTCAAGCAATTTGGGTTGTTTGGGAAGAGAGCTACTGTGTGGAGAACAGAGTGCTAATGCATTTGAAGGTAATCTTGAGGAAGCTGTGACATGATGTAATGGTATATTTTACATATTTTGGTCTCCAGAAATCTTCAGATGCCTTTTAAACTTCATTATAGATGTCCAGGAATTTTCTGATAGTGATGATCTGTGTCAAATGTGTTTCTCTGTACAGCTAACATGGAGGCATTCACACAAGGTAAACTTTCTTTGTCCTTAAATGGCTATGCTTATCTTTCATGTTCAGTAGGTTGTTACCACTCCAGTTTTTGCAGTACGAGTTTGGACAATTATTCTATTTGGCTTTGAATTTTTTTTCCATATATTCCTTCACTACCACAAGGTTGGAAGTTAGAAATTAGCATGAAATAAGTCACGTTACAAAATCCTAGTGGAGATAAAGCACCTATCATTTTTACCAAGTCAGCTCTGCAAAATCGGTGTTATAGTCCCTGCTTATGCTTGACTCACTCAGTTTCCATGACAGCAAAATTACAAAGGCGTATCTCCACTAGGATATTACAGCAGGATAGGTTGCTCTCCTCTAACAAAAGTTGTTGTGTGGTAATTAAATCTCTACCTTTAAACACATGAAGGATCCCATGGATGAAGGTTCTCACCTTTCCTTTCCTCTCTGCTTTGCTCCACAAGCCACAGGCATTAGTGAATTGGGAATGTTAAAGGAGACAGATGGCTGCTTCAGACAAAGTCAAATTTACGCTTACCCATATCAAGAAAGACACAGCTCCTGGCCATGTTACAAAAATGGTTCAAGTCTCTCAATTGAGTATTTTTAAAACAGATGAGTTAGTTGATGGTCCCTTCCCATTACAGTAAAATCTCAGTTTTTATAATGCATTAATTTTAGTAGTAAAATATTCCTTTCACTCCACTTCTCAGCAAAGATTTCATAGCAGAGACTACTCTCAAGAGATCCTCCTTTAACTTAGAATTCACTGTTTAAATAAAACAGAATACAACTGGCGACACTGTGAAGAACTACTGTGAGACTGGCAGGATTTCTGATTATCACAGGCTGTTAGGGCTCTGCTTTTAGATGTCTTCTGGAAGGCAGCCTCCAAGCAGCACTGCGTCCTTAACACCATGTCGGAGTACCGCAGACAAGTGCCTGCTGGATCTGCCTTAGCCTTTGCACTAGTGTAGACTCAGGAAAGCTCGGGAAGCCTTTCCAGCTTTACACTCAGCAGATGAGCCAAGGAAAAGCATAGTTACTATAAGCAAGAAAATGAGCCCAGGAAGAAAAAAAAAAAAGGTATTTCAGAGAGGATGGAGGAGGAGACAACTTCAGAGAAAATAAGTTAGGCTTCAGAGGTAAGCTGCTCTGGAGAGAGCGAGTTGAGCCATGCTTTGGCAGGATGCAACACATGCTCTCCGAGGCAGTGGCAGATGCTAGTAGGAACTGAGCTCCCTGGAGCACAATCTCTCCTTATGTTACCATTAGATCTTTTATGGGCTTGTCTGGATTGATGGGTGCCCCCACACATTCCTGCCCTGGGCTTTCTCTGTAGTCTTCACCTTCAACCTTTAACCCTGCTGAGTTTAACTTGCACATGAAATTGTGACCTGAGGCAAAATGATATATTTGATGTGCATTATCTAAAGTCCTGATTTATTTACCTTGGAGTAGGTGGGAATAGAAGAGGTATTTGAGGGAACCTGAAAAGTTCAAGAAAGTGCTTAAGGATTAATATGCTGCTGGACAGGATGAAAGGAAGTTTGCCAACTAAAGCACAATGAGGCCAAGTGCAAATGAGCATTGAGATGGGGCTGAGAGGGACTGCATGAGCAGACAGGGATGTGCAGAGAAAGGGTTTGGGGAGCTGAATCAGCTCAGGGGGGTCAAGAAAAAATGTAGAAATGGCTGGAAGCAGAGGAAGGGGAAAGGAGTGTGTTGGCCCACATGTCAACGGGCTGTTGGCAGCACATTAATGTTAAGGAGCAGCTTGCAGTACCTGACTATTTGTAGTCTGATTCCTAAACCAAAGAAGAAATGCAGAGCAGCACTGGATACTAGACTACACCTTTGAGCCATCAGAGCCTTTCACTTACACTAAGGAAAATAGATTATTGATGCTGGCAGGGACAAGTACTCTAAAAGCAGACAAGAAGATTGCAGTCTAATCCAAATCCAAACAGAAGCAAATTGTCTAAAGCCAAATTCCTTTTATAGTCCCTTAATTTCACTACAAAATTGCTTTCCTTTAGGTTTTAAATTGTGTAATATCTGAGCCAATCCAGCTAACCCTTTCTTACAAGAGCAGTCTGTACGTGTGGGAGTGGACCTATTAAAAACTCAAAAAAATAATAGTTTGCAGGACTTGGGGTAAAATCTTGGCCCCACCAAAGTCAGTAGGAGGTTTGCCAAGGACTTCAGTGGGGCCAGGATTTTACCTCAGGTCTTTACAAGCAGCAGTGCTGCTCATTAAGAAGCACAAAAACACCACTGTGAATTTCCTGACATCCAATCACTGGCTCTTGCTGGTGCTTCCAGAGTCAGAACGGTTTGCTTTGAAATCCAAAGTGAAGAGGCTGAAAAGTGCAGCCATATCCTCTCACTTAAAAGTTTATTCCTTTTACGTGATCTTTGTGTGATGATTAATTCCACTGAAAGAAAGTGAAAAAACTTTTCCCCTTTCTCTGTTTCTCCCGAAACCAACCTCATTCCCAGAGGGAATAGGATGAAGAGCCTTCTCTACGAATGACGAATGACGTGGCAAACCGCTGCAGGCTCAGCTCAGGCGTACAAGAGATAAAGTGGCTGGAGGGCGAGAAGGGAAGCATCCAGAGCTCAGGCTGTTCCCGAGGCCCCTGCAGAGTAGATGACCAACCGCTAATAAGGCACCATCTACCGGACGTGCCTTTGGGACTGCGTGCTAACTGAAAACAGCGGGCCTAGTGCCCACAGACTCTTCATTTTAGTACTTGGAAGTGTGTGATCATGATCAATAATGCCTCATTGGAATCTTTTAAAGTGCTCCCAGACACATCACACCAGTAAAGGATTTGTCAGCCTTTCCATAAACCCCAGTTTTGAAGAGTTTATAGCTCAGCTTGTTTTCATTATCTTAAGGTGAAAGTTGCCACATAAAATTTCAGACCAGAAACACTTTTTTCCCTTGCTAATAAAAAATACCATTTAAAACAAATTTTGTTTCCAAATTTAGAGCCCTGGTAAGAACCATGTTGATCCTCCTCTGAATGTTTGGGCTGTGCTGTTCAGAATTTCTATATCAAAATTAGTTGAATTTATAAATTAACAAATAAATTGCAAGCTTTCCTCCTGAAATTTTAAACCACTGACTAATACACTCAAAGCTCCCTAGTTAGTTTGCTCATGCCCAAGAAACACAGTAAGATTGCATCAGAAACTTTTATGGAGGAAGAACAGATAATGTTACTCTACATTCTTCTCTTCCAATAGCTGGAACTACAACCTTGTGATGCTTTGTTTTTTTAAGGAGCAGAATTGCAGCTCAGATAAGCTTATGGTTGCTCCACTCACTACAAACTATTTTGCAACTTTTCTCTATTAAACAGTTACTACATTTCAACCCAGAAATAACTGAATTTCCAGGAACAGACACTGTTTTTCCTGTTACCTATATGAATAGCATTCCAATTACCTGTACTTGTAGATTACAGTGGGAGAAGAAAACTAGATACGCTGTTCCAAACTCAGCTGAAGCCAGAAGCCTGTGCCTCACACAGACAGACAAAATATTTCTAATCACCTGAACAGTGACATCCAACCTCTGTCTTTCAGACAATTTCCTTTGCTGCTGAATTGGACCCTCACCCCCATGCAACGCAGTGGGCTCCCACTCCTGCTGCTTTCTGCGGTTTCCAACAGCCGCAGACGGCAGCCACTGCCTCTCCTGGAGACAAGGGAGCTGCAGGAGGGAGCATTGAATGGCTCAGGAGGAGCAGGGACCTGGGTCTCTTGCAGAAGCCGGTCACTTCAGAGGAATAGATGTCTCAGGAGGTGCTGTCCCACATAGGGGCCAGATCCTGTCACTTGGCTGGTCGATGCGTCTTGCCTCTGGCAGACACATCTCAAGCGGGGTGCTTCCCAGGTGATGTTCTGATTCAGCCTGCATGGCAGCTCCCATTTAACTCCCTGCTACATGCCCAGTGCTGCTGCTTCATAGAAATATATGTTAATATCCATCATAATAACAAAAAAACACAACAGGAAAATGACATAATACACCTGTGCATGCTTCCTTCACTTATCTATAGTGTGATGGACTATTCAATTAGTCAACAAGATATTCAATTCCTCTTTTATAATCATGAACTTAGTTTTGCAAAATGTTCTTACAAAAGAGTGGACAAGAACATCATAAACTAATAGCCTTGGGGATTGACACAGGAGGACCAAAAGCACTGCCATGCAGATGACTATTTACCAAAGCCAAGTGGAGTTATATTTGCCCAGAAGCCAAGAGAAGTTAAATATATCCCACCTCTGAGGAGTCTGTCTGCTTTATCCAAATGTCTTATGACCAAGATACTCTCGGTAGAATTAAAACATTTTGGATGGATGCTTGATAAGAAGGTTCATTTCACTTTTATTTGACATGGCTTGTCCTTAGGATAATTTCCCTTCAACCAATGGATTTTTGCTGTTTTAAGAAAGGATATGAAGTATATCCTATATAAAGCAGGGAAAAATCAAAGGGACAAAAAACATGATTTTTTTCAAAGCAGTGTCAGCTTCGTAAGTGGATGGTGAACAGATTATCATTATACTTTTCATGGAAGGAAGGAAACAGGAAAGGAGGATTGGGGGAGGGGAAGAGAGGGAGGCATATTTCCAAATAAGATTAATAAGAATAATATTAATTCTGCCACTACTGCAGTAAGTTGGAAGTCCATTAGTAGCTATAGAATAATACCAAGTACAGATACAGCATTTTTCAGTCTCATTTCTTAAGCAAATGAGGCTTATATGATTGTGCTCTGTGTATATATAAATCATATGTCTGTATGTGCACCAAAGTGTTTTAATCTGTCAGTTTTCTCCCTTAATATTTTCTAATTCTCTAGGTCGAATCAGGAGAGCAGTAGAGGTTTCAAAGTTACAATATTTTTATGAGGGCCCTGAAACCTTGAAGCCCTGCACAAAAGAAGACCCTATCAGCAGTTTCACTTGGGCAAATGATACTGTATGAACTCAGCCGTTTTTAGACACCAGAAAATACACAAATGGCAATATATATTCAGAGCATTTCAACAGCTGGAAAGCCTTCAGTCAGAGCTTTTATCTTATTAGACACCAGAAAATCTACTGCAGACAAAAACACATAAAATCTCAGGCTACACTGACTGCACTGCTCACAGAATCATGCACTAGAAGGCAAAGGTGATGTGCATATTCCCTGAAACCAAAATTTCCTATAGGTTTTCAGTCTCATATATCTCGTAATCTGCACAGGATGCTGACAAATAGACAGCGTTCACACAAGGCTAAGCCCAGGCTACGTGAAAGATATATAGGCCCTTACCAAAAGGATTTCCTTGGCATTAATTTCGCACTGTAGCCAATAGACCATACTCCCTTTTCATTTCTTTTAAATTGGGGCCATTTGGAAAGCTATAAATTCTCTTTAGGAAGTAGCTTTTCCTCCAGTATTATTCTATTCAAGGACTGTATTCCTTGGGGTTTTCCTCTAAGTAAATCTCATGAAAAGTGAGTTACCTGTTAAAACCAGGCAAGTAGTTTGCAAATGCTTTGCCCAGCCCTAAAGCCAGAGAAAAAATGCCAGTATATCTAAGCAATAATCTGAAAGAGGCAGAGAGGTGGGCAGCTATGTTTCACACATTTCCAAGATACCAAAGGAATGGGAGGAAAAAGGCAGCAGTAAGCAGTTCCCAGATTCCTTCTTCATGGTAGAATACATTCCAGTTGTCCATTTTCCTGTTATTAACTGACAACTTTATGTCAGCTGATAGAGTACTTTTTGTCATCAGTCATCTCCTCCATGGGATGCACAGTGGGTAGGAGACTGAGTCTTCTGTTTTATTTTCAAATTTAACAGGGAAGTATTTGGTGCTCTGAGATTCCCAGCATGTTGCAGCAGAAGGGTACCGAATCCATGCAGCCTCTTGTAAACCCTCTGTCTAAGGCATGTCAACTACCTTGACACTCTGCCAGTAAGCGGAGAAGCAGCAAAAGAAAGCCAGCTTTGCTGAATGAAAAAGGAACACTCTTATAGTCCAAATGAACAGCAATTTAGACTTTTTATGTACGAAACCCCTGCCTTCCTTGTGTTGTCAAGAATAGCAAACAAAGTGCTAATAAAAATGAACAAATCCATCTTGTGTCAGTTCCAGCCCCCTTAAACGCAGATCTTCAGATTAATCTAGTCCCACGCCAAGTGCTCTGACTGGCATGGATAGTAGGGTTTTTCTCTGCTGATACATAGCCAAAGCAATGTTCCTGTCCTGGTGTTACTGATGGAAACACCTCTATAAGCAATTGTCTGTCAGTACTTCCACTGAAAATACCACAGGATTCCTGCCCAGCCTGAAAAATGGAAAAGGAGGAGGAAAAGTGTTTGTGTTTTAGGTTTATCTCCTTGCAGTCATTTCAGAGCTTTTAGGGGATTTAATAGCAGGCACGCTGAGAACAAGGAAACCACTCACTCTGCAGTGTTCCTGCTGCTAATGAAACTAAGAAGAAACATTCATGGTGCTCATGATCTCACTCCAAATCCTGAGTGTTAAATTACTGCATGTTGGTAGGACTCCACTCATGAAAACTTAAAAAAAAAAAAAAAAAAGCTTTACAGTTTTCTGTATGGCAGCAAGCCTGGACATTTTTGTTTCTGCTCCACCATAAATATTTGACTCTCAAGTCACCCACATTCACGATTCATTTTGTTAGCAGGCTAGTAGGCACGTTCTGGCGGAGATCCTGGCATGTGCCAGTTATGTGGAAATATGGGCACATTGGAAACTTCCTTTTTTGACCATATACAATTCTATCTTATCAAATCATAAACACAGAAGAGGACTTAGGGACAGATTGTTCCTGGACTGTAGAAGCTGGACTGAGAGCTGGGAATTTTCTGGCTGATCACAAAGTGCAATCTTTGCAAGAAAGCCAAAGCTCTTGTGACACCTGCCATCTTGCACTGCATATTTGGAGCTGACACTATGACCACTGAAGTCTGTAGGAGATGGGCTGCTCAGTTCACCAGGAATTGATTACTCCCTAGTATGCTGTATTAGGTATTAGGGGGAAAAGTGTACAAGGAGATGGGCAAAACCAGGCGAGTTAGGTGGAAATTAATATCTGATAGTGACAGAATTTGTCCTTTAAAGTTGCTAGTACTCAAACTTTGCAGGGATGCACTGTGAACAGTTAGGTACAATCCATAGGAGAGAAAGGTGGCAGGGCTCCAAAGCCAATATGGGACCAGACATAGCATGAATCTGCCAGTACTGAAGTAGAAGAAAAAGACAACAACTCTGAAGAAGGACACTAGGCCTTACCTTGTCAGCCACTGGTGCAACACCCCACACTGAGGAAAATGGCTCAGAGCAGCTGAAGTTCGCCCTTTCTCAGAACTTCTTTTGTCATGACTAATTTTGGTTTTGTACTTCCAGTGTGCATCTGTGATATGAGCCCTTTTCTGAAGCAGAATGAGAACAGGATTGGAAGAAATAGATGCTGAAGAATGAGGGCTGTGCCTGTCGGGAAGAGGTCTACTGCTAAAAAAGACAGTAGATGGAGGAGGAGAAAAATGGCAAGTTACTTTCCCTAAGTGCCTGGATGTATCTTCCTGAACAAAAAAAGGAAGTGAAATTCAGAACAAACTGTTTTTTTTCACTCGACAGAGACCTGCTAACAAGCCTTAAGCCTGGTCCTTCTACATGGTATTTTATGTGCCAGCTGTGAAATATCACAAACACTTGTCAAATGTTTAACAATCCAGCCCTGCTATGTTTATCCCTTTCAAACAATACCTTGTTGGGGGCCTGGTTCCGAGAAGCAATTGTGTGCCGAGAATTTAGACTGGAGGAAAAGCAGAATGTCACAAAAGAGAGAAATGGCTTTTACAGAAGCTCCAAAATTTCTGTGGACTTTATTCTTCCCTCTGATATACAGATGTCACTCCCTGGCAGGCAGAATCAGCAGCACAGAGAGCTCCCTAAGCATTGCTTCAGTGAGAAAATGCTTCATTTTTCAAGCTCCAGAGTTGCAGCAAACTGCTGGGGAAATTAATTGGTGAGAGTCTGGATTCACCTAGGGGATGAAGTTCCTGGAACGAGTTCTCAGCGTTCAGTTTTTAGAACATGGCCTTGTTAAGAAGGAAAAGAAAGGAAAAGAACGTATGCTGGACAACATTACCACAGCTCCATGCTTTTGAAAAGAAATATTGTGAAGCTTATTTTGAGGGGTGGACAGTTGTACTGTATATGGTAAATATGCAAATATATTTGACCCCAGCTGTGCAATGAAACAGGCATCATATTTGCTTTCTCCAGGCACTAAATGGCTGGAGATCCCCTTATTACCATTAAATCTGAAATCTTCATTCAGAGATTTATGGGCTACACTACAGCTCTTCAGAGAAACTCTGCATTACTTTTGTTTGCCTTGCTTTGATATTCCCACAGGTAAAGGAACATGTGTGGCTTGACTTTTCCTCCATTAGTACTTCCTAAAGGTTTCTCTTTTAGTTTATGTAGTGGGAGGGTGGGAATGTATTACACCAAATTCTTTGATGACTTAAATCTCTTTTAACGCTTTTCACACACACTTCAGGTATGCTCCCAGTGGTACCTCCCTGTCTTTGGTGAACCCATGCCAGAGAGAATTTATGCATGCCATAGTCTAATCTCTGAGTAACAAAGGCAAAGCCATTTGTAGAGAAAGTCATGGTCAAAAGACAAACTAATTCCTTTGCTACCAAGTTCAGATAGAAACAGTAGCTGGTTACTGCAATGACCCA
This sequence comes from Apteryx mantelli, assembly GCF_036417845.1. Taxonomy (NCBI): domain Eukaryota; kingdom Metazoa; phylum Chordata; class Aves; order Apterygiformes; family Apterygidae; genus Apteryx; species Apteryx mantelli. The sequence goes on along the minus strand of NC_089980.1, from coordinate 81,780,107 downwards.
CATACCCAGAACAATGTAAAATCCCATTCACTCAAGGGGACTGGTATCATCAATAGATATTTAAGACTTGTCTCTTCTTTCCAGTTGTATCTGTTGTTCTAATACAAAATACCACCCTTTCCTACAGATTTTAAATCCTGTCTTACCATCAGGACTTTAACAACATTATTGCTTTATTTATTATCTGTAAATTGACAGACTGGACTAAAGGTCCTGCTGTCTTGCAAGCTCTGCACAGCCTCATCTGAACGTATTTGGACTGAATTAAACAACTGCAATTATCTACCTTATCATGTTTACAATACTCTCCTCTCTCTTTCCTAGCTGTGGGATCTCCTGCTTGTAGCTTGAAGCAGCACTACCAGGAGGAGTAAGATGGTTATCAGAAGCCTTTGACATTATTCGTAGCAGGCTGGCAGACAAAGGGTTAGGAAGAAGTTAGAAACCTCTTCTGGAACAAATACTGGAGTCTTTTGCCTGGTGTCTGTGAGAAGAGAGGCAGGCCAGGGCTGCACAACCCCCAGCATGTTAACTATGAAGGTCTGGTCTGACAGTGAGAAAGAAAAAGATTTTCATACTCTGTCTGGGAGTAGAAAAAAAGAGATGGCATAGCTCAGGGCAGCCTTGCTAAAACCCTTTCCCCACATGGGAGGTCGTATGTTCGCAAGGCTGATTCCAGCCATGTCATGCCCCAGGATACAAAACTACCTGCCTTGAAAGAGAGAGGGAGCTGCAAAGAAAAAGAGAAAGGGAGAAATCCTAAGGGCGTTCAGGCCAGGGAAAACAGTATATCCAAACTGAACAAGAACCCTTCATCAGTAACAGTGGAGAACAAAGCAGTAATAAATAAGAGCACCGGTGCTGCTTTTGCTTGGTGCCATCACTGGCACAGCAGTGATGGCAGGAGCCACCACCAGCAACAGTGGTGGTGGAGGTTTTGCTCTGTAATAGGCAGCTCCCTGCTTCATGCTAAGCCAGTTGCCCTCTGGGAACTTTGAGTTACACCACTGCTGTGAGGGAAAATGTAACTCTTCATCATGTGGGATGCAACCTTAGCCATACCTTCCACTAGTAAAAGATGCCAGGCAGGAACATGGAGTTGGAGGAGCTCTGTTTCCTCGTAGTGTCTCTTTTTGAGTAAGATGACCTATCTTGCCTAAGAATAGAAGAATATCTGGTATGGAAGAGGAAGAAGGAGTAAAGTGAAGATTAAAGTGCTAAATATAACTTTTGTAATTTAGTAATGCCAGATTACTCATGGAAAACTACCTCACTCCAGTTTCAAATCAGTGTAAAATTGTTTTAGTCCCATAACTGCATTTTCCCTCTCCCTGCAAGACCTTTACCCAAGACCCTGCCTAATCTCAGGGTACAACCTGGCTGCAACATAGTTTCCCTGTTCCAGAGCTCAGCGCCAGAAGGTCTCAAGCAAACAGCAATTTGAAGTCAATACAAGACACCCCACTGAGAGCCCGTTCAGACAGATCAGTTTTGTTCCTTTTATAGTAGACTACAGGTAAATCTGGAGATGGGATTAACTTTTTTTTTAACCCATTTTTTTGAGTGCAGACATTCACTGCAAGCAGCCAAATTCACTGAAAATCAGTCACGAGTTTGCATGCCCATCATGACATACTTGTACCACATCCAGTGTAGAAAGGGATCAGCTGTGACTGGGGTATCCAAACATTACCATACTACAGAGAAAAAACTGAAAGTCAAATCATTCAATGGACTGATCTCAGTGGAGTCATTTCTGTTTTATACAGGCAACCAAGATCAGCAGGTACTTGATCCCTGTTTTATCTGGAAAGAGACTAGCTCTTAGCTGGACTTCGTCAGCCAACCCTATTCCAGAATGCAGTCTCAGCTTGACACTAAGCAAATTTCCAAGAGCTTCAAATGAGTCAGAAGAGAGAGAACACCAGAAGGGAAGTAAATTTTACAAAGATACTAAAAGCCCCTGCATCTCTTCACAAGTTCTTAGTTGCCTCACATATGTAAGCGCCATAAGATGCATTTGATATTAGTTACATTTTTCAAGTAATTTTTATTTTGAGATGCCAAAAAATTCAGCCAGGTCACCTGATTTCCTCAGTTTTTACCAAATCTGCCAAACTCTTTTAAGTGTATTGTAAGGGAAAAATAACCCTTTTTTTTCTGACAGTCTAAAAAAAATGTTCTGATGTTTAGGTTCTAAATGATATTTCATTTGATTTTTTAAATTCATTTTATTCAGAAGCATTGACCTAAATAATGTCCTTTAAAATCAAATGTGTCTTTTTTTCCATGTAAAGGGAAATATTTTGAGAGATCTCACTTTTTTTTAAATAACTTGGCTCAGTGCAAAAGAACATATAATTAAAAATTGGGGTCTGGATCCACCAAAACCAAAATGTTCATTCTGATATTTTCTTGTTGTAAAGTCATGATTTCTTAAAATGACTGGAGCTGAATTGTGGTTCTATATCACAGAAGGGAGGAGATCTTGTTTCCCCTGGCATCCATCTCCTCTCTTCTTCCACACTCCCAGCTGCATGCTCCCCTCTCACCAGGAGCCAGCTCTAGCACTCGTCTGCCTGCACAGGAAGCTCATTTGACTCACTTAAAATGGAAAAAAAAAAAATCCCCAAAACAAAACAAAACAAAAAAGTCCCCACCTTCCCAAAAGAAAAAATAATATTGTTTGCCAGTTAATAAGTTGGCTTCCTTCTTGGGCAGAGGGATGCCAGCACTCGCAGAAGGGGTGGGTTATAGGGCTGGGAATTGTGGCTAAGGAAAGTAAGGAGCAGGGAAGAGGGGAGGAGCGGGAAGGAAGTACAGAGAGCAAGACTTCCCCCTTTTGGCAGCAGCAAGACATTAATTCAGCTCACAGCTGCAATCTGAAACCATACCCTAAGTGAACCGAAAAGGCTGTTTTTCACACAGTTCTGCCTTTCCCTATCATATGAGACCTTCTTTCTATTATCTTTGCACATCTAGCAAAGGAATTGAACCTATCTGGTTAGGTAAGTTAGAGCTTCACTGTTGTAATTCTGTATCAATATTTTATCTGTTACATCTTTTTATACCTCTGAAAGGGATTATTCTGAACAACAGCAATGATGGCCTTATGCAGTTTGTAAGCACAAAATAATGTGGAGGTTCAACTAAGTACATCTGTAAAAAAAACCTTCTGAAGAGTCCTTGTAAAATATCAAAGGAATGTTCACATTTGGTCAGTTCTATAAAGACAAATGCATACGTATATGTACATGTATATGTATATGTATACACACACACACAGAGTGATGTAGGCAGCTACATACAAGGAGAGAATCTCTCTGTTTCTGATCTGACCTTCTCAATACTGGGTATGTTAAAGCAGGAAGGAGACTAATTGCTGCAAATCAGAAGCTATAGTAATTACTCTAATTCAGAAGTTACCAACCTTCAGAAAAGGGAAATGCAGAAATGGAATCATGTTTAAAGGCAGCCTATTTTTCTTTGTTCTTCAACACAGCCCCATTCATAATACAGTGGAATTTATGAGTCTACTGAAAGTGAGGTCTCATAATGTGCACAGCATGTTGCCAGTTAACTTGAATGAGCTTCTCCTCTGCTTTCTGTCTCATCCCTATAATACTATGCTTGAAAAGGGGCCCTTCCTTTTAAAACATATGTAGTATGATGGAGTATAAAACAAGGCAATAAGTTGTCCAGGTAGCTTTGTGCACTGCATCTAAACATCTATCTTTAAGAACTTGATCTAATACCCCTTGAAGTCAGAGTGATGAATTTCTGTGGAGCCCTGGCTCCAGGCCTGAGACAGCATGCGTCTTTGTACTCCTTCCAGTGCTTCCTGGTTCAGTTCAAGAGGGAAATGCTAGCTTGCTTGTGGGATTTCAGTGCTTTGATGACCGGTTCCAGATGGAACCAGAAGTGCCGAGACGCACAGGGAGAATTAAACCAAACTTTTATAATCTGCAGGAAAGATGCACAAGAATAATAGAAGCATATCCCTGTATGCTGGCCACTGTTTTTGTGAAAGCATCATAACTTTAAACAAAAAAACTATAAAGGACAGGACATAAAATAAGGATTGCAAGTAGCTTTTTCTTAAATCTTTCTGAGGTTCAATTCTCCCAAAGACATACATAAGGCTTCTTCTGATCTCAGTTGTACAGGATTTGACTCTAAAATTTCAAGCCACAAACAATGAAGCTATGATTCATCTGACCCTCAAGAAGAAAAGAGTACCCTGTTCCTGTACTGCAACACCTACTGTACTTAATTATAAATATACATGCATTAATAGAATAACCAACATGTTATATATTCATAGTCTAGTTCTGTAGCACTAACAAATTGAAAGCAATTAACTTTAAAAGATATTTTAGAAATCATTCATACAATCTTGTATATGTTGATCTCTATTTCAACTGCTGTGTCTGAAAGTTGTAAATCTCTGTATATTATTTTTGACTGTTTTCTCAGTAATAATTTCAATTAAAGTATCTTTCACTAATCCATCTTTACAGGCATGCAAAATTCTAGTCTGAGAAATGAATTTGTTCTCAATGCCTTTTCACTGCACTCTAGACATATGTGTTGGTGTGATTCTACTCATAATTAGAGATATTCAAACCATTCATGACATAGTGGCACTAACATTTTGAACTTCTTATGCAAATACTCTGACATTTTATCTGAAACTGCCAGAAAAGTGAAAAAAAATGACATTTATAGAAAAAAAGATTGCTTGATTCTTTGACAGTTATGAAATGGAGCTTTTCACTCTCTTTTAGGTCACTAAGGACAAATTCCAGTCCCCACTGTGATATAAATCCAATGGCTACTTAGTAAACTTCATGAAGTATACTGGTCTCCATTTTTAGAGAACAAAAACAGAGTGCTTCAGTTAAAAGTCCTGCCTTGCCTTCATCATAAGTTTAGCCCTGAAAGGGATGAGACAGAGTTTCCTGATGCCCAAAACTGACTGGAGCTGCTGGCTTGGGAATTATGAGGGGCAGCACAAGCCACTGCTGTTGCGTCCCATGGTGCCCCAGGCACAGAGCTATAGCAAGGCCAGCCACTTCCCGGAGCACAATGCCCATAGATGGTCTCTGTTTTACCCTCACTTCTTGGTTTCCTTCAAGGCTGCTTTACGACCGCTCTCCCCAAAGTATGACACCAAGGCCGAGGGCCTCTCTTGCCTTCCCTGCGATAGTCCCATCTGAGAATCAGGATTTCACCAAAAGGAGTCCGATTAGGACAATCCCTTCTCCTGTTAACTATGTCTCCACCAGAGAGCCAAGGACTAACCAAGGATCAAGCCTGTCCTTCCTCCATAGGACGCTTTCCATCTGCCCACGCTCAGGAACAGCTGAAGGAGGACCAGCTACATTAATGTGGTACTGAGCCTAGTATCCTGTAACTATGTTACGGTAGTGGTATGCTTAAGCTATAAACCAAAACCTCTGGCCATGACACAATTTTCTGCACACTTCTGCCTACACGCATCCTACAATACATGCTGTGGATGGAGGAGGCACTGAAGGGATGAATGCACTGTTGTCAACTCTGATGCTTCTGATCTCAGCACAGAAAGAGGTACTTGTTGTCCAGCACTGTTGTGGGTTTTTTTATTATTTTGCTTTTTTTTTTTTTTTTTTAACAACAAGCTCTCATTCCCCTGGCAAAGCTCAGTTTTCCATAAGCTATGGCCTATTTAAACAATATTTTCCTATTGGTACTGAGGATTTAAATAGTTGATGATGGCAAGAAGGACTGATGTGATTATCAGCAAGTTCTTTTACAACTCAATCATCTCAAGCAGTCAGTGTTTGAAAGAAAGTCACAAATCCACCAGGCTGCTAGGAACGTAAAGAAGCAGACACATTGCAGGAGCAGGATACTTTACTTAAAAATATTATCCAAGTTTCAGGCCCAGGTCTTGCTTATTTAATGTACTATGTGCTGTAAGTCCCATAGCTCAGAAACACCAAATCTAACTCATTTTGATGGCTAGTCACTCATCTTAGAATTTAATTTAAAGGCAGTTTAGAAGTGTAACTCTTTGTTATTGCTTGCCTGCATAGAAAAACAGACCAGAGGAATTATAGCAGCATAATAAACCACTACAGCTAAGCCAATGTAACTTCCTCTGGGGAACCTATGTTGGAACGAAGTGACTTTATTTGCTGTATAATTAATTCTTTTCCAACCAACTGTTGAGAAATCTATATGTCAAAAAAATCTCCAGTCAGTTCATCTTTTTGAGATGAAGATTTACACATCGTGACTTTTTAAATCACATTTATTCAAATGGCCAGAATTTGTCAGGCCCATGTAAATAATATTCCCTTCATTTTGGTTATGAAATAATACACATACTTGGAATGACTTTGGAACTTTTTAGTTAGTTTCTTGGTTATTTTTCCAGAAACCCTAAAATAAGTTCCTTCATAAAATTAATATTGCTTTCCCCAAGAACTTTAAACTTGGGGTTTTTTTGCTTTTGTTTAGTGCATATCACAGTGACTGTAATGACAGAAGATGGATGGTGATATTATTAAATGGAAGCAACTTATTTTAGCCTTGTCACCCTCACTTTAAGTCATATGCCCAGAACTGTCTGCTTAATTATTGCTCCTTTTAACTGACCTATCACTGAGCTGCAAAAAGACAAATACACCTGACAGTGACAGGAGGAATTTGGCTTTTTCTGGATGATTTTTGTTCATATCGGTCTGTATTAAAATCAGTGTTCTCTATGCTCTGTGTTATAATCCAGTGGGATACATTCAGGATTACACTGAGAAAAAGGCTCTAAAAACCACAAGCAGTTGCCTGCATTGCCAGCAAGTCATTATTACATTATTCAGTATGCTCAATCTTTCTTCTGTTTCAGACAAGCTAAATTCACTCTCTGCAGAAGAACAGTGCAGAGGAAAATTGCAGAGGAAAAGAGGCAAAGGCATCACTTAAATCCCAAATAATCCCAGATCCTGCACCACATAAGTGTAGGAGAATTTCAATTATATTTCACTGATATCTATGTCTTAGTTTGAGCTGATAAATAAAGGATGTTGGTGTGAAATTTTACTTTTGCCCTGCCATACCTTGACATGGTAGGTTAATTTGAGTGGAGCTACTTCTTCTGCCAGCAGTCAGCTGTTTCCAGTACTTGAGCTACCTTATTTAAAGCTGGCTATAGATGAACACACCATATAAGAGAACTATATAAAAGGAAAAGATTAAAAAAAATTATAGATCAACCACTCAAAAAACAGAGCCAGAATAAATGTGCAGCAGTGCTAAAACATGCATGTATGTGTGATGAAGCAAGAAAACAGGTCAGAAACTTATCATTCAGTCCTTTATGTAGTGTCTTATAGCAAAGCATTGATGGTACTATCTGGGATCTCTATAATACAAGAAGCCTAAATTGAAGGCTTGGAAAAAATTCCAAGTTTGGACCATCCCTTCGTTATTAGCTCTTTCTTTCCTCTGAGTAGATAAAATAGACCATACTGTTAAAATTAAAATTAAAAAATCTGACCACAATTACATTAAATACTTTATTTATTAATATGCAAGGCTCTCTTTGTATATTGTCTCTGGAAATGTTCTTTTCAGCTCTGGAAGGAAGCTCTGCATTCCAACTCCCTGCAGCCCTTCTTGGGAGGCATGAGCTTTAACTTGTCCTAGCAAGCTGGATAGTATTTATCCATTCCAGTTATTCCAGCTAGTTTGTGCCACCCTTGATGAACTGCAAAGACTGTGAGAAAGAATACAAAGCAGCATGGATATATAAGGCACAGGAGTAAGCTGATAGTGGTTTTGTCTGCTTATGCACAGACTTATCTAAGAGTGCTTTATACCTCTGTATGGGCATCTGCCAGAACTCAGCCCTGATTTATGGTTTTTCAGCACACAGAATTGAACTAGTCCAAAGGAGTGTGTAGGAATAATTGCACTGCCACAACTTTCATGTTTGTGGAAACAAAAAGGCCAGATGAAGTCAACTTCTGATTCATCTGACTGCCAGGATCTCTCACAGCCTCACCCATTTGCTCACACAGTTCTGGCTAGTGATTCATTAAAGTTAATACTAATAATGCTCATAAACACATTTTGGGAATGCTGACAACTTTCTTCTGGAATGGTGGTTTGTGAGCGGTCTCCTTCCCATTCCCTGCACCAATGATGATGCAATCAGGGTAGGACCAGGCGGTGTCACATGCTAGAAACTTAATGTGCATTGCAGATAACATCCTCAGCTGGATAAAAAACCTTTCTGCCCCAGCTTGTGGACCCTCGGGAACTTCCTGCTTTTGCTTTACGAAAATTATCCAGCAGTGAGAAACCTTTTTTTCCTTTGTTAGCTGAGTGAGATCAAAACCAAATGAAAAAAACAATCAAAAAATGAATTCTCCCCTTCATCCAAAGACTTGTATTTTGGCCAGCTTTTGTTCTTGAGACAGAATATCCAAGTGTAAGTAAGTGTAGCGGCTGAAAGCACCAACCACACTGAGGTGTTTTCAGTGCAATCTATCAGCAGGAACATACACAGAGATGTCTTCAAATTCAGCAGAGTCCCCAGAGATGTTGTTTCAGTATCTAAAGGCACTTAAGAAAGTAATTTCCACTATTACAGCACAGTTAGGTACGTAGGAACCTTTGAGGATGGAAAATTTGTAAAATTGAACATGGAAGCTCTTTCAGCCTAGGCCAAAGATGCACTCCTCTTTTTGCCAATGCTCTTGGCCTGTTCTCCCACCAGGTACAGGGAAGACAAGTGCGCCCTAATTCCTTCTCCGTGGCAACAGTGCCACACAGTGCAGTCTTCAGCAAACCTCCCATCGAGCGGGCACAAAGATGAGATTCCTGAGTAATTCAGTGTGAATGGAGAGAAATGAGACTGAAAGCCTCTTTAGTTCCCCATCCCTACTATATATCCACGTCTGGCTTACGTACACCCTAATCTTCAGATGCCTTAGAATATGTTCATTGTTCACACATTCAGGGTCGTTTTTCTATTAAATTGTAATTGGATATCTTCCGCTTTGCCAACAAAATTTAAGTCCTCTTCTTTTCTTCCTAGAGCTGCAGGTATAACTGCTTTTTCCAATATTGAAACATTCAGGAGAGTCCAAACTATACTAACAACACAGTAACTTTCCAATACTTTACAAAAGATAGTGTTTTGTCTTTGCAGAAGCAAGGAAGACAAAACAGCAGAGCAGCTGCTTCATACATAAAGGTGCTAGAAACTAGGTCAAGGCCACTGAATGATGATGACAAATAGTGAGGCAGTACCTTCAAACTGAAAGTTTGGAACCATAAATAGAAACTTGCGTTAGGATATTCCAGAGCAATTTAGTTGTCTTTTTTTTTAAAAAAAAAACACAATACCTAAAGGTACCTGATTTTGAAAAGGTGCAGGTTTAACATTTTAAAAATCAGGTACCCTGAGGGTTACCTAGATCCTTTAGCTTCCAAAACTGTCGGTCACTTTTAGGCCTAAAATAAAGAAACTGGTTTCCAGAGGTAGAAGCACCAGCAGATCCCATTAATTCAAAAATTAAAAAGTCAGAATAACTTCAATAAATAAAAGTGGACACAGGCTTTAAACCAAAGCACTTATGTTTAGAAAAGTTGATGTCACTGAAAATTACACAGGTTGTTAAACCACATGTCCAAAGAAAGGAAAACCATGGATTTGATCCTGTACTCAAACCTCTTATAAACTTCAGGGGAGATGTATTTGGGTATCCAACCACAAATGACAAGCACTTGAGGTGTGTTTTGGGGGCTCTGAGAGGTAAATAGGTACCAGCTGAGATTTTTTAAAATTTAAATCAAGAGGAATTAAGCGCGTAGATTCTTTTGTGTGCATAGCTGCCCAGAAAATCTCAGTAAACACTGAGCTGTACCTTTAGATGCCTAAGTTTGAAACTGTGATCACTAAAATCTGTCCTGTTTCCACAGTAGTCGATTGGACATTGTTGTTTACTTCCTTGGAGACAGCATCAGACCCTAAGCTACAATGAAAATCAATGGCAAAACCTTCATCAACTTCCAGGAAAAACAGTTCATGCCCACTGTGAGGCAATTTTCTTTTTAAAACATTTTTAAAAGTCTTAAAAAAGTAGCCTATTAGGAGCTTTGGGACCTTCTCTTCTCTCTTTCCACTCCTTTTTCACAGATGGTTCAATTAATTCAAGTGCATTTTAGTTTTGTACAAGAGTCATAACTGAGTAATTGCTAAAAAGGAGACAACAATAAGTGACATGTATGGGGAACTTGATCTGAAAAAGGATTCTGTTTCAAGATTTACTGTTTAAATTATCTTGTTAATTTATTTTTATGTGTTTTTGTCCTTGACACAATAGGAAAAAGTGTAGTGATGAAATGTTCTGATGAAATCTGCTGAGGACACTAATTTGGGAAACACCAGGGGCACAAACAGGAAGAACTTGTAGACTGGACGTAACAACAGAATGAAGTTTGACAGAACAAGTTTTGGGAGCTACTAGCACAAACTCATCCCATAAGTGAGGAGCTCATCAATTGGAAGCAAAGGTAAAGATGAAAGACCTGTGTCTGCAGGTCGATGGCAGAATGACAATGAATTTGCAGTGTGATGTGCCCTTAAAAAAAGAAATGGGATACTAAGATATACAAGGGCATTCCTTTACACAGTTCCCTTGTAAAATACTAGTGAAACCTGATGGGAAATACTGTGCTAAATTCTGTGTTCAAGAAGGATGAACTTGAACTAGAATCAGCATAGTGAAGGGATAATCAAAGACTACTGAAAATAAGAGGTGACTAAAAGAGTTTTTTGCATTGTCTAGTTAAGAAAATCTAAGGTCTAAACAGAAAATGACATTTCTTAATAAACACCATTGAAGGAAAATCTAGCCATGAATAAATTTAAGATGGAGATTAGATTTGTTATCCTTGAAGAACTAGGTTTTTGGAACAACTTGTTTTAAGATTAAGCATTATAAATTTGTGAAAGGAATTGCACGGCAGAGCTACAAGTATATAAGAAGGGATGGGCCACATTGACATAGAATGTTCCACTCCTGGGAGTTTGTGTTTCTGAGTTTTTAAAAACATGATTACAACAATTGCTGGGAAAAAAAAAAAGCAAATAAGGCTAAAACTCACCAAACTGCCTACAGCAGTCCTCTAGGCAATGGCTACTTTTATTATTCAATAGAGAAACATTTCCTTCAGATAGTATGTAAGAATTTGTATGAATAGCAAAGTGATAATAACTTTAAGGAAGGCATATAGATTAGCATAAATTTGAAAATGATTTAGGTTTCAGCATAGCACCACCTATTGGAATAAAAATTGTAGCAATGACTTTGAAACAGTGCAAATGAAGCTTGGACTAAACTGTGATTAATTTATAGACTTACAGTTTGGAGAGCTCTGTAACTAGCTCTGCTTGGCATGCTATCCCTGCTAATACAAATTTTGATGATAAAAATGCTATTAATTTTTTATTTTATTAGAAAGGAAGATTTTACCACAGAGTAGGTGAGGTAAAGATTTGCTTTGAGTGATTAGACATAACTTGGCACAAAGTGAGGATATTTACATAGCATTAAAGGAGATAAGAATATATTTGCTAGTAAAGAAAGCATTGTGCATGAGAATGTAAATGAGCTGAAGACAGATACAGATAAGTGACAAAAAGTAGGTGTCTGACCTATCATTAGAGAACATATCAGCAGCTTTAAAATACATTTTGCTTAGATTAACCACCACATTACTGCCTTTTCAATGGAGGTATGCAGGTGTAAAACTGGGATAGCACAGGCCTTTCTTCTTATTAATTAGGAAATTATAACATGCTGCAGTTCAAAGTTTCAGATGAGCAGGGGGTGCAAGCATTTAACCTCCAGAAAACAAGATGGAACATGTATGGTTCATGGCCACAGTCTCAGAGATTTATCTCATTAGAGTCCCTCCATTCATCATCCAGGGGGAAGAAGAGAAATCCAGCATCTTTTGGGGGGGGATTATTTCTGCTTACAAATTTAGAAAGCCCACTGCAGTGAAACAGCTTCTGCTGGTTGTGTGATCATTACACCATGAGGTTTGAAACCTCACTGACCTCTTCCCCAAGTCTTGTGTAGCTATTTACCCATGCAGAAAGTGGGTGTAAAAAGCAATCATGAGAGCTGTGCTGTAAACTGCACGGGTCTAAATGACAAGGGTGGGCCCAGTCTATATCTCACTGAAGTGTTAGGATGGAGAAGGGTAATACAGAAACATGATAATGTTGCTCTAAAGGTAATGGCTTGTCCTGACCTGGACTGCAGGGCCCAGGACAGTTGCAGCAGAAGTACTTGGGGATGACAAAAGACTAGATGAAAGTCTAAAGGTTGTACTTGTACCCAGGGGTTATTGCACACTGCCCCCATTCCCACAAGGTGGAGGGATTGACAGGCTAGACCCAGCCCCGGCAACCTCTCCCACGAGGAAAACCAAGCCTACAAACAGCTTTCTGAATGATGGGGAGCTAAACACCACTGAACTTATGTGCAGCCTGTGGTGAGCTCAGCAGTGTGCCATGCCAGGGATTAAATCCCAGTGTGTTTGTGTCAGGCCACGTAAACTGTAAAGCAGGATTCGGTAGTGAGGGTTTCCTCCAGGTAGGTGAGCACCTAGCAGGAGTTATGGTGTCAGTCATGCAGCAATGTCACAGGATGAGAGAGCACCTGCTTGTGCCAGCTGTTGCTGGGACAGGGAAGGGGCTCAGTCCACACCTGCCTTGGCAAAATAATTGGCCTTATTCTTTCCCCTGACAGCACTACTATTGTGGTGGAGAGTACACATAAAAATTTACAGGCACCACACATACTTAACCAGCACATCTGCATCAGGTAAGACTGTTGCTCTGCAATTCATAAATATGAAAGCAACAGTTTTCAAGAATAAAAGCAGCATGCCTACCTTTCAGTGCTATCACTGTACTAAAAACGTGGGGTGTATCATTATGATTCAAGGTAATTAGATAATACTGGTGCATGATTTAGATTTACATAGATTTCTGTTTAAGGTTTGAATTTTGATATTTGAAAATCTTACGTTTTATTTAGAGAGTCAAAAAGCCACAATGTTTTACATTCCATAAATGCTTTTGTTCTTATTCAGTTGTTTGAAATGTTCTATTGCCCTGTGTCCTTACCCACAGACACAATTTATGTAACTAGAAGGAGTCTTCAAGTATGCAATTTTTTTAAAGAGACAGAAGCTAAATACAAAGTTAATAACATCCTGGGTTTCAGAGCATGAGATTTAAAATGTGTCTTATTTTAGATATCTTAGTCATCAACTACTCATGCTTTCCTGCAGGACACAAGCTGGGAAGAGAAGCTGTATGTACTTTAAAAAGGGATAATATTTTGGGGTTCTGTCCCCTTTTAAATGTCCTTCAGAAATTTCTGTATACCTACAAACCTAGGCTTCTTTCTCCCTTTTCCATCCTGCAAAAAGAAATAAGTTTCCAAATGGCCACCAAAGAACTCTCAAGGAAAATATTTTTCTGTGGAAAATATACTTCTCTGGTAAACAATTGCTTCAGATAAGCATTCATTTACTTGAGTATCCCTGTATAAGCAAACAAAAGACTGAGGATAAGAAAAATATATTTTCATGTACAAATAATAAGCATAATCAGTACTTTTACTGTATTTTCACTGTTTAGCTGTGATTTTAGGCTTGTTTTTCAACACTTCTTTCATTGCATCTCCGTGGATTTCCATGTTCTTCTGCAAATCTCAAATTTAATGTCTTGTACAGGCATACCTCGGAGATATTGCAGGTTCGGTTCCAGACCACCGCAATAAAGCGAATATTGCAATAAAGCGAGTCACACAAATTTTTTGGTTTCCCAGTGCCTATAAAAGTTATATTTACACTATACTGTAGTCTATTAAGTGTGCAATAGCATTATGTCTAAACAAAAAAATGTACATACCTTAATCAAAAAATACTTTATTGCTAAAAAATGCTAACCATCATCTGAGCCTTCAGCGAGTTGTAATCTTTTTGCTGATGGAGGGTCTTGCCTCAATGTTGATGGCTGCTGACTGATCAGGGTGGTAGTTGCTGAAGGCTGGGGTGTCTATGGCAATTTCTTAAAATAAGACAGCAGTGAAGTTTGCCACATCGATTGACTCTTCCTTTCACGAAGGATTTCTCTACAGCATGAGATGCTGTTTGATAGCATTTTACCCACAAGAGAACTTCCTTCAAAACTGGAATCAATCCTCTCAAACCCTGCCGCTGCTTTATCAACTAAGTTTATGTAATATGCTAAATCTTTTGTTGTCATTTCAACAACGTTCACAGCATCTTCACCAGGAGTAGATTCCACCTCAAGAAACCACTTTCTTTGCTCATCCATAAGAAGCAACTCCTCATCCATTAAAGTTTTATCATGAGATTGCAGCAATTCAGTCACATCTTCAGGCTCCACTTCTCATTCTAGTTCTCTTGCTGTTTCCACCACATCTGCAGTTACTTCCTCCACTGAAGTCTTGAACCCCTCAAAGTCATCCATGATGACTGGAACCAACTTCTTTCAAACTCCTGTTAATGTTGATATTTTGACCTCCTCCCATGAATCACAAGTGTTCTTAATGGCATCTAGAATGGTGGATCCTTTCCAGAAGGTTTTCAATTTACTTTGCCCAGATCCATCAGAGGAATCACTATCTATGGCAGCTATAGCCTTACGAAATGTATTTCTTAAAGAATAAGACTCAAAAGTTGAAATTACTCCTTGATCCATGGGCTGCAGAATGGATGTTGTGTTAGCAGGCATGAAAACAACATTAATCTCGTTGTACATCTCCATCAGAGCTCTTGGGTGACCAGGCGCCTTGTCAAGGAGCAGTACTATTTTGAAAGGCATCTTTTTTTCTGAGCAGTAGGTCTCAACAGTGGGTTTAAAATATTCAGTAAACCATGTTGTAAACAGATGTGCTGTCCTCCAAGCTTTGTTGCTCCATTTATAGAGCACAGGCAAAGTAGATTTAGCATAATTCTTAAGGGCTTTAGGATTTTCAGAATGGTAAATGAACATTGGCTTCAACTTACAGTCACCAGCTGCATTAGCCCCTAACAAGAGAGTCAGCCTGTCCTTTGAAGCTTTGAAGCCAGGCACTGACTTCTCCTCTCTAGCTATGAAAGTCCTAGATGGCATCTTCTTCCAGGCTGTTGGAATAAGCCTGTTTCATCTACATTGAAAATCTATTGCTTAGTGTAGCCGCCTTCATCAATTCTCTTAGCTAGATCTTCCGGATAAGTTGCTGCAGCTTCTACATCAGCACTTGCTGCTTCACCTTGCACTTTTATGTTACGGAGACAGCTTCTTTCTTTAAATCTCATGAACCAACCTCTGCTAGCTTCAAACTTTTCTTCTGCAGCTTCCTCACCTCTCTCAGCCTTCATAGAATTGAAGAGAGTCAGGGCCTTGCTCTGGATGAGGCTTTGGCTTAAGGGAATGTCGTGGCTGGTTTGATCTTCTAGCCAGACCACTCAAACTTTCTCCATATCAGCAATAAGGCTGTTTCACTTTCTTATCATTCATGTGTTCACTGGAGTAGCACTTCTAATTTCCTTCAAGACCTTTTCCTTTGCATTCACAGCTTGGCTAACTGTTTGGTTCAAGAGGCCGAGCTTTCAGCCTATCTCAGCTTTTGATGTGCCTTCCTCACTAAGCTTCGTCATTTCTAGCTTTTGATTTAAAGTGAGAGATGTGCCACTCTTCCTTTCCCTTGAACACTTAGAGGCCACTGTAGGGTTATTAATTGCCCTAATTTCAATATTATTGTGTCTCAGGGAATACGGAGGCCCAAGGAGAGGGAGAGAGATCAGAACACACACAACATTTATTGATTAAGTTCGCCATCTTGTATGGGCACAGTTCATGGTGCCCCAAAAGACTTACAATAGTAACATCAAAGATCACAGATCACCATGACAGATATAATAATGATGGAAAAGTTTGAAATATTGTGAGAATTACCAAAATGTGACACAGAGACACAAAGTGAGCACATGCTGTTGGAAAAATTATTTTTCCAAAGTATCTGAAATAAATATTCCCCAGAAATCATTATTTTGCTGTTTGCTATAATATAATATCTAGACTGAAACTGTATGTCTGTCTTCATTTTTGTGGTTAGTGATTTCAGCAGGAGACATAGATTCAGTTTTAACCCAGTCTTCTGGAAGGACACGTAGCTTATGCTACAATATGTATGTCAAATGTAACAGGTTTGCTACATTTCTCTATAGACCACACTCTTGTTATCATTATAAAAAATTTGAAAAGTGTCTAGGGACTCCTGAAAATCTTTTGCTGCAGTGTTACAGCACTACTTTCTGTAATCATGAGTTGGTTGAATAAAGAAAACATCTGCACATTTGCAGGCTGGCATATGAAGACTCGGACTCTTTCATCCTTCTTCTTCGAGCAACCACAACATTGTGTGTTATTACACTAAGTTGGATTTTTTGGGTCACTAAACGGAGAAATACTTTTCCAAATTTTATTTTTTCTCTACTGAATGAACCACACACCCCCACATACCTTTCTGATCTCCGATTTCTCTGTGGTGTTTTGAGGCTAAGCTCCTGAATTCAGGTGAAGCCCCCCAACTAAAAATAATGCCTGACTTTCAGCAGTGCTGAGTATCTGCCACTGTTACTTCACAGAGATTTGAGTGCTCAGTTTCTCTACAAATTGGGCCATTTACAGTGAAAGCAAAGCTTTAGACAGTCCGAATTAAAAAACTGGCACAGGTCCTACCTTTGAAAGACCCAACAAACCACTAACCGTTTCTAAATTACATATGTTGCACTATCTGAGGGAGAAGGAGCAAGGGGCAGGGGGAAGCAAATGGTTGATTTTTCCAGCTGCAAAAATCTCTAGCCACATCAGCAGTGAAATACTGAATGTGTTTGTTTTTCTTCCCCATGTTATTATGTTATAGCACTGGGAGTGCTGTTTAAAGGCTTTTCCAGTGCTCTAAGAAATCACTGTAGCATTAGGGCTGTTAACTTTATTTCTGAGCCTCCATTTGTTTTTGATTTGTTTTCAATGAAATTATATTTCCTTGTGTGCTTACTGCATTTACATGGAAACATATATGCATCACTGGGACAGAAGCCCAGAGACATTGTGGAATCTCCATCCGTGGACATACTCAAAACTCAGCTGGACAAGGCCCTGAGCAGCCTAATGTGACTTTGAAGCTTGGCCTGCTCTGGACAAGGGGTTGGCCCAGGTGACCCCCAGACAGGCCCTCCAATCTCAACCATTCTGTAATTCTACTGTTCCCTGTCACAGTAGTAAACTTAGTACAGGTGCTTCCTTTTTCTGCTATGTATTTAATATTCTTCTCATTACGATATTACCAAACACTGGTGCAATGAGATTTCAATGTTTTCTAATATTTTAAATAGGTACAGGAAATAGGAACGGTTTATTATTATGAAGCATGCACAATATCATCCCCAGTTATCCTTGTATACTATTTACCCACCAACTTGTTTCATATGTTTTAAAATACAAATGAAATATGAATTAAAATAATAAAATACCAGACTGAACTATTTATATCCTTCTTTGGATTTGAGAGCACAGGTCTCAGTTCTCCTAAGAGTTTTCTGTATATTGGATAAGTTAACCATTGGCATGACTTATCATTTGCTGGAGATGGTAACTGCCAAAGTTCATTTCTGGACCCAATATCTTTAACTGGAATATGGTTTGACAGAGGCTGTAATCTCCTGGGCAGTTCAATGGACAAGTTGTGGGAGTCAAAGGCTTTGGTTTATCATGCCTCTGCCAGTGAGTATGATGACTGTTGTTAATACCTCACCCTTTGTATAGTGTCATGAGATCCTCAGGATATGTGTTATTGGTAGCTTTGACTTTGCAAAATCATTTACAAATCAGAATGTGACCTAAAAACATTGATGTGAACCTGAATTCTATTCCTTCCTCAGGAAACTGTATGCAGTCTTTCTGCATCCTCTTCTCAGTTGCACTATGACATGAAAGAGGAATATCTCCAGAATGAGACTGTCTCACGCTTACAACTGCCCAAGAAGTTCATTCTTAAGCAAGGCTGGGGTCTAATCCAAAATTTAGTACAACCAGGAGTAAGCTTTATACTGAATTCACTGGACTTTGTCTCAGGGCCCCTAGACTGGGGGCTAGATGCAGCCACAGTGGTGATGGGAAATAGGGTTGCACAGAAGAATAGCCACCCCCACTCATATACCGTGGACTACGTGCTGCAACAGATGGTGCTAATGGGATGGCAATGGAAGCAGAACGTTTTCTCCCAGGTAAGCTTTCTCATGAAAATACTCACCTATTTCTCTCAGAGGGCTCTCATGAAGATTAATTATGTACTGCCTTCACTGTTGTTGTATTAATTGTTGTTAATTATAATAATATTGTAATAAAACTTACAGCAAGGCTTTCTAATTCAGGGAAATTGAAAAATGATGCTCAGTCCCTACCTGTAGGTGCAGGATTGTTTGTTGTTGGCTGCATTTTAACATCTTCATTATCCTACTCTTCTCAGAGACGTAATTCCACCTGTCTTGCAGACAGATAGGCACTTGTGTTTTGCTTTGGGGTGGGTTGCTTTTAGTTGCTGTTTTTGTAAGAACTCAATGTTAATAAAATTCACCGTGCAGGTCAGGAAGTCCTCCTGCAGGCAGATGGAATTTAAAGATTATCCAGAAAGACCATACAAAACTGTCTGTATCTGGCAGCAATGTTGATCACAGTGGGAGAAGAAGATCCTGTTTATATCTTCCTTGCTGCAAGGGCATAAATTATGGGATGCATATGAACCAAACTTTAATCTCTGTGCACCTCTTGCAGGAGGTCTGTGTTTATAAATGCATAAACCTTCTGTTTAGTGTTTGCAAGTTAAACACCTGCTTTTTTTGTAATACAAATTAACATCGAGTTCCAAAAACCTTGTGAGGTCCAACGAAGCTACACAGACTGTTGCTTGTATTTTGCATTTCTTGCAAAGAGTCCACATAATTAAAGAAAATGCCTGTAAATGCATACTGGATTTTCCTGTTTCAATTTAATTTATACTTTCAAGTAATTAATTGCAGCTTTGAAACAAAAACTTTGTGATGACTGCAATTTTTCAGTATGTCTTATATCAGTTTGCTTGTGTGATATATGTAGCTTCATTGAGGAATAATGGAAATGACCATATATAAAAGAAAATCAGCCTTAGATATAAATACATAATATGCTGGGGACACATTATGTGAATGTCAAACTGATGTATCTGCTTTTTTCATTTACAGGAAATATCTCCAAGTCACTGTTTATTTTAGCAAATCCTTTCCAGTGCTAAGGTGGCTACGAGCTTTCCATATAAAACACTATTTGGCTTGAAAAGGTGGCTTGGCCTCAGAATTGCCAAAGATACTCAGAAAGCCAAGAAGACTGTTTCTGCAAACTTTGAAGGAAAGTGGTTAAAGTAGTTTTTGAGTATCTGGGTTAGCTGGACATTTTACAAAATCTCACAGAGCATCTATTTGCACCGTTAAATGCCTAAATACCTTCTCCAGACTGGCTTTAAATCAACAGATAGATTGTGTTGCAAAAGGATTTTAAGCTTTTTCTTCAGAGTGAAACCAGCCATGAAAATTCTGGCACATTCCTAAATTTGTTCCACTGGATTCTTTATGTAACTCTGAGTCTAGTTTTAACAGGTGCTGTTAAAGCTTGTGCTGTTTTATGAGGAACGTTTTGGTCAGCACCACCAAAAATTCATGACTCACCAAGAGTCTGTCAATCTTTTACTATATTTTGCTATGTGATGGAATGGAAGCTAATCTCTTTATCGGTGAGTGTACTCTGCAAATGTAAAATAAAACAAAATGAAAATGACAATTTTGTTTGAGAATCCAAAGTCAAATTTTGTTAGCTTATTATTACTTTATTCCAGGCAATGCAATAAAAATGTGTCATCATCACAGCCATGCCAGGACTTTATTAATAAATGGCTCTAACTGTCTGATGGTGCATGTGAGGACTTTTATTCTTTTCCCACTGAAGTCAATGGGGGTTTTGCTACTGACTACAACAAAGTATCTTATCCCTGTGTGAACTTTATGAATGTGTCACTTCCATGAATAGCATACACATTTTATTATGATTTGATTTATTTATACCTGATTGTTAGTGACTTCCAACTTTATTTATGTGTTTTACATTGGGATACATTTTCTCTCCTGAACTGTGTACTTTGTGCAGCCTTGGTAATGGAAACAGTATAGATATTGGCACATAAGGGACAAAGAATTCATCTGCCACAGAGGATTTCTCAGCTAGTGTAAGGGAAAAATAGCCAACCCCTATGTCTCTCTAACATAAGGTCCAAGACAAGACAGTACACAGCCAAAGTCCCATGACGTTCCACTAGTTTTTAGCTTCTAAATAGCCCTATGTTTACCTACCACCCTTTAGCCCCTGAGTGCTTTCCTACTGCTCATCACAGCCTCCTCCAGCCACTTACAGCTGCAGCGCTTTCTCTCTCCACTACTTCTTGCAGCTCCTTCCAGTCACTATTACTGCTACCAAATGTTGTGATGGTGATGATGGCTCTGAGCAAGAGGAGGAGGCTGTTCAAAGTGGGAAGGTGAAGAAGAGCAGCAAGTAACAGCAGTAGGAGTGCAGGAACAAACACAGGCTCATCTGCCCCTTCTCATCATCCCCTGGTATATGACTCTGCTAACAAGGCTCCTGAGAAACTTGCCTACTCTCTGGTCCTCTGAGGCAATCTCAGCATTGGAAAGGTTGGCCTGTTCACCGAGGAACTTTCTTCTTTCTGTTCTTACTCACTCTTTACTACGAGAAAGCTTTGTCATGCTCAGGGAAATGTGTTTTCCAGGTAAGAAAGTGCATGCATATGCAACAACTACACTGAGCAAGCCACTGAGATTTAGGAAAGCAAAGAGAAAAGCATTGTACCCCAGAGCACAAGTCCACCTTGCTGACACATGCCTGAAAGTCACCAGACAGACCCCTGTAACAGTATCCTTGTATACAGGTTTTTCAGAGTGAGGCGACATGCTCTGGCCAGTTCAGAAACAATCGTCAATATAACTTACAGTATGTAGCAGAGAACTGCAACAGATCAAATTAAAAATAGACATGTTATTAGGTGCAAAATAACCTTAGTACGAACCTGATCTGCTTCAACTGCATTTGCCTATGCAACGCAACCAGTTCCTTGGCTTCAGTTTTACTCTGCCATTACAGAAGCCTCCTCAAACAAACGAACATGTGTTTCTAATCGGAAAGTGCTCAAGGAAGGACCACCTGCCTACAAAAGATACTTTTTTCTCAGTCCCACTGGGGGTCTTACAGACAGGTTTTAGTATACAGCAAAAAACGAACAGAGAAAAAAGCTGAAAGGACAGCTTTCTTCAAATGAAAGGCTACAGTGTTACCCGAGATGTTTGTAACAAAGTTAGGAGAGAAGATATTTTTTATTATTCCTGCTGAAGATATCACGAATAAATAACTTCATGGGAGAAAGCAGTAATAAGAAACTTGTCCTTTGCTTTGGTGCTTCAGTTTACTTCGGCATATCTAACCAGTTTTTAAGGGAAAAATGTCTGAATGCACTTAAACAGGGAAATAAAAGTTTCTTATGCCTCTTGGCTTTCGAATAAGAAGTTTTGAGCCATCACTGAGCATTGGGCAGTTAAAAAATCAATGCTGCTGTTTCTGGAGTTCTTTAAACATAAGCACAGAGACTGTTAAACAAGGAAGGTAATCATCTTTGTGGCTTATGTACCTACCATTACCATCAGGTCAGCCAGATGTTAAAAGCCTCTAAACTGGAAAATTCAAAAAGAAAGAGTAGGAGTGACAACCCTTTGCATTTGAGGCTTGATCCAAAGTGGACTTGGTTTAACGTGAGCATTTCTGTTGACCTGAGAGGACAGCAAGTCAAGTCTGATTTGCTTTAGTACTTTCAGATTCTCACAGTCACATCTAAGAATATTGTGAAAGGGATGGAAATCTTTACCTAATTGGGCCATCAATATAAAAAAAAACCTTGAAACCTATTTAGAGCCGACAAGGACTTGGCCCCATAAATTTATAATGATAAATAAATAAATAACTCCACTAAGAAAAGACATCAAAATCTGGAGAAAAGAAATCGTAGCAATTTAGTCACAGTCCAAATCAATGACACAGTGCTAAGTGTCTATACCAATGTTTATTGGCACCTAAATAGGTCAGTATATGGGAAGACACCTCCTTCTCTCGGTGCAGTTCTTGATCTGTGTAAGAAATGGCTGCAGGTTCTCTTATTCCAACAAAAACAATAGAAAGTGGGGGTGAAGATTTCTTCCAGTCCAAAGGGAATCTAAGGAGTTTGTCATCCAGAGACACAAGAGAGGCATCTGCAGCCTGAAAGTTGTCTGCACTAGGCAGCTGCAGACAACTCTCAAGAAACAGGCAATGTGCCATATGAGAGGCCAGAGAGAGACCTAGCAGCAAGCCCATGAGCTGCTGCTGCCAGAGTTCAGCCTGGAAGTTGACGGCTTAGTATCCTCCAGCTGCCACGCACATCCTGCGTGTGTCCAGAGGTGGATACGGGTCATGTACTGCAGCCAAATGAGTGTAGGAGGAGGGCAATGTAGTGACCTTATGGTCAGACCGCCAGCAATAGGAGGGGGTGGTTCCAAAGTTATGTCTCACCCTCACGCATCTACAACATGCACACGCATATGCACATATGAGCCAAATTGCTTTCTAACAGCTTTGCTATGTAGCAAAGACGAAATCTGTGGCTTAGGAAAACATGCCTCTCTACGTTTATGTGCAGAACTTTACTGTTTTTGCAGTAATGCTAGCTTACACATTTCTTGCCCATGGGAAGTCTATTAGCAACTCAAAGCCTAGGAACACAAAATAAAAGAAAGCTGAGCAGGACCATGAAAGAAACAAGAAGTCCTAGTATTCAGTTGGCTGGTTAATGAACAGAAAGAGCACTGAAAAAGAGAGTGTTAGATCTTTAAAAGTCTTTAAAGGCCTAGACTATTACTCACTTTTACAACTGTGATCTGTTCCCCATCCCTCTCTCACTTCTTAAAATATAAACACCAACCTTTTGCTTCTTTCGTCCTTTCCACTATGCATGCAGGCCAGTGATCAATGGGATAACAAAAAGAAAGCTCCAAAACCAACAAGCATCCTACCCCAGCAGCTGCTTTTGTGCCTCCATCCAACAGATCTGAGAAGACGGAATTCATGTGGGCTCTGTTGCAGTTCATGTCAGGCATGCAGTGATCACCCAGGCTCCTTGAACATTTGTGTTCTAGCTCTACATGGGCAGAAAAAGGCGAGCAAGCAATGTGCATGCACATACATACAAATATGTGCTTTCTTGTCCCCTACGCACTATAGATGAGCAGATCAAGCAATACTTTTTAAAAGGAAAATGATGAGTACTCAGTGAAGTGCAAAATCTTAAGTGGCTTGAAAGTTTGTTTGAGACCACCAAAGATTTGGTGTTCATCCAGGCCTTATCTGAGCAAACCAGATCTCTCGACTTCAAAAAACAGGGCTAGAAACGTAAGGATGACTGTTTAGTCACAATAGTTCATGTTGGATCTGGATGCTTTATTTCAAACAAAGATGGGGAGAAAAATTCCCACAGAATAAACAAGACAAAAGGAAGAGGTGGAAAATGTCTCTACTAAAAATACTCTGACTAGCCCACATAACACCATTTTGAATACTTAAGTTCATCCATCCACTTTTTATTTCTGTCATGGATGTATACTTCTAAATAACTAAGTTTGCATTTGATTTAGGATAATAGCTGAAATCTTCTGCTAGAGACTGGAAATGTTGGTATAAACAAGGCCTCTGAGTCCAGTTCTCTCTTTGGCATGATATTTGCGGCTTTGGTTTTTGCAATGCTTACTGGAAACATAGTGCCCTAATGATCCTCCATGCTCGCTGGATTAAGTACAAATGGGTTTTTTATCTTGCTTCCCATCTTCTTCATTTCAGAAAAACTTCAGCCAGATCTCTTTCCAACCTCCCATTAATTATGTCCTTTATTCCTTCTTCACAAACTCTAATAGATGGTCAGCTGCAGCTGGGTAATATGGGCAAAAACAACAGTTTAAATTTGCTTTTCACCAATAGCCGTGGTGACATCTCTGTGTCCATTTCTGGCCACACAATACCATCTCTGTTCAGTCATTAAATACATATCCAAGCCAAGGACTTACACAAGGATTAGTAGACCATGCTTCAGATAACTACCAGAATTTAATTTCTTCCTCACTGGGAATGGTGATGGTTGTGCTATATATCCATATATATCCATTCTCAATATTTCTTCTGGTCCCTTGTTTCTAAATCTTCCAAATTCATTCCACTTAGATGTTTTTATAGGATATATCCTAACCCAGGATATAGAATGATCTTCCCCCAGAATGAGGGGCCATCTCCAAGGGTTCTTCAGGAAGCCTTCCTTATTCAGAGAGCTTTCATTAGCATCTAACCTCAGGTATTTCATAAATAACATAGGCACTCAGAATTCACATATCATTGTAGCAGCAGCAGTTGCTGAGGGCACGCTAACAAATTTTCTGAAAGCTATAGTCAAAGCCCAAGGCTATAGCCAGACAGCTGTGATGGCTAACACTGACTTTCACTGACAAAACACACAAGTGGTTTCTGATCTGTCCAAATGATAAAGAAACTCCCCACGCAATTATTTTCAGTCCAAAGATAACAGTTAGACTTGCAGTCTCCAACTGGCAGTAACTTTATTCTGCCAGTTGATTGTTCCCCAATGCCTCTCATGTTAAGGGTCAGAACTATCCTTTCTCTATATATCAGTCATATTACAGATAAATTGTTAGTCAAAATAAATAAGTAGTATGGAAGGCCTGAGAAGCTCCAACAAACTCTTGGTTCTTCTCCTCAACGCCAGCATGTGTCTGTCCTTAGGAAGCAATGCCAATGATCTGAAAGTGCTAAAAAACAGGAGAGAAAATGGTGATAATAGTTAAATGAACAAACATATGCTTATAGCTGTTATATCCTAGAGATGTGAATCCTGTTCATGGCTGTCTTCCAGAAGATGAACTCCTTCTTTGTCTGTTCTGTCACCATAGAAATCCACATTTGTAGTTTTAGAGAAAGTATGTATTTTGTTTAAGGTGAAGCCTCACTGTTTATACATCTGAAGCACCCTCCGTGGCTCATCAGAATTACCTCTGCATGTGATGAGGATATAATCATTACCTCCTAAACCACCTTTCCAAAACATTCTGGAAGGTGATTATAGTTCACTTGGCTACTTACTACATCAACATAAGCCTCTGTGAATGCCTAAAACAGTATCTTTCTTACAATTGTCTTCCAACTAACTCCATAGGCAAGTCTTCTGTTTATAGGTATTAAGTAATAATCTAACATAGAGATGTTAGTCACTAGGTTTTATAGCCCCTTCAGATGTAGATAGTTTTGTCTGGGTTAATGAAAGAGGAGGCTTATTTAGGATATTACACTGGTGAAATGATGTTGGCCTTTCTAGACTGTCTAATTTAACCTCAGGATTTTCTGTGAGAACATTAAGAGCTGATTTGGTATTCAGACATTTTGGCCTAGATATAAATCTTGGTCTTTACAAAGAAATTAACCTGCTTCAACAACAGCTTTATGCACATCCAAGACTTTAAACACTGCTGTATGCAAGAATCTAATTTGAAGGTTTCCCCCAGTTCCAGTTTCAATTCTTAGAAGCAATCCTCTGCTCAACAGATTTACATTTGATCCTAGGACACAAGGGCTAGCTAAGGGTCTGGTTTTTATTTTTTAGGACTTTTAAATATTTTAGGTTTTATATTTTTGTATTTATTTTATCTGGGTTTTTTTTTTAGTAGTAGTACTACAGATGTGACCAGGGTCAGCCCTGCTTTGCACTGCTGTTATATATACTGAATGTGATAAATAAATGTGTTGGATGAAGTCTCTTTGTCTTCATATCCTGGGTACCTAATTATTTTTCTCTGTCATTAGTTGGCAAGGTTCTACTTTCTTTCCTTTCAGGCAGTAAATGGCATATATATCTTCCTCCAAGATAAGAAAGTCCTCTTCTCTTTCCTTTTACTACTGTTTTTTGGAATCTGCCTCACCGGTTTGAGAAGATGATTGATAGACTGCTTTGCATTTTCTGGCCAAATGCCCAATCTCGAGGCATTTCTGACACAAGACCATTTAAAACGTACACATTCATGTAAACTGAGCTCTTCCACAGCAGAAATACCCTTTGTGAGCTTGAGACTCTTCCAATATGCTTTACATTTTGTTTACTGAGCCAGTTTGATTTCCCTTCTATTCTAAGCACAAATCTTGCAATATTCCTCACTGCTGCTTCTGTTGCTGATGCTAATTTCATTATTTTAGGCCTTGTTAAATTTTCTTCTGCCTTCAAACATCTTTGAAAGCTATCATTATTCATACAAAGCAAAATGTCTTACAGCATATCCTTTAGGATATGTTTCAGAAGAGCAATATGTCAGCTTTGTTGCATATACAGGAATAGCTTCCCTTTGCATCCTGATAAAAGTCTGAAATCAGAATCATTTTCCAATAACTCCCCCTAAGGAGTATATAGTCTTCTGTTAAGAGCTTTGAAGACCTTCAAAAGGCCTTCTCATGGGTTCTGAGACTGTAAGAAGTTCCGTAAGAGGAGCTAGATTTTACTGCTATCTAACTCTACATAATGTTCTACTCCTATCTACTATCTCCTTTGCAAGAAAGTAGTGGACACATTTTAACATAAGATTATAATTTTCACTGGCTGCACTGACTCCTTTAATTTTCCCATAAATTTTCATCATTTTCATGTGTTCCTTGTTAGCAATGTTGTTAACTCTCTACCAGAATACTGCAAGCTGGAAATGGCTGCCTAATTTACCTATGGCATGACTGGAATGGGAGGGGGGGGTGCGGGGAAGCACTACTGCTTAATAACAGGAAGTAAGAGATGGATGGAGTGTTATATTCTGGGGTAACACATGCTGACTGTAAGCTTGTTTTTGTTTTCTTAAATGAACAGCATGTCTTTTAACCGGTCCTTTAAACTTGCCACCATACGCTGTTGCTCAGAGCTCTTAAGCACAGCAGTTTTATTATTCAAATGAAATTCAGATATATTAAGCTGATTTTTCTTTATACAGAGAAATGCTACAGATGTCATAAAAGAACATCAGACTCAAGATTTCATATCTTTCGTCTGCTGAATTCTAAAGTAAGGCTCTTAGTCAGGCAGTTGACTGGTTTACAAGAAAAACAAACAAACTTCCAAAGTAGTCTTCTGTCTTAATTTGGATTAAAACATCTGTCCCTAGATTATGAATACTATAAACAGCATGGTTCCAAAATTAAATGAATGAGAAGGGTTCACATAATGGTTCTGGTTCATATTTGGGTTTTGCACCCAGGGATTTTTTTTTTAGGTGCTTCAAATCCAAAACAGGTATCTGCAGGCAACTGTAAAAAAAAGGGATGGTAGTTTATATCCATCCTTGTGTGTGTCTGAAGATTTCTGTCCACTGCTGTATAGAAGTTGGATTGTTTTGTGAACTGTAAATCCCCGGCATCTTTGACTTAGCACCAGTGACCTGTTGACAATACTCTATTGTCACCCAAGAGCATACTTGACTACTCTAACTTTCTTTCAAGGTCAAAGACTTCTTTGGCAGAGGAAATTACCTCTAGAGTTATTTAAACATTTCTCTACCATCACATCTTTCGTTCAAATCTGCATGCTTCCAGGAAGACATTGACGTTACGTGAATATTTGTGGGCAAATGCTGCTTAAAGATCTGATGTTTATTTATAGCAATGCGCCAAGAACCTCTCCGGACTCAAAATGGAGAAGACAACCCTTGTTAATCACCTGCTGTGACTAATCCACACATTCCCATCCTCCGTCCCAAAATGGGACTTTGGCAGGATATCTGCATCTATGTCAAAAGCTATGACTTTTCACCCTACCTTGAAGTTGTTCTTTAGCACTTGAAATTCTAATCTTTTTTCCAGCCAGAAGCATCTCAGTACTATCAGGCCTGATGCACTACATATCCTTCTCCCTCTGGAATTCACTGCACTTCTTTTGTGCAATGCCAAACCAAGCTGTGTCACAAGGATGTGGCATGGTAACTGCATGAATACCATGGGAAGGGGTAGCACTTCTTCTTCAGAAGGAGGCCACCAACTAGATTTGCAGGAAAGCATTTAGTCAGTGAAGGCATATAAATACCCTGTATAAGTGGGGGGGGGTTGGGGGGAGAAGAATTTGTGCAGGATCTGGGAAAAATGTGGCATAAGACAGTGTGAGGGACAATTTTGCTCAAGCTTACTTTGCAACCATTTGGAAGAATGGGAATAAACAACTAGAGCTAGACTATATGGATTAACTGTCTTTAGCCAGCCAGAGGACCAGGGCACATATTCAAGGGGGAATAAGAAGTGGAAGAAAGCCATCTAGAAGGCTTAAGAATTGATGGTGGAAGAAGACATGTCAAAGGGAAGGCTGTACGTTCTGTATTAGCCACCTACAATTGAGATACTGCAATGCCTAACTCTACCCATGAATCTAGTACTTTCAATCTTGAAAACTGTACCTAAGAGATACAGTTATTCAACCAGTAAACAAAAAATAGCATATAACTTAGGTGTCAAATCATATCTAACCCACACACACCCTTTCAGAATTATTTGCCAAACACAGAGTAAGCAATCCATTGAATGAAAGCAAAACATGTAAAAGTGTCAGCAAATAAATTTATATAGAATTTGAAAATAGTTACAGTTTGACTACAGGCAACAAGAAAGACTAATTCATTTAGTTAAATATCTTCTTACTAATCAAATAGCCATGAAGAGAAAACCTACTCTGACCAGGTGACAGTGGATTGGGTATTTCACATTTCCCTTCTTCTGTTGCATAATATTAAAATGATATTAAACCCTCTTCATTTGACATTCAATATAAGAATCAAACTCATGACTTCTGAATATACAACATACTATGCACAAATAGACAAACATATCTCTAAAACTGTGTACTGGCTGAGAAAGAATTTTTGTTTAGCTACACTAACGAACTTAGAAGAAACAGAGCTTATTAAATATGTCCATGCACAATAGATATTGTTAGGTCAAATTATGACACCAAAAAAGATTCAGGTAAATTTGATCTTTTTACATATATTTATGAAAGTGCTGCAAAAAAACATGACAATTACTTTTCCCTCAGAAAATGTCGTGACATTTTTCATCTGTGTTTTGTTTGGAAGCCAATAGACTTTCAGGTCTACTATTTGGCATTTGAAAAATCATTTAAAAAATGTAGATGTAATCTGTTACCTAAATCTGTCAGAAAAGGTGCCAGGCAGTGTAGGAGGACAGATGTTCCATTTTTGCTTGGCTTTTATCTTCAGTAAATCTTTTATATCTGTTCTAAAATAATATGACAGTGTCATAAATGACCACCTTGCAATCTGAAACAAGGCAAATATTCCATAACAAATACTTCAGCAGCCAAATACCACCTCTTGTTGGTGAATTTTGTATTAATAAAGAATGTTCATCATTTTAATTAAACCGGAAAATGGTTTTGCAATAATTCTGTAGTTTATTCAAGAGCATCTGGTTTCATTATCCAAGACTGGAAAATTGAACCGCTTTGATTGGATGCCTTAGTTACAAGATATGGGTAAGTACTCTTCCATTTGGCAAGTATTCCTCCCTACTTGCCTAAAATGTGCTCTTTCAGTAAACATTCCTGAGAAAAGCTCTAACTAGCAATGGCCACGTGAAGCCAACATTTAAAGTCACAGAGTAGCACATTTCAGATGATTAAATGAACAGGGTCCCTATTCAACTAATTCCTTCCCCTTTTCATTGATACACCGCAGCAGGAAAAGAAAGAGCAGACAGCCACTGGAAGTTTTGCCTCTGTAGCAGAATGAGTCTTCTCTGAAAGTTAAAGAGACTATAAGTTCCAATTTTTTTGGCACTGAGAGGCAGTAACAAGGTCGACCTCAGGGTAACCAGCCCAACCACATGGCTTCCTTTCCCAGTGAAATCCCAAAGTTTCACCAAAGCCAACCACATTCTGTTTCTTAGTCTTAGAGCATGGCAATAAGATATTTCCAAGACTCCTTTATTCAGGCCTCCTAGGAAGCAGTCTGTGGGCTTCTGGTCTTTCTGTCTAGGCTTATCTGTGTTTACAAAGACACAAATAAGAGAAAGCTTGAGGTGAGTTTGCCATTGATGGACTTGCAGTGCTCCAGGCCTGTATCCCCTCATGCTTTTCAAAGACCTGACAAAAGGACAGAATGCAAATATTTTGCCATCTGATTGCCACACAGCTTGCAGGTACACTATGCACTGCTGAGAAAGGGGTATACAGGCTTTGCGTTACAGATCTTCAGCAAGTCTGGGCTTTAGAATGACTTTAAGGTCACATGTAATTACTGGTGTAGACACAGAGAATGTGGCACAAAGAAGACACAACATGCTGAAGGATTTGGCCTGTTTTGGATTTGTTTTTTTTCCCACAAACACTGTGATCTTAATGAAAAAAGCAAGAAAGGATTATGAATAGCAGAGATTGAAGAGACCTGTTTTTTAAATTCAGTTTAGAACCACTCTGCATCTAGCAAAGACAAAAATATTTCTGGTGTTTTACACTAATTTTACCCTTTGGGATTTTCTGTTTATTTTGTTTCTTTGGCTAAACAGTAATAATGAAGATGAAAATCTTGGAAGGAACTTTTAAAAACAAGAAATGTACTCCACCCTTATTACAACATTATTCTTGTTTAGCCAAACATTTTTCCTTTAACAAATGATCTGATATAGACACTAATATGGAAAAGGCATAAAAGATCTACATCAGCCACATCTTCTTAGATGAAAAAAAGAATGAGGAGGGATGAAAAGTGTTAATGAATTAGAGAGGGCAAGGAATGAAAAATGAATATATGGGAAGTAAACTCCTTTCTGTGAGTAGAACTAATATCTTGCATAATATTCTCCTGAGACTATGAAGAAGAATTGAAACTGAATTAAAAGCCACATGGCCTTCCTAGTGGCTTTCCTTTTGGGGGGGATATTATGGCTAGTGTAACTAAGCATATGAAAAAGGGCGAAAGTTATACTTGCACCATAAAGGGAAAAAAATAAAAAGCAAGTAGCCTTAGCAGTAAAAGAGACATATGCTTAAACATTTAAAAAGCAAAAGTCACAGTAACCTGTATCTTAACCTTCTGAGATGCTTAAGTGGGTGGAAGGCATAAAAAGAAACTTGCAATAGTTTCAAGAAGCTATCAAAGATGTGGCCTTTCCCAGTGTTTATACCTGGGTTTTATAGCTGAAATGTTTTGCTGTTCACTCAAGGTTAGCCATTTATGCTTTAAGTTTCTTTCTTAGAGCTAAACTGCTTGCTGGAGTGGCCTCTTGGGAAAGCAGGGTTTTCAACAGAAAGTAGTGACATACATCACCAGTCCCCTGAAGTCTGTATAATTGCCTTTGCTGACCTACAAATAGAGGCATTAGAGCACAAGCTCTCTCCAAGAATTTCCAGGAGGACTTAAAACAGGGACCATTAGGTTTCCTGACATTCTTCATGTCTCCCAATACAGTTTTCTTCAAAACCTGATTTGACATAACCTAAGTCCTAGGCCAAAAATGCTCTGTGATTTACATTCATTTTTTTCTCATTATGCTCCAAATTGCTTCTTGATCACTAAGTCCTGATAAACAAGGAGAGCCCACTGAATCAGAGTTGCTTTCAAAGGCTCCTTTGGCTACTATGTGTAATCATCACCTGTGCAGAAGAATTCTGTCATTTGGCACAGGGAGTGCCAAGATCTCCCAGAGCATATTGCTGGCAAGTAGGGAGCCTATTAAAAACTAACTTTAAAATAAATCCAGCTTTGAGTAGGGGAAATTGGACCAGACGACCTCCAGAGGTCCCTTCCATTCTAAATTATTCTATGATTCTATAATCCTGTGAGTCACAGTACTGACTCAGCAGCATGGGGGGAGGGGGGCAGAGAAATCCTATTTATCAATAAAATATACATAATCACTCTGAAAATACAGATGCTCAGACAGTGTAATTTGATTTCTATAGGTAATCTAGAAATTGTCACTTAAAGATGTTTACAAGAGAGGCTGTTTTTTTCTAAAAATGCCACAGCTTTTTCTAAAAAAAATTCACTAAAAGCATTACTCCAGAATTTAGCTTATTAAGAACTACTACTTTTTAAGATTTTTTTAAAATTAGAAATTGTTCAAATTTCTCTCCCCTAACTGTACTTACCATAAGAAATTCCGTCTCTTTGCAGATAGCTAACCTTAATCAGGATTGTAATGGAAACTGGGATGCTGTATTTTTTGCTTTGTGCATGCATGAGAATGAAAGAAAGTGTCACAACCAAAGGAGTTATTACATCAATTGTCAGTGAAGCCGTGATCCTGAGAGAAACCCTGTTTCACCCCTGAGCAATACTATTTGCATTTACACTACATTAATAATCTGTGAGTGAGGTTAGAAACTACTGCTTTAGTTGGTAGATGTCAACGTTGTAAAAAACAATGTAAGAAGCTGAAAGTTTCTCTCACTTAGTGAAGGAAGTTAGTGTTCCATAAAGTTGAATAGTCATAGCTGAAATCTTAAAATCTTTTGTGTGCTGTTGTGTTGTCCTCCCCTCCCTCACGCCACACGAAACCTACACGGTCTGGGACTGTAAGGTAGTCGGTCGTCCCGCAACAGCTGTACAGTCAGTAATGGTGCCTATAGAGAAGAACACACACAGAAGAAGGGGAAAACACAGGCACTGGGAGAGAAAGCATTATTCATTTTTAATTTCAGGAGGATAAGAGTCATCCCCAAACACGGAGCATGTGCTGAATGCCCTCATACTCAGTGAATAACATTTAGTCCTCTTCAGTCTCTCTCTCTCAAACATTGCAGCCTTCTGCTTTAACAGGGTGCACCTGCCAGGTGCCTCAGGCTGCAAGATGAACCTTCAGTTTTTTCCTAGGGCCCTAGTTTTCCTGCAGCAATTGGCTTTTTCAAGCTTCTTCCCCAAATTAGATGCTCAATACAAGGTGCCAGAAAAAGCTTCCACTTGACAGTTGTTCCATTCAAACTAGCCTCTGTGATCCCACAAGCACATATAGTGCCTAAATACATGTTTATTTTCCATATTATGGTATCTGATATTTGTGCAGAAGCCTAGAATGACACCATTATATTCCTTCAGACACTATCTATGTAAGCATATACTTACCTTCACTAATTGAAAATACATCAAATCTCAGCTGTTTTCTGCTAAATCCCGACACTCCATTACAAATCTCTATATCATCTTCCTTTAAAGGAGTTATTAATAGATTTTAGCAACAGAGCAAGCAGGGGAGGGCCAAATAAAGAACTGGGGCAAGTAAATTCTCCATCTTTTAAATGTTCGGTGGTGAAGAGATTTGTCCCCCAAATTCAACTGCAGTTCTTCTGCTGTCTTTCTACCCTCACTTGTTATCAAGAAATATCAAAACTGAATATGTACCTCATTTCTGAGGTGTCCTAAAATGACAAGGAGAATATCTGAAGCTTTAATTCTCGCGCAGTGCTGCTCCAGAGACATCACAGTTCAAAACATTCCCAAATCCAGCTCTCGGTCATTTTGAGTCAATCAGAAATCCATTTCTTTCAAGCAGTAGATGCTGCTATAAAAATCTTAAATGAGAAAATATTAGCCTCTGATGAGTCGTCTCCTTTCACAATGTTGCTGCATGGATATCTATTCAGTTTGAGACCATTTTCATGTACAGTAAAGGGTTTTCTACAACTTTTATCAGAGACACCTCTTCATCTGTGCCTTGCTTTCATTTTATGATGTGTGCCCCCCTCCCCTCGTTTCAGCTTGACAGTCAACCTGCATCACTGCTAGTTCAAATGTATCCTTGCATTTTCCAGACATTGCTTCAGTAACTTCCAGCACTGGAAAAACAAACAAACAAAAAACCAAACTGCAGCTGGGTTGGGGTAACAATGTTCTTCATCACTGAATAGTTAAGAGGAGGAGAATTTATTGGCCCAGCTCTTTATTTGGCATTGCTATTGCCCTACAACATTACAGTGGTGGTGAAGCAGCTCTACCATAAAGTCATAAGGTCCCTAGTGGCTTCTGGTGTACTGTGATACACATGTACACAATGCACAAAATGATCGAAATTACTGACTTGGCAAAACTGAAGCATTTCCCACAGATGGTTTTGCCTGATGTCCCAGGGACCTGCACAACCTTGCTTAACAGGAGTGGAGAAGGAAGTCCCATCAAAACTTTCAGGATCTCCTATCTCCTTCTTGCTCCAGCTTTTTGGCAGCCCAAGTTTCTAATCTCTATAGCTCCAAGACAATGCATTCCATGGACATCTCCAGGGTTTTCAGCATATGATGACAATGGGCTGCCATAGAGATACTTCTCTATACCCCAAACCTGAAAATTTCTAAACTGTTGCTTTTCATCCCATACAGAGTTGAAATCTATTTTTAAAATATGAAAAATTCTCCATGACATGGATGACTGTTCCCACTGAGCTCCAACAAAACACATTCTTTCCAGAACTACATTAGCTAGCTTTTCCTCAGTCCGGTATGATATGTTCATCCAATATGGATCCTAAAAATGTTGGTCTCTGGTGTTTTGCAAGACAGTCTTTTGTCTGCTGAAATGCAGAAGCGAAAACATGAGTGAATTTACCTAAATTACATTTCTCTGCCAGTTGGAAGCCATCCAAATAGTGGAATGGTGCAAATTCATTTTCAGGGCAACAATTTTTGCCTCTCATTTGCCTGTATCTTTGTAAGCTCAAAATGGGTATAAATGTATGTAGGAGAGGATTAATACATCTATACACTAAAGATTCTCCAAGGTTGAATACTTGACATATAAGCTTGTCATGATCTTTAGCATTTTGATATACCAATACCCAAAACACCTAACTGTATCTCCAGATACTGTTATTTTTGAAAAGTTCCATTAATTTTTTAGCTGTTTTTTTCTACTCCTTTTTATCTCCTATTGTTCTATTTGCAGAGTCTCATTATTAGAAAAATTAGAATTTTTTCTTGTGTGATGTGAACAAGACTTGCCCAAAAAAATTTCTCCTAACCAGATCTGCCAGCCTTGTTAGGCTAGGCCCACAGCAGACTGTAACACTTCTAGATGGTTTATAGATTTTCTTGTAGCACTACAACATTCAACTCCTCATATTCAGGTGTCCTCGCTGGGGCACCTGAAATCTTCTCAGGTAGAATTCTCATTGCTTCTCACTTGTCTTCTGCCATCATCCTAACCTATTTTCTCAGAGAGAGAGTACAGTTCTGGCTTTCAGGATTACTGTGGCAGCTTGTGGTGAGTTTTCTCTTCTTCCTGTCTTCAAGGCTCAGTTCTTTCTTCATTTCTCCCAGCTTTCAAAGAGGCTCCAGCTAATGTTTGACAAAGAAAACTTTGCTGGCACCTGTATTATTAACTTATATGTAGATCTGCAGCTTCATATCTGCATGTTCCATTGTTACCCGCATGACACTCTGCAGAGGATTTCAGTACCTTCTGGTATCTTTGCCACTCCCTTCAATGAAACATCTGTTTTTACTTAGAATCAGTTTCAAGATTGGACATGACATCAGGGCAAAAATCTGAGCATTCTCTAAAGACAAGGATAGAAAGTATAAGACAAGACAGTTGCCATCCTTCTTTCATTCTCAGACATGTTTTTACATGCACTCTTGATGAGGAGAAAAAACTGGAAAAGATAGGAAGAAATCCCTAAGAAAGGGCCCAGAAGCCAAGATTAATTCCCAGAGGAGTCCATCTGAGGACATTAAATACTGTTTATATCTTACCAGTCAGACCAAACATCCCTTGCACAACTGACACATGGAAGAGCATCGTCTGCCTCACTGATTTACTGATTCACCAAGTTACATCCCTAACCAGGAAATCACAGCTTCAGCCTCCAAGTAAATCATGTATTCTTATGAAATAAATTTTTATTTATATAAAAAGAACACGTGTAATTTATTTTTTTAATAAGTCAAGTCTCCCCAGAGAATTTGGCAGGGAACTGTTATTCTAATTCTTTGGCTGTCTTTGTGAGATGACCATCTTGATAATTTAAAATGTCATAGGATGTTTGCAGGAACAATAGACCAAATTCCTGAACTGGTGTAAACTGGCACAACTCCACAAACATCAAAGGAGCAATGCCAGTTTACACCAGCTCATCAATGTTCACAAATTAAATGGATGTTTTGTGGTTTATTACATGTTAGAAAACTTTTAGTGCAACTCAAGCCCTCATAAGCTATGCCATAAAATTATCTGGGTTTTAATAGATCTGGAAAAACAAACTTTCTCATCAGAATACTGATCTCAATCAATTTTTTAATGTCAGAAATAAAACCTATGTCTTTAGTGCTTCAGAAAATGAGTGTGCAAAAGAGATTAATGACCAGACACCCCAAAGTGCAGGCCAGATTTGTTCCAAACACATGTGCACACCAAATGAAAATGCGATGTAATTCAACACCTTGATCATGCAAATGTATCTTTAAAATTATTCTGCGTAAGGTTTAACTGAAGATTTATTCCTAACTAGCTTTCTCCCCGCTGGCATTAAAAACTCCCTTAAGAGGTACAATTTGGGTTTCAAAGGAAAGATTCCATCATTATTTCCCAAGAGCATATGAACACTAATTGGCAATAGCAACACTTTAAGTTTTTCTGAAGTTTAGCTTCAACTCTTCTTTGGCTCAAAGAAAAACAAGAGCTTTTAAAAATAATATATTTGTATAAAAATACATTTGATATAATATCTATCTATTTATCTGTACATCTCTAAAATATATAATGAGGCTATAAAATCAAGAACAATGGAGAGTGAGTTTTTCTAATATTAATTATACATGAAATACATTATATTTTTACACAAAAATAATAATGATGCTTAGAAAAAAAATCTTTCATCTAAGGACCCCAAATCATTTAACAAACATCCTGTGAGCCTCAAAACACTCTGAGACAGCCACATAAGATCAGAAACATTGATGGATCACTCACCCATATTAAGTGACTTTCTTACATTCAGCAGTGTTAGGAATAGAAACAGCAACAAATAGTTCATAGTATTTCTAACAGCAGAGGAACAGTGAGTAGAAGGAAGGGAAGGGTACTACGGGAGGTGAAAGGGAAGGAAGCCTGGGCCTGGCAGGCTTTCACTTAGAAGGGAGGACATCATCTGTTCAAGGCAACAAAAGAGGAAAGAAGAGGGACCGTCCATGCAGCGAGCCAGCACCTCGTAACCTGCGGTCATTGGCACCCAGAAACATTCCATTTTCTTCTAGGAAGCTCCAGTCCTGCTAATCCCTCCCAAAAAATCTTGAAGTTCACTTCTGTCATCTTTTCCAACCTCTGGCTTTGCATTCCCAGATGTTGTGACTGCCAGTCCTTTCTACCTCCACACTTGCAGTGGCAACTGTCAACTACTGCAGAGCCTCTATAGACCACAGCAGCTAGCTGAGCTGGAAGCTTCACCTAGCTTTTTTTACAGAAGCAAAATCCTGGCTCATGCTCTAGTAGCGATTTCAAAAACATGAGCTGTACATACCAAAAATCCAGCTGGCTCAAATTTTAAGGGCAGAAAAGTTGACATGTCTGGGGAAATACAGGGCATGGCAGCCCAAATCAAGAATCCTTGATCACCTTCCCCAACTCTATTTAGTAGTCTCCTTCCATCTTTGTTAGATGGAGTGAGATAAGGATGCTATTAAGTCTTCATTTCCTTTAAATATTTATTATGATAGAAAGTTGTGCAGAAGTTGCTTGTGTGTTAATCCATCACATGTTGGCTTTTGCAAACGTTTCAAAATCTGCCAAATGAAAAAGAGACTGCTACTATGTCAGGCTATACGAGGCTTTGTAATATACTACTATAAAGACTTTCCAAGTGTACACTTTCATTAACCCTGACATAAGCAAAGAAAGGAAAATCTGTTCCTGATCCCTCTTCCTGTCTTCAAGAAGTGGAAAATCACTCCCATAAATTTACAGCAGAATGGAAGTAACACTCCATACTTCTAGTTACAGCTTTCTCTAAAATCAATAGAAATTGAGTTGACAGAGAACTTTCAAAAACAGCACTCTGGTTGGCATTAAAGACAAAGCTAAAAACTGAACAATATCAGTTTTCAGAATATCCCTCTCCAAGAGATAACAGGCAATGTGGATAACAGCCTTCAGAATGAGCATTGCTACGCAAAAGCCCAGGATATGCCACAATAAAGTGAAGAGTGTAGATGACACTTTTTGATGCGAGTTGGATGGAAACAGGTAGTTATTTTCCTTTCTTAAAGCAATTGCCCCCAAAATATGCCAAAGAATTGTCAAAGCTAGTAGCTCTGGTAATGCACTTTACTAGAAAACTATCATATATACAGGCAGTAATATGAAAAGTCTGTATAGAAAAGATTTCTTTATAATTACCACCACAAATAGTCTGCTGTAGCAATTTATGCCACTGCAAATACTATTTTGCCTTATAAATGTCTCTTTCTTGTTTTGCTTCACAAAATATTTACGGTGAACGAAAAGGGCAAGAAAACCTCCTAGCTTTCATTGCAATAACAAGTAGTTCCTAACAGACTAATGAACAAGGACAACAAAAATCTGGGCTATTATTCACAGCCACTGCAGCTAA
Source organism: Apteryx mantelli (assembly GCF_036417845.1). Taxonomy (NCBI): domain Eukaryota; kingdom Metazoa; phylum Chordata; class Aves; order Apterygiformes; family Apterygidae; genus Apteryx; species Apteryx mantelli. Next base: position 81,741,208 of record NC_089980.1, on the reverse strand, counting down.
AATGCATCTGCCAGCTCTACTGGGAGTATTAAGTATATGATACTTAATGATATACTGTGCGGGGGTCTCAAAGTAGAGGTATTCCAAAAAGATATATATCTCCTGTTGGAATATATGAAACCATTTGAATTAATTACATCCAGCAAGACCTTGCAATAAATTAGCAACACATTTTAAATACTATTTACACTGTTCCTTCTTCCCTTGGAGGAAACTCATTGTGTTTAACTGAGGAAAACATCTGAGATGCCAAGAACAATGGTGATTTATGGTTTCACAGTAAAAGTCAAATAGTCCTCTGAAACTTGAATGAAGAAATAATGCATGAGCACTGTGAATATGTTCCAGAGATATCATTCAGCTTGGTCCTAGAAATTGGAAGCTGTTTCCTGTCAGTGGATCCCTGTTCAACACAGACTACCCTGAAGAACTGTGGACTTAAATATTGAAATAGTTGTATTTCTTTTAGACTGTGTTTTGTTTCATCTTAGCTTGCAAATGCATCAGGCAAACATCCTACATTTCTACACCATCTAGCACAGTTGAAGGAGCTTCAGTCCTGACTAGATCACTTGACCTCTTGTGCTACTTTAATACAAAATTTAACACAAAATAAAATAATCCTGATTGAAAACATCATTTGGCAGGTTGCTATTAAATATGTATTGGATTCCTGCCTTAGATCCATGTTTTACTCTAATGCTCTTGTTCATGGGTTCTGGTTTCTATTATGCATTCATTTATTGACTGGCGACCAAACATGCAGGGCAACACTTTCCGTGCGATCCTGTTCAGCAGTCTAATTCAGCACAGCTATGAGCCGCATGTCGCGGGAGGCCACAGCAACAGGAACAAGGCCGAACCCGCATCCGCACCCCACAGGTTTCACTCCAAGGAGGGCCGCGCACCCCTTCGGCACAGGCGCACCCATTTTGTAGCGGGCTTTGGCTTTGCCCACCCTTGACAGCTTTGAAGGAGCCGAGGGCAGGCGGGCGGGGATGGTGGGCCCCTGCCTCCTGCCGGGCTGGGCCGGGCCGCCGCGGGGTCTCCGCTGATAGCAGGACGAACAGCGACACCTACCGCCTGGCCGCCATTTCGTGACGGGAGCGTCGCGGTGGCCGCTCGTTGCTGAGGCGGGAAGCCGGGGGGAGAGGGGAAGGGGGCGGCTGTTGGCGGTGCAGCCACTGCAGCGGGTAGGGGGTGCCGGGCGCCGGTGGTTATAGCCCAAAACGAGGGTGGTTTGTCAGCGGCAGAGGACAGGCGAGTGTGGCAGGGCTGGGAGGTGGTGAGGGGCGCTGCACGGGCCTCAGCCGCCCTTCCTTGCTCTGACCCGTTGCAGGCCCCTCCGCGGAGCAGCCCCAGCAGCCAGGCTGCCCGAGCATTGCTCCTCCAAACCGCTTCTGCCATCAGCTTGGCGTTTTTATTTTTCTGTCAAAAATCATTGAAGCAAGTGTCCTTTTGGGTTTCACAGAGAGGCTTTGATTTTTTCTTTTTTCTCTGTTTCTACACTTTTTTAATCAAGGAGTGGATAAAGGCCTTTTATTAAACATTAAAAAACTCAAGGAAATGTGTCAAGAAAATTTTTCTTACTAGGGAGCTCCGTTGCTCTGTTCCAATTATCAGACAGCACTGTCTGACAGGAAACAGATTTTCAGCCTTATAATGCTATCATAAAATGTTAGTATCAGCTGAAACATTTGCAGTTAGTCCTAAAAAGCCCCTCAGATTCATTCTTGCTATGTGACTCCTGCCCTTGGCCATTGTGTGGGCTGGGAACCTTGCTGCCCAGCAGCTGCTGGGAGTGAGGTTGTGTGGACTGGTGGGGTCTTGGACCTGGATCTCCATCCTTGGCATTGCTACACTGTGTGAAATAGTTACATCCCCCTTTTCTTCTTTCATTTTAGCAAATTTTTGTCCTGTTTCATCTTCAGCAGTTTACAGTGGAACCCACATTCCCTTTAGACAATTCAATAGACATTAGCTAATTTAATAGATATTGTGTAGTCCTGGCTAAATATACCCACCAGAATCTATAAAATGTGTTGCAGTCAATAGAAACAAGAAGATCTTCTTCTATTCCTTAAACTCTTCCAAAGAATGACCTATTTTAAAAGCCATGCATCTCTAGAGAGTGAGTGAGAAAAGCTAAGAGAATATGATAGCAGTAGCTCAAAGATGATCACCCTTAAGAGCTCCTTTCTAAGAAAGCTTTTATCAGATTTGAGAAAACATACTAATCTTGTTAATCCAAACCACACACAACAGTAGCTTGAGGTCCTAAATTGGTCGAGTACTGTTATGGAATTGAATGAGAAAAAGGTCTGTAAACACAGCAGTGACCCAGAGAGGAGGAAGGACCCAGGAGCTGAGATTCTGGCTGGAAACCTGTGTTCAGGTCCATTCTTTTTCCCTTGCTTTAGCCTTTGTAAAATACCTGCATTTACACAAACTAATAGCTTTCCTGGGCTGTCTCAAGTGGGAGGTCTCTCAGTGCAGCAGTACTGTTTATGAATTGCTATAGATCTTCTTCTGAATATAATGCAGCTTTTTTATTACAATTTTCTCTTTAAAACTACTGTCTTAACTGGGTAATGTAAGAAAGGCAATAAAATCCATAATGCTTGCCAGAAGATTATCTACCTAAATTCACTGACACTGTCATGCAGGCTTTCAGTCTCCAGGGTTTCCAGTCTCTCTTTAAACTTGAGAGGTAAGAAACAGCAGGTGTGACATACTACCCTATTTTACAAAGGAAGTGGTGCTGTAATTTCTTTAATCACATGACATTTCTACCCTATACTGGAAAGATACTTTGCCAGAGAAGGAGTAAAAAGGTAGAATATTCTGAAGAACAGATCATTCTTGTTCTTTTATTTAAGTTTTGAAGGGCGCATAACATTCAGAAGGATTCACTGACAGCCAACTAAAGCAATAACAAATGTATTTCTTGCCATAAAAAGGTCTGCTTTTCCCATTTTCTCCTCCATATATTTACCAACCACCTTATTCTCTGGGTGGGCTTTTTTTTTTTTTTTTTTTTTGATGTTTTCATTATTAGGCTTTGACACTGATGGTCAGAATTACTTAATGACACAACCCAGAAGATGTCTCCTTCTCGAAAGAACCATCTTAAAATAACAGTGCAGTCAGCAAGCGCATGGCTCAGGGCATGCCCCCACACTAGGGTTATAAAGACACTCATCCTGGCTACTTTTGCCCCTACCTCAGAATAAGAAATGCTAAGGCATGGACTGCAGAGACACTTTCATTTCTGTGTCGGAGCAGACGAAGGTCCAAGCCTCCTAACAGACACTGTTAATCTGGTTGCTTTGCAGCATAACAATGGCACAGAGTAACATCTGAGTTGGCACTGCGTTAATCCTGCTTTGCTCCATGTGAATCTACTTGATTTTGCCCCACTTTCCATTTAACACCATGAGACATTTCCATCCCACCTTGAATTTCCAGCCATAGTTCCATTATGCTTAAACAAGACCTGTGCATCTTAGCAATACAAATGTGATTTGGATCCACCTGGGCACATGACTGCCTCTGATAGAGAGTTCATGCTACTGTTAAGCTTTTATTTATTTATTTTTCTTGCCCATGATAAAACAAACAATACTTGAACTGGAGTAGTAGTTTGGACAGATGATATGTGATCCGGCACAAAAGCTGTATTAGGGTGGTCCCTCACAGAATTTTCAACACACTAGAACTGGCAAAATGGTACAATATCACTTCATCCCTTTCTGACATAGTTACATCTATTTTAATTTAGTTCTAGAAGCCATCAAGTTTAATTTACTGTGTTGTGGAACCATAGTCTCAGTTTCACCGACTTGTTTCTCCTAGCAGTTTCCTTCTCTTGAAAGCCTCTAAGCCACTAGTAAAAGGCAGCTTGCGTTTCACAGAAATCTTTGAAAGTATGTAATGTTTTCATATCATGTGCCAGCTTGTCAGCTGTTGTAAATCCATTAAAGCCAAGGGAGTTGGTTCACAGCTTACTCCTGATGAGCATCTGACTCCATGTATTATACCCTTTTACAAACCAACACTCTATTTCTGTTTCTGTTAAAGTTTCTGTCTGGAGAACAATAATATCAAAACCTATTATCCACATTCAAGCAAAAAATTCTATTACAGTACTGAAAACAACTTAATAGTTTAAACAACTAAAGAATCTGTAATGTTTTCCAGCAAGTAAAAGATGTCATTAATTCAGTGCAATGAAACTCCTCACAATGATTAGGATTAAATTAAACTGATTTTTAATGGCACATTAGCTGCTTTTTTGAAGGAGCTGTTTGTTTATTCTCCCATTTTCATCCACCATCCTGTCACTTCAGAACAAAGACAAGTTTACATGGATGCCCTCTGCATTCTCATACTGTTCACAGAATCACAGAATCACAGAATCGCTGAGGTTGGAAGGGACCTCTGGAGATCATCTAGTCCAACCCCCCTGCTCAAGCAGGGTCACCTAGAGCACATTGCACAGGATTGCATCCAGGCGCGTTTTGAATATCTCCAGAGAAGGAGACTCCACCACCTCTCTGGGCAACCTGTTCCAGTGCTCTGTCACCCTCACAGTGAAAAAGTACTTCCTCATGTTCAGATGGAAGCGTCTGTGTTTCAGTTTGTGCCCATTGCCTCGCGTCCTGTCGCTCGGCACCACTGAAAAGAGTCTGGTCCCATCCTCTCGACACCCTCCCTTCAGATACTTGTACACATTGATAAGATCTCCTCTCAGCCTTCTCTTCTCCAAGCTAAACAGGCCCAGCTCTCTCAGCCTGTCCTCATAAGAGAGATGCTCCAGTCCCCTAATCATCTTTGTAGCCCTTCGCTGGACTTGCTCCAGTAGTGCCACATCCCTCTTGTACTGGGGAGCCCAGAACTGGACGCAGTACTCCAGATGTGGCCTCCCCAGGGCTGAATAGAGGGGGAGAATCACCTCCCTCGACCTGCTGGCAACACTCTTCCTGATGCACCCCAGGATACCATTGGCCTTCTTGGCCACAAGGGCACATTGCTGCCTCATGCTTAACTTGGTGTCCACCAGCACTCCCAGGTCCTTCTTGGCAGAGCTGCTTTCCAGCAGGTCAACCCCCAACCTGTACTGGTGCATGGAGTTATTCCTCCCCAGGTGCAGGACCCTGCACTTGCCTTTGTTGAACTTCATGAGGTTCCTCTCCGCCCACCTCTCCAGCCTCTCCAGGTCTCTCTGAATGGCAGCACAGCCCTCTGGTGCATCAGCCACTCCTCCCAGTTTTGTATCTTTGGCAAACTTGCTGAGGGTGCACTCTGTCCCTTCAGCCAGGTCATTGATGAAGAAGTTGAACAAGACTGCACCCAGGACTGACCCTGGGGGACACCGCTAGCTACAGGCCTCCAACTAGACTCTGCGCTGCTGATCACAACTCTCTGAGCTCTGCCATTCAGCCAGTTCTCAATCCACCTCACTGTCCACTCATCTAGCCCACACTTCCTGAACTTACCTATGAGGATGCTATGGGAGACAGTGTCAAAAGCCCTGCTGAAGTCAAGGTAGACAACATCCCCTGCTCTCCCCTCATCTACCCAGCCAGTCATTCCATCATAGAAGGCTATCGGATTGGTTAGGCATGATTTCCCCTTGGTGAAGCCATGCTGACTACTCCTGATCACTTTCTTGTCCTCCACATGCTTGGAGATGGCCTCCAGGATGAGCTGCTCCATCACCTTTCCAGGGATGGAGGTGAGGCTGACTGGCCTGTAGTTCCCTGGGTCCTCCTTCTTGCCCTTTTTGAAGACTGGGGTGACACTGGCTTTCTTCCAGCCCTCAGGCACCTCTCCTGTCCTCCATGACCTTTCAAAGATGATGGAGAGTGGCTTAGCAATGACATCCGCCAGCTCCCTCAGCACTCGTGGGTGCATCCCATCAGGGCCCATGGATTTGTGGGTGTCAAGTTTGCTTAAATGATCTCTAACCCACTCCTCCTCCACCAAGGGAAAGTCTTCCTTCCTCCAGACTTTCTCTCTTGCCTCCAGGGTCTGGGGTTCCTGAGGGCTGGCCTGAGCAGTAAAGACTGAAGCAAAGAAGGCATTCAGTAACTCTGCCTTCTCTGCATCCTTCGTCACCAGGGCACCCACCCCATTCAGCAAAGGGCCCACATTTTCCCTAGTCTTCCTCTTGCTACTGATGTTTTTGAAGAAGCCCTTCTTGCTGTCCTTGACATCTCTCGCCAGATTTAATTCCAAACGGGCCTTAGCCTTCCTCGTCGCATCCCTGCATACTCTGACAACGTTCCTATATTCCTCCCAAGTGGCCTGTTCCCCTTTCCATATTCTGTATACTTCCTTCTTCTGGTTGAGTTTTGCCAGGAGCTCCTTGCTCATCCATGCAGGTCTCCTACCTCCTTTGCTCGACTTCCTACTCTTAGGGATGCACCGCTCTTGAGCCTGGAGGAAGTGATGTTTGAATATTAACCAGCTCTCTGGAACACCCCTTCCTTCTAGGGCCCTAACCCATGGGATTCCTCCAAGTAGGTCCCTGAAGAGGCCAAAGTTTGTTCTCCTGAAGTCCAGGGTTGCGATCCTACTTGGTGCCCTGCTGCCTCCTCGCAGGATCCTGAACTCCACCATCTCATGGTCACTGCAGCCAAGGCAGCCCCCGACCTTCACATCTTCCACCAGTCCTTCTTTGTTTGTTAGTACGAGGTCCAGCAGCACACCTCTCCTTGTTGGCTCCTCCACCACCTGGGTCAAGAAGTTGTCACCAATGCTCTGCAGGAATCTCCAGGACTGTTTGTGCCTAGCTGTGTTGTCTTTCCAGCAGATATCGGGGTGGTTGAAGTCCCCCATGAGAACCAGGGCCTGGGATCGTGAGGCTACTTCCAGCTGTCTGTAGAAGGCCTCATCGACTTCCTCTTCCTGATCACGTGGCCTGTAGTAAACACCCACAACAGTGTCACCCATGCTAGCCTGCCCTTTAATCCTTACCCCTAAGCTCTCGACTCGCTCTTCATCCACCCCTAGGCACAGCTCAATACATTCCAGTTGCTCTCTCACATAAAGAGCAACTCCACCACCTCGCTTTCCTGGCCTGTCTTTCCTAAAAAGCACGTAGCCATCCATGACAGCACTCCAGTCATGCGAGCTATCCCACCATGTCTCTGTAATGGCAATGAGATCATGGCCCTGCGATCGCACACAGATCTCTAGTTCTTCCTGTTTGTTCCCCATGCTGCGTGCATTGGTGTACAAGCATTTCAGGGAGGTGATCGAGCATGCAGGTTTCCCAGGAGGGGTAAAAGAGGGTCCTCCATAGCCACATCCCATGCGCACTTCCCTGGCTGCATTCACCTGTTGGAGGCGTCCTGACTTGAGCAGTCTTTTGCCAACTACCCTGTCACTATAACTCTCCCCTTCCCCCATCTTTCCTAGTTTAAAGCCCTCCTTACCAGGTTGGCCAACCTGTTGGCAAAGACCCGCGTGCCCCGCCTCGTGAGGTGGATCCCATCTCTCGCCAGCAGTTGTCAATCTTCAAACAGGGTCCCATGGTCGTAGAAACCAAAACCCTGTTGCCAACACCAGCGGCGCAGCCAGTCGTTAACTTGGAAAGTCCATCTCCTCCTCCTCTCATCCATTCCCCTCACTGGCAGGATAGAGGAGAAGATGACCTGGGCTCCCAGACCCTTGACCACCATCCCCAGAGCTCTGAAATCCTGCTTGATGGTCTCCAGTTTGCCCTTGGTGTCATTGGCGCCCACATGGAAGAGCAGCGGTGGGTAATAGTCCGAAGAATGGACGAGCCTTGGCAGTCTTTGCATGACATCTCTCACACGAGCCCCCGGCAGGCCACAAACCTCTCTAGACATGAGGTCAGGTCGGCAGATAGATGCCTCCGTCCCCTGCAGCAGGGAGTCCCCCACAACAATCACCCGCCGCTTTTTCCGGGTGTTCCGGTAGGGCACAGGGTCTGTTGTCCCGGTTACTTCCCTGGCAGCCATGCCCATCTCCTCCTCATCCTGGAGGGCACTAAACCTGTTCTTCAGCTTCAGGTCTTCAGGAGGAGTAGGAGCCTTTCTCCTCCCACGAGCAGTGACCAGTTTCCAGCCTTCTTCTGTGATGTTATGATGTACCGTTTCACACGGCACAGAGCCCTCTGGCAACTCCACTGCTGCAGGGGGTTGGGACTCCTGGAGCTGTACAGTCTCCGAGAATACCCTGTCTATCTCTTGCTCTGCTTCTCGGATGCTGCGCAGCCTACTGACTTCCTCCTGTAACTCCCTTACCTGACGACACAACTTGCCAACAGTCTGTTAAATGTTTGGATTTTTTAAAACACACACTTATCTCTGAATTTTCTGGATTTTTAGTGCTTGGGAACAGTTACAAGATCCTGTTAATATAACTTGCTCCCCCAACGGACTGATACATGCTTTCCGGTGTCACACCTTTTTTATTTTCTGGCCTTAAGAATCTCTAGTAATGTTTGTTAAATATTTCTACACTAAAAAAAAAAAGATTGTTTGTATCAGAACTGTGAATTATATCCTAACATGTTTCATGTGACAATGAGATATATAATAATATGGTTGATAAGAGACACACTCACCTGGTCTTACTGGGTTGTTTATGATGGAGAGGATGCAAATTTGCTTGTAAAATAGCCAATTTGTTTCTTGTCCTCTTTAAGCCCCTTGGTTTTTTAATATTATGCAGAACACAGGTAAGGTTGGTGTCTGGTGACTACATTATTGTTAGCATCTGAACATTCATTATTCCATCAACTTCCCCATTAGCTGTGCACACACCTACAAAACATAACAATCCTAACTGTGATGAGCCATTAAAGGTTTGAATGGTTGATTATATTCCCAGGATTGTTAAAATCAATAGAACCAGGTATTCAGCTTAATGGGGATAACTAAGACCATTAAAATCAGTGGCAGATGAGCCAGTACTATTGTTCCCAAACACATGTTTTCAGATAAGAACATCTAATAATTTAAAAACAGGGCTGTCAGTATGCCTTTAACCAGAATATTCTGGAAACCTATGTGGTATTATTTCATTTATTGGAAAGCTGTTTTTATTATCGTCTATTCTACAAACATTTCAGCTTTCTGCTGTGGAAAAAATCTATTTTCTTAAAATCACAGTACCATGTACTACTCCAACATTCAGGCCTTGACAATACCCCCCTCAAAACCCTGCTTTATTTCAAAGATAATGTAGCATAAAGTCTTGCTCTAGAGAGTCCTGGTACTGTACCAGTGAGCTTTTCTATTATCAGTGAGCTTTTCTATTAGTGACTCTTTCTTTAACCAGCATTTTGAACATGGAGAGTTTTTTTTTATCTCTCTGTTTTAACTTTATAACAATTCTCAGTGTTACAGGTAGAATTACAGTAATTTACACTTAGCCTATAAAAGGCTGTGATTCCACATGGCCATTTTCTGTATGTGCAAATAATCAGCTCTTCAGTCTGCTGCTTCACAGAAAGCATATTTTACACACAGTCATGTTCTGTAGCTCCTGATCTGCATTATCATTTGCATCATTTGTCTGTCTACTGAATATCCTCTCTGTTTTATTTTTAGGATCTCACAGGTCAGCCCTTTCATAACTTCAGTTGTATTAATCTTTGTGTGTTTGCCATAAGGTGAGCATACAATTTAATGCATTCATTCTACAATTTGATTATCTGTCTATCAATGGAAAACCATCCTATCAGAGTCCTCATTCTTTTTCAAACTGCTCACCAACATCCTGCAGAGAATTACATTTTCTCAAGTTAAGCCCGTGCTATATTGCATACTGAAAGGCATTTCTTCAGTTGTCCCTACCAACATTGACACAAAGACTCAAATATTGTAGATTCACAGCCTTCGAGTTCTAGTTAGCATAGTCAGATTGGCACTGACCTGGGCCTTATAATGTTGCCTACAGCAATGTTTAAAGATACTGTGAAGAAAAATATAGAATCATTAGCGTGATTAGGTATTTGCACTTTTGATCTTGCACAGGCTTTCACTGGTTAATACCCAGTTCTCTTCAAATCATAAACCACTCCTTAAAGACTTAACAATTTAATCACTTTTCTATTAGGATTGTCCTCTTGATGAGGCTGTCCCTAGCCTAGGAAAAAGCAGCCAGGACTTTGTTTATTTGTGTCCACAGATCTACTGATATCCCAGCTTCCAAGAGTATCTAGGGAAAAGTACTTTCATGGGTGAAAACTTTAAAATTAAAAAGCTCCTGTGAGAAACTCCTCTTTTCCCTGATTTCAAAAACAGAGTTTGCAAATGACATAATCGCTGTCACCCCCAGTGACTCAGATAGCTTTCAAGGAAGGTTTCTCGCTTCAGTGCCCATTCTGGCTGGTGACCTCAATCCTCAGATCTCAACACAAACCCTTCGAAGCTTAAACCTTGATCAGCTCTAGGCTCTCCTTTTCTGTGTGGTATGCTCCACTGGATAGGAGTTAGGCAGTTTCCAGGAAGTTAAATGAATGTTTGATGATGTCTGGTATAGGGAGAGGACTGGCCTACCTTTAGGGATGCCTTTCCAGGTCTGTCTGCACAGATTATTCAGGGATAGAATGACATAGGCATGGCACCCAGACAACCCAAGGTGCCCTTCTGAGCAAATCACATTTATTGACTACTGATAACTTTAAAAAAAACCTGTTTCCTTTCACTGAATAGTTCCTGACCTTTGCAAACTAAAAATTGGGAACATAGCACACTTACCTTCCTCCTGCTGAGTAATTTTTCTGTTTATCAGTGATAGCTTTCAAATGACAGTACTAAAGAGCTGTAATGATCTGTACTGAAGACGCTTAGCAAAGTGCTCATTAACAGCTGAGATGAGCTGTAAAAGAAATACATAAAATGTCAAGCTAATTTAAAAAATCAGGCTGCATGGGGGAATGGGCAATTAAACAATAATACTTATACAGCACAGACAAGTGGAAGGTCTGAAAATGAGTATAGCAGAACAACAGACACTGCTATCATTAGAAATCCAACTCAACTCCAATAGTGCTTAATAGAAATCAAAGTCCTGGAAATGCAGAAAGAGAGATGCAGAGATCCAGTATGAAAACTCAGTAACTAAGGCCCACACATTAGGCCTACAAGCTAGAATGTATAAGAGGGGACTGTATCTTATAACAGACAATATTGTCATATATATCCCCTGATCACAGAATCACAGAATCGCTGAGGTTGGAAGGGACCTCTGGAGATCATCTAGTCCAACCCCCCTGCTCAAGCAGGGTCACCTAGAGCACATTGCACAGGATTGCATCCAGGCGCGTTTTGAATATCTCCAGAGAAGGAGACTCCACCACCTCTCTGGGCAACCTGTTCCAGTGCTCTGTCACCCTCACAGTGAAAAAGTACTTCCTCATGTTCAGATGGAAGCGTCTGTGTTTCAGTTTGTGCCCATTGCCTCGCGTCCTGTCGCTCGGCACCACTGAAAAGAGTCTGGTCCCATCCTCTCGACACCCTCCCTTCAGATACTTGTACACATTGATAAGATCTCCTCTCAGCCTTCTCTTCTCCAAGCTAAACAGGCCCAGCTCTCTCAGCCTGTCCTCATAAGAGAGATGCTCCAGTCCCCTAATCATCTTTGTAGCCCTTCGCTGGACTTGCTCCAGTAGTGCCACATCCCTCTTGTACTGGGGAGCCCAGAACTGGACGCAGTACTCCAGATGTGGCCTCACCAGGGCTGAGTAGAGGGGGAGAATCACCTCCCTCGACCTGCTGGCAACACTCTTCCTGATGCACCCCAGGATACCATTGGCCTTCTTGGCCACAAGGGCACACTGCTGCCTCATGCTTAACTTGGTGTCCACCAGCACTCCCAGGTCCTTCTCGGCAGAGCTGCTTCCCAGCAGGTCAACCCCCAACCTGTCCTGGTGCATGGGGTTGTTCCTCCCCAGGTGCAGGACCCTGCACTTGCCTTTGTTGAACTTCATGAGGTTCCTCTCTGCCCACCTCTCCAGCCTCTCCAGGTCTCTCTGAATGGCAGCACAGCCCTCTGGTGCATCAGCCACTCCTCCCAGTTTTGTATCTTTGGCAAACTTGCTGAGGGTGCACTCTGTCCCTTCAGCCAGGTCACTGATGAAGAAGTTGAACAAGACTGGACCCAGTTCTGACCCCTGGGGGACACCGCTAGCTACAGGCCTCCAACTAGACTCTGCACCGCTGATCACAACCCTCTGAGCTCTGCCATTCAGCCAGTTCTCAATCCACCTCACTGGCCACTCATCTAGCCCACACTTCCTGAACTTACCTATGAGGATGCTATGGGAGACAGTGTCAAAAGCCCTGCTGAAGTCAAGGTAGACAACATCCCCTGCTCTCCCCTCATCTACCCAGCCAGTCATTCCATCATAGAAGGCTATCGGATTGGTTAGGCATGATTTCCCCTTGGTGAAGCCATGCTGACTACTCCTGATCACTTTCTTGTCCTCCACATGCTTGGAGATGGCCTCCAGGATGAGCTGCTCCATCACCTTTCCAGGGATGGAGGTGAGGCTGACTGGCCTGTAGTTCCCTGGGTCCTCCTTCTTGCCCTTTTTGAAGACTGGGGTGACATTGCTTCTTGTCAACAAAAAATCACTCATCTGTTCTTGAAATATTAAAAGTGTGCAGATAGGCTCCCTGTGATTTCATGAGAAATAAAATTTAGAAAAATGCGATAGGAGTACTAAAGTTTTTGCATTTTGCTCGCTGTTTGGGGTTTGTTTTCATATATTTTTTTCCAGGCATTACTAAGATTTCCACATAGCATTAAGCTACAAATTCCATTCGGCAATAAGACATATATGTATATTCTTTTTCCATAAAACCAAACACCTTGCTGTGGTAAGGCACAACTTGCTATAGTGGCTATTTTCCCAGGTTTTTGAAGAGAGCTCTTTGTTGTAGTATTATTGTTAAATAGTGTTGTCCAGTGGATCTAATCTAATACCAAAAAATGCTAATGTTCCTTTACTCAGGAGAAGGAACTAGTTGGAAGGATGATATTTTTTCAATTTTCATTTGAGCAAGCAGTAATTAAATATAAATGAAGCATTTATACTCCTCAGACCACAGATTGTGCCTGTTCTTTGAATTAAACTTTGGCACTGTTAAACTCCCATTGATATCAAGAGGCTAAAATTTCATGTTTAAGTTGAAACCAGTATCTAAAAGCACTAAGAGAAAAACTGACAGAAGATGTGGTATGATACTGTAACCATCAGTAAAATTTCCCCTGAATATGACAGAGAAAGCAGAAGAAAACAGATAATGAAGAAAGATAATAGACGGAAACCTACCAAAAGTAATCATAGTGTTAAAAGCAGAGTAGAAGTGTAAGAGTGGAACTGGACCACTGAGAATAATAAGGGGCTTTACCTCATAAGTTAATTCTAGTCATATTGATCCCACACAGCTGGAGAACAATCAGGTAGTTATATTAGTCCTTTATGTACATTTTTATTCACATCCCAGAAAGCTGCGGTCTCTTAATACAATAGTGATGGTGGAGAAGAGAAGAGAACATTACCATTACTAAAAAAGAAGCCAGGCTTCTGAAGACATGTTCCGTTTTTAGTTCAAGGATGGATTGGACATTTTTGGAAGGCCAATATTCTAAAATAAGGAAAACAATAATGATACGTCAGCTGTTCTAAGAAAAATGATGCTGACAAAAAAAGTTTGTGTCATGGAAAATAGTCTTGAAAACAGATTCTGTTGTTAGATTTATTAGGGGTTTTGTTTTCTCACTTCTTTCTTTGATGGTAGTGTGGAAACTCAAATCCAGCATTCAAACTGCAAAAATGACATACAAAAATAAATATTGATGCTTCTGAAGGAAGATATTTTTGAAATAGCTGTATGGCTCAGGCAGACAAAAGCTCATCTTGAGCCCGTACTAAAGTATTTGCAACACATGGGATACATTTGAGATTTCTTCATAAAGTAGCACCAGCATGTTAAAGTGCACTCCAAGTTTGAGCCAGCCCCAAACGCTTTTCTTTTTATGAGCTTCCTGCCAGTTAAAATAATACGCTCTACCACACACACACATATGCATCTATACACTGTAATGTATATGAAACTGGTTTTATATATTGGTTCTACCTGAATTCTTTTAGTATTTTAATATATGCTTTAAAAAGTTCTTAATATTGAAGTGAAGGTGCCTGGTGGTATATAAAGTTTGTTTTATTCATCAGTTTGCTGTCTCCCTTAATAGAAAAAAAGTGCAATATTCTCTCTGGGGCACCATGTGGCAATTCACAAGGTGTGCCTTTGGTTTCTGGCTCTGCCATTGACTTCATGTGTAACACCTGGCAGAATATTGAATCCTTTTGCTTTGTGAAATGGGAATAAGACTTTACAGGAACAGCAGGAGTACCCAAAGGAATGAGGCAGGACCAAATACTTAAAAGTTCAACAGATTTTGAAGGCAGTGAGAGGCTTAATACAGCAGCGTGTCCCTACCCCAGTGCTGGGGACAAATCTTCCTACCCACCAGAGCAACATTGAGTTGCAGTTCCCCACAACCCAGTTAGTGGGAGTGAGGGGAGAGACCATCAAGGACACTATGTTCCTTGCTTTTTATCTGATTGCCTACTTAGATTAGACAGCCCAGGCCATCATAACTACCTTCTTAGGTACTAATTTCTATGAGAAGGAGGGACATAAATTACTTTGTAGGTCTGACTGAGTCCTTGGGGTGTGGGCATAGCCTCACCATATGTCCACATGTTGCCTAAGGCACTGGGAATATAAGGCAATACCAAAACGGGAGAGAAATAACGTAACAAACACTATAATCAGACTAATTTAAATGTCATCCTCAGTGGTGACAAGTAGCCTGCAATTCTCATAAAGCAGTGTTTGATTTTACTTTTTCTTTGTGTCTCTCTTTCTCTCCTTAGAAAATATAACAATGTTGCTGCGTAGTTTTAATTTAATTTAATGACTTTAAAAGTAGTGTTTAGCACACTGCATCACTGAATCCCCCCCTCCCCCCCGTCTTTTTTGGATTGTTTTAAATAATGAAGCCAGAAAATAGATATTGTACTGAATGTTTTACATTTCAGTATATTGAGGTGTATTTTACTAATGTCAGTTTTAGCAGCACTATTGCACTAGTATCTCTGAAGAGATCTGAGAAGTAGCAGGTCTTTTAGCAGGTCATGATAGAAAAGAGATGTATAAGCAAGGGCAGAGATATATTAATTGGAGTGAACCTATTTCTTAATTCTGAATTTAATATTCCAGTTCTGTCAGAGTCAAATACTGAACTGGGACACTCACTAATGATTGTGCTAATAAATCACAGCACATAATCCAGAAAATGAGCCTCACTTTTGTGATAATTTTTGCACCCTGCAGCTTGCTGTTGCTGTCCCAGTTTAATGCTGATTGATTTTTCCTGCATTTCTAGTAGAAACTCAGCGTTGCCAGGTCACCCAAGTCACTAATTGTATTCAGATAGCACTGATGGTTCTGTGTGCTGGCTAGGAAAAAGCAGGCGTGCCTCCTATGCGGTGTCTAAGATACTCACCAAACGTGTAGGTTTTATCTGGAATATACCTAAGACTCCTTGCGTTGAGTCAGCTTGGTCTAGTGCAATTCCTGACCCTTACACTGGTGAAAGTTGAGGCCAAGGGAGGACTTTAAAAGCAGGGCAAGTGCTTAAGATGCTTTTCCTGGGTGCCCTCCCAGCCTCCTGGTGTGTGTTGTTTCTTTAGGAAGAGGAGCTGAGGTGGCCCCAGAGGAAAGGAGGGGTCAGTCCAGTGCACAGAGCTGCTGGGGCCAGGGAGCCAGGGGGCTGGGGCAGAGGGAGAGCCCTCACTGGCAGCCACAGACAGCAGGAGGGAAGTGAGGAAGAGCCGCAGCGGGAAGCGGGGCCGTTGCCCCACGGGCAGGCAGGCAACCTGCGGTGGCAGCCAGGAACAGACATTTTTTGTTCTCTTGGGGACTTTTAGTCACTGCAAACTCTGCCCAGGCCCCTCTGGTGCCCAGAGGTTTTTTTCATCAGCTGTGGGGTTTGGCTGGCTATTCCCTGGTCTGTTCCCCTGCCAGACCAGACCAGAGGGAACTGGGAAGAGTTAGCTGAGACTCAGAAAGTCACTGAGTGAATTGAAACCAAGCCCAGAAGCAGGGACTTGCTTGCACTGTAAGTAGGGGAAGAGTTGGCTGTAAGCAATTCCTATTTCTGTTCTGTCTGTCACTCTGAGTTTTGTCTATTTACAAGTTAATTATCTTGTTAGATATTTGAATAAAAAGTGGCTTTTTAGTCTTCTTCAGCGAGGTCACCATAAAGAGGTGTAGATAGATCTATCCCTGAGCCCTGGCCAACTTGTCATGTTGCACACCCGTTTTGTTTTCTTATCTTAGGTTCTTGTCTTCAGTTCACTACTGAGGCCCTCATAACAATTTACAATACTGCATTAAGCAGTGTTACCACTGAAATGGAGCCATATATATTAAGTGCTGAACAGGTCATGGCAACACCACTCAGTAGTTAAATGCATTACTAGATTCTGCTCTTTGTTGCACCAGTGAATTCAAACATATCATTTAATAGCTCAGCAGAAAGCTCTATTGATTTTTCATCTCCCAGGGAATATCCATTGCAATATAGAGTTTGTTTGCTTTCTGCTGAAGACAATTGAAGAAATATCAAGTCTCCCTTGAAGTTGTGGCCTGTCACTTACCCCTGCTAGAGAAGTATGGACTGTTACTCATCAAGGAAGATTCTCTTTTAATGCTTTCTCCGTTTTGTGCTTCCAGCTTCCCTGAGCAGCTGCAATTCTGAAGTTAACACTGCTGTTTTCTGTGTTCTTCACATTTGGGGAAACCTAAGCATTTCCAAATTGACAGTGTTCTTTTTAAAAACTATACTAACTTGATTATAAAAGCAGAAGGTTTGTTCTAATAAAGAAAGACTTTTGTTCTTACTCTCACTTTTTAGTGGATTTCCAACTAATTAAGAACATGAGTATTTGTACTTATATACAAGTTAATTCTAGATTATTTGTATCAGTAACAGTTCTTCCTTTGTTGCCCCTTGAGGAAGTCAGGCAACACATTCTCATTCCCCCTAAAAAATTTTAGATCTTCTCTGCCCTTTTGTTCTAGTGAATCTTTCTTTTCTCAGACATGTTCTTGTTTTCAGACTGAATTTACTACAAATGTAGTTAATAAGGCCCTAATCACTGCTATGAGTCCTATGACCTTCTCTATGGTCACAATACTTTCAAGATTATTACAACATTTTATGAAGTCATGCATCATAAGAATGAAGGTGAAGTGGAATTACCCACTTGCTAATCTGGATGTGCCAGGGAAGAGAGAGGTTCTTTACATGCCTTCATGTCATGGCCTTCATACTCTGTCATAGCATGCTTTTGCTCAGCATTAATATTCTGCTCAGAAACACAGTGAAATCTTTCTTGACTTCTTCAGGACCGAGAATGAAATAAAAGTTCACAGAGGCACAGAAGTTCTTGCTAGCTAGTCTTTGGCTGAACAAAAATGATACTCCAGGCCTGATTTGATTGCCTAAACATAGGTGTCTAATGCTGTTTTAAAAACCATAGGAACCTGGCCTCCAGCTGCCGACTGCCCCAGAAGGCCTGGGTTTCTCTTAAGTCCTGTGTCATGTCTGCCAGCCCCATGTTGATGTTTTGGATACTGTAGGGCACCTCAAATGGTACTAAGCTCCTATATTTAGGCAACTGGATCATTTCCCTAGCAGCACAATTGTTCTGGGATTAAATGAATCACTCTCTGGAAGACACATCCTGTCCATTGACTAAAGAGGGAGCCGAAACTACTATACTTTTTTACATGTCTAGCTTTCAGACAGCTAACCATGGGTGAGATGAACTCCAATCTGAAAGTGTATCTGAGCAGCAAAATGAAGGATGACTGTAGAAGATGCATGCCATGGCTAGCCTTATCTAGTTCCCACAGGTAAGAATAGCAGCAAAGAAAACATGATGTGAGTCTAGCATGTAAAAGCCTAGCTACCTAGTATGTAAAATGCTATCAAACTAGATCTCCTAGAAAGCTCATACTCTGGTTACTAATATATACTAAAGCTCATGCTGTCACATCTTAGCAGCTGCCATTAGCTGTGCTAGCTTAGATTAGGTTAACAATGGTATTATAGTACATGCTACAAATATACCTTCACTTTGCTTATTGACCCTTTTCACTGGTTTAATTTTCTTCAGCTTTACAAATTTTGTTTGACTGTCACACAATCATCTTTTTCTCCAGAGAAAATACGGACATATTTAACAATCCATTATTATTTTCCAACATTTTTTGCATTTGTTTTTTATTATACTGATTTGCCTTCCCAGTCTCTCCATACAACTCTTTTCTGGTTCATTCCCTATTTAAACATTCTGAAACTTTCTACAATATTATTCTCAAAGCAGAACTACTCAAAAAGATTTTACTACAAGAGTTGCCGTAATTACTATACCAATACGACAATTGTACACTGCAGAGTTTTTGGATGATTATTGAGGATTTCTGTAGCAATTTTAAATAAGAGTGGTTGGTTTGTTTGTCAGTTTATTATGTCCTGCTTTTATTGCCACAATCACATCTGCAAACAATAATCCTTCTATTTTGTCCTCTGAGTGTTCGGTTATGGTTCATGAAAAGCTGCCATTTTATTTCTCTTTTCCCACTGCTCCCATCTTATGAACTGCTCCATTATTTAGATCAACTTTTCTCTGACTTTAGTTCACACGTGTGCCCCTGAGGTATACACAGTGGTAATTTCTCTACAAACATCTATTCTTCTTGCACAAATGTTAAGTGTTAGAAAAGGATTTTAGTCAGAAACCTTCCATGTTGTGTTTACCTGGACTCACAACCAAAGGTAATGACATGTGAGCTGGATTCCCTTCTGTCTCATGCAGAATTGCTCATTTCTACTGAATTTCAAATTCTTCTCTGATGCTGATACATAGTGGAAATTTGGCAGTCAAGGTATGCTTACATGGCACAGAGGGATGTTGTAAGTTGGGCAAAATCTTAAAGATACTAGTGTGCCTTTGGCTGAATGCTATTGTTTGTCCGAAGTTATACTTGTGTTGAAATTATGCCTCAAATGATATGCAGGAACTGAAAACAGATTAGAAACTGGAACGGGGGGAAAGATTAAAAGGAAGAAGTTAGGCTGAGGCATTTTCTTTTGCCTTAGTATTATTATTTGTTTAATAAATTCTGAACAAATTGCTAGACTAACATCAAAGGAAAAATGTTTATGACTGACTGACAAAAATAAGGTTGTTTTGATGGAAATTTTGACTTAACCTTAACTTAAAATAGCGGGCACAAACTGAAACACAGGAAGTTCCATCTGAATATGAGAAAAACCTTCTTCACTGTGAGGGTGACAGAGCACTGGCACAGGTTGCCCAGAGAGGTTGTGGAGTCTCCTTGTCTAGAGATATTCAAAACCCGCCTGGACACGACCCTGTACAATGTGTTCTAGTGACCCTGCTTGAGCAGGGGGGTTAGACTAGATGATCTCCTGAGGTCCCTTCCAACCTCAACCATTCTGTGATTCTGTGATTTGGGGAAGCCAGAGTTTTCAGCTGATATGTACTTCCACTCTATTAAAGTCCATTTTCCTCCTTATACTCACTGAGCTCTGCTAGGTTATGTGATAAAAACTCATCTCCACAAGCACAAAGGAGCACAGAGGTGGCAGCTGGGGGCACCCGAATAATACCCTGCCCCAGCTACTCCCAGCCCCATCACAGGAGAGCCCTCAGCCCACCAAGGGCTCATCCCCACAAGCACAAAGGAGCAGAGGCAGAACAGCAGGCAGGGACCCCAGATCACCTGCTCAGCAAACGGGCACCATTTCTGGCTTCTCCAGGGCTGTCCTGGGGCAGCATCAACCCCATGGGCCAAGGTGAAACCCAGCACCATGGGTCAATAGGAGCAGTTCTCCTGAGCCCCTTGCACACTCAGGGGGGTAACTGCCTCAGGGTTTGGGACACATTGGGGGGTGCAGGGGAAGAGCATTTCAGGATTGCACAGCACTTATTATGGGGTGGTTAGAAGAGGAACCAAAAGCGGAGAAAGGGAGGTATCTAGGTGATTTGAGGAGGAACAAACATGGAAAACTAGAGGGATAGGGGTATAAAAAGGGGTCATTTGCATGTAAATATGGCTGGTCAGTATGCCGTGCCCTGAGACTGGTCAGTGCAGTCTGTCTTATCTTCTTATTAAATGCCTTTCCAACTATTTTCCTGGGAGAGGGACTCTATTCTGTGTGTGTGGAGGTCCAAGTGCCAGCAACTAGAGCCAGACCACAGCTCCCAGGGGCCTGTGTGTCTGTGGTGCAGCAACTGGAAGGACTGGGGTGAGTGAATTAAGCACCAGCAACTGGAGTGGGACCAGAGGTGAGAGGGCCCCCATGTCTGTGGTGCCAGCAACTGGAGCAAGTGAGGGATGCGAGTGAGGGTGCAATCACTAGTGAACATGAAGCCAGACCGTCCCATGGGTAGGTGAAGTGACCTGGGAAGCCAGGCATTTGTGTGGGTCTCCAAGAGTAATACTACAAGGGCAGTTGGCTACCAGAGGGACCAGGGGAGTCCTGGCCAACTGCCAGGGAGACCGTGCCTTGGGGTCTGGGGGTCAGCTGAGACTTGCATGTTTGTCTGTATGGTGTGTTTATGTGTACGTGTGTCTCTAAAAGTGAGGTCCCTGGAAGAGCAAGGAACCAGGACCAGCTACTGGATGGACTGCACATCCAAGGCCAGCTTCTGGATGATCCTCAGTCTGTGTTTGCATGTGTATGTGTGTGTGTGCGTGTGTGTGTGTGTGTATACGTCTGAGTACCAGCAGCTGGTGTGGGGCTGTGGCCTCAGGAGCTTGTATGAGCAGGTGCCAGCATCTGGGGAGGCCAGGGATCCAGGAGCAGCTACTGGGTGTACTAAGTGTCTAAGCCAGCTGCTGGAGGGATCCGCATTGTACATATACGTGTATATATGTGTGTATATGTGTCCCGCTAACGGACCTTTGTCCTGACCAGCCAGAGAGGGGAATAGGATGAGGCTGTTGGTGGTATTTGTGTTTGAGTGCGTGCTGAGAGTGTCCATCCATGTTGATCTATGCAGCTAGCCACGTATATGTATATATATATTTAATGCTGTATATGTGTGTTGATGTGAATACTTACTGAGAATACATGCTCAGCCTTGCTACTGGTTAGACATAGAAAAATGGAGCTGTGGCAGCCTTGCCCTATGGGGCAACAGGGTTTGGCCTCTTTACCTAAATAAATTCGTTCTTCTGATTTAGGTCTATTTGGAAAAATGGATAAAAATGTATCTATGACTGCTTAGCTGCATCCTACAGATTTTTCTGGGCATCTTCCTAACATCAATTTATAATATTCAGTATCTGTAAACCATCCAGAAGCAGAATCCACAACTTGTAAATATTACTAACATTTAAGCAGTTGTCAGCAGTGCAATGGGTAGGTATTGTTCAAGTACTGGAAGCAGAAGAGCTGTCAGAATATCATCATCTTTCTGCTGAGAAGGCATATGACCCAATACCAGCCTTACTCAAGAAGCACAGCAACAGATAGTGCCACCGTACTCTTTGGTAGCTCAAAGTTAGTTTAGTTAGGAAGTTTAGGGAAAAGACTTCCTGGCAGTGAAGTAAAAGGAGTCACTGAAAACCATGAAGGGTAAAGGTGAAACGTACAGAGCAAATATGAAAATGTCTATTCCAGTTTCAAGCTTCATTCATAAAAAAATCTAGTACTCAAAGGTGGCTTCAATTAGAAAATAAGAAATGTAATTGTTCTTCATGAGCTTACCTTGACTATGAACAGTAGCTCACAAAAAAAGATTTACTCTTCCTCAGGAAGCCTTGAGCCTTAAGTAGGTCAATCCCTTTCTATCTGATGACCCTGGAGATGTAGTTCCCACAACTGGACTTGATGGAGAAGTGTTTTAACTGCCACAGCATGCTGAAGAATGCTTCCAAAGTATTAGTGATTAAAGAACATCTGTAGGACTAAGAGAGTTCAATCTGAAATACTGACCTAAGGTAGGTGAATGCATATTTTCTGAAAGGAATGAGCTACCAAGTGTTTGCCATGTGCTGACATCAGCCTTCCTCTAATAGCTCATTTCAATTGCATAAATACATCACTAGCCCAGATTTAGGCTGATTTTGCAGAATAACAAGTTTGGTATAGGCTTTACTAAATTCCTCTCAGGACGAGAGTTTGAAGAAAGAAAAAGATTTCTTCCCCCTTATGACTTCTTTCTCATGCCTTACAAAGAAACGTTTCTAGGAACTGCCATGGAAACTGGTCTGTCCCTTCTCAATGACTCTGCAAGATTTATAACTGCAATCTACTGAAACTACAGTAGTCCTTTTTTGGGGGGGAGGGAGAGTTCCTTTCTTAAGATGATGCCTATGTAACCATATTGCCTATGTAACCATACTGCCTATCAGGGTCTGCAAACCCTGTTTCCAAACAGGCATTTGAACTGTATTTTGAACCTCTTGACCAATTTCAATGAATTTAAAGGAGGCATACAAATCTCAGAATTCCTACAAACTGAATGCAGGGGTAGGGAGAAAGGCACAAATTAGCATCATCACTGAGAGAGGGCAGGCAGAATTCATTCCATTTGGCCACAGCTTCATGGCCAGATCATACACACTTGCCAGCAACCAGACCTCATATGAATAGCTCATATGAATACCAATGAAGTATCCATGGGACAAAAGACAGTTTGTAGGAGTCTGGACTTCATTAACTTTGCTGCTTACAGCACAACTTGCTGTTATAAAGTGCAAGACAAAATTTAGAAAATAGGAAAAACAATAAGAAAGACCATTATATAGTCTGCTTGAGATCAGTGGTCAAGCTACTAATTTAAAACAGACATTCAGTTCTCAACACCTCATAAACAGCTAAAGAAGGAAAAGGGAAACTTACATTTCAAAATGTAGGTAGTGGGCCTACCTCTTAACAGGTCGGTTTAGGTACACAGTTGAAGATTTAGATGCTAATCCATTTTTGTTGGATCTGCAGTATTGTTCTGGAAATCTCCTAAAAGCATCCTCTTCTTGATATATTTCAAATGCTGTCTGTTTCTGGTCTCAGCTGAAATGCAGAATCACAGAGACTTGAACATAAAATTCATGGGCCATGGGAGCACTTAAATTAATCATATTTAAGCTCTTTAAAAAGTTTGCTTGTTCTTATTGGCACATTTTGGATTTTCAAACTTCCTAGCTTACAGAATCAGATTTTCTTCAAAAGGACTCAGCTGCGCACCAGTGTAGGATAGGTACAACAGACTTGCTTTGGAAGAACTGTCCTACTGACTTCAAGATGACTGGGGGTTGGACCCAATGTTTTTCTGCAGATATTTCAAACTAGGTATAAGGGCTGTCTCTCGCTTTCAGGCAGGCAATTTTTGAGCAGATAAATTATTAATTTTAAGAGGACAGGTCAAATTTGGTGAGATTGTTGAGGTCAGCAATGGGCTAGAAATCAAGTACGTTCTTGTAAAAAAGCAGAGAGACTGTGAGAAGCTGCCTCAGCAACTTTAAAAAATTGTTCTGAGTGGGAAACAAGGAATGTAAGGAGGTCTCCAAAGCAGAAAGAGAACCAAAATTCTCAGGCCGCACTGTCTCCTCTCTCAGAGGACTTTGCTCCAGACTCTTGCCAATATGGATCTATTTGGAAATATGCTTTGCTACTTTAATTCTTGCTTTCTTAAAGAAAACTGAATACAAATAATAAGCATATTCCTATTACACCAGCCACATAGGTGGGGTGAATTGCCCCTTAGGTAATACTTTATTTTGTGTAAATTCCTCTAGTCATTTCATCCATACATATATTTTTATGTATTCATATATTCCTGCTGGGCATTTTGGGGCAGATTTTCAGCTTGTCTGCAAGAACCTATTAGACTATACATTTTGTGTAGTACATCTAGGAAGAAAAGTAGACAATGACTTTGGACCTTGATTATTCAGCTTGGGAATACACCTGACCCACAAAGCTGCAGTTCACATTTGGGCCCTGAGCTGTGGGATATATGAGAGTATTCACAAATTTGAAATTAAGCATATGCTATCATGCTTTGTTGGATCAGAATCTAAAGTTAAGGCAAATCTGAGCCAAGTATCATATTTGTTCTATTAATGAAACAGGGACGAACCACAAACCTTACATCTGGATGCTAATTTGAGCTTCCTTCATGTTCAGGAAAGAGGAATGAGATTTGACTGAGACCATTCTCTTATTCACTATACTAGGAATTTATTGTCTCTTTAAGGACATGTAATATTTTCCCAGCTTACGCTACTGAACTTGGTAGTATTTGTTTGCAAAGTCCACTGTGTTTATGACATTCTTACACATAAAATTTTGTCAGTAAAAGGAACAAATAGTCATGCTTAAAGTTTAGATTAGTGATGAGAACTGAAAAAAGAAAATTGTCTTTTGTAAAATAGATTTAAAGGTAAGAAACTGTGACTCAGAGCTTTTGTTTTCTTCTTTTCTTCTGCCTAGAAGTACCTAGATAGAAGAGCCTCTTAATTCTGTTTTTAATCAGCTTTTACACAGAACATTTCAGGCCAGAAAAAAAACAGAATATTAACTAAGATGGTAAGAAACAAATATTTTTGAGTGTTATGATGAAATACAGGGTTATGAAAATATTACTGAAAGTAATTTAGTGCATTTCTTCCCTGTCTTCTCCTTGCCTCGCCTCGCCTCACCTCTCCTCTCCTCTTTACTCCCTTCTGCTTTCCCTTCCCTTCCCTTTTCTGTTATATACCTCATATTTTTCCTAGTCAGTGGACTATCTGTTAAACCAATATAAAATAGTAGTAGGCTAAAGTAATGTTGGTACACAGTAGGTAGGTAAGGATTTTTTTTTCCAATTCCATGTCCTTTTAATTAAAAGGAATACAAAAGAACAAGAGGAAGTCTTAGGCAGCCCAGTGTCAAAACTCCTGCTTCTAACTCCGTAACAGGAGGGTTCACTTAGTTTAGGGAAATAATCATGTGGTATGGCTATCATTAGTTTTGGAAATTGTTTGATGCATTTTTAAGACACTTTGGTAGCTACTCAGCACTTCTGAAAAACAGGAACAAGTGGACCCTATATGTCCTTCTGTGCTGGCCTGAGGAGGAATTATTCCCATCTATCTTTGGATTGGGGCTAGTAATGGATATTAGAATTAAATGTGAACTAGTTGGTGAAATTAAAGTGAAGTCTGAGTCAATTGTGTGGGACAAGGAAAAGGGAACAAAGTTCTGCAGATTGAACAACTGGTTCCAAGGAGCTGTGTGTAAAGGGTGAAGCAAAATCACTGTAGAACAAAGAATGTAAGGCGACAGCAGCAGCAGTGGCAGTGTAATAGAAAGGTTAGTATCTTATGATTGTTCAGTGTTAAATGCCAAATGCAGCACACAGAGAAAGCCTTCTGCGTTCACCAGCACAGATCTAGAAGCAGGAAAAGAAAAAACAAAACAAATGACAAAGTACTTATGTCAGGGGTGACATCCACATTGCTACTAAGTATGACTCACATCTGCTCATCTGTCAGATATTTAGGAAGCAATTTTACATGTGTTAAGCACTGCAGTACTCATCCAGTAGCTAATATGTGCTCGTATGCTTTTTCCAGTGGGTCCAGAGAACTCAATGCTATTAAGAACTGTGCCATTACAACAAAGACTGCCAGGATTGTTCTATAATATAGACCAGAGACAATCATCATAATACTGATCTTTGAACTATGTTGAGCAGGAAATGTTACAAATGAAAAGGTAATCAGGAAGTTGGCAGATTATTAATGAATACATGTGAATGTGGAATTACATACTCTAAAGCTGAATAATGAGAAAAAAGAGTGCTGTAGTGAAAGCCTCCTTCATTAATTTGTCTTATTTTATTTCTCATTCTCTAGGTCTTGTCTGGATTAGATCGTGCACAATAGAAATATTGGTCTCTCACATTTACAAATGAGAGCTTAGGTGACCTGATTCTTCCAGAGTGACTAGTCTAATATGGAGAGAGCTGGGAGCACCACTGTGATTTCTGATATGCTTGTACTCAGATGTCCATATTTTAACATCTGGACTAAGCATCATCTGCTTGGTAAGGAGCAAATATTACCATAACTGTCCTCAAGTATTTTTTGTTTTCACAAGGCTCAGCTGTAAAAGGAGTGGCCTTGATGACCTAAGAAGCCTCTTCCAATACTTTGTGCTATATTTTTCTTTTCCTACATGCTGCAAACCTTGTTTAAGGGCTCAAGGTTTGGGGCTTCGAATTGCAATACTGAGGTTTATCAAGATACCACATATCAGCAGAAACTGCCTGGGTTTACACACTTAACCCTCAAAATATGCATCTTAGACTATGATTTTACAAGCAGCTGAATCAGTCTAGTAGCTCACTACAGCCAAAGGGGCTTGTCTTATTCTCTCCTGGCCCATTCCTCCATCTCCCTGCCTTTGCCCTTCTTCCACCCCTGTACCTTGTCTCACAACTCTCACAAGTCATTTCCCTGAGCAAATTCAACATCACTGAGCTGACAGAAAACCATCCACTTCTTCTTGTAAGAGTATTTTTTTGCAGTGTTAGTAAGCTAAATCCACTCATGGCAGGATCTCATGGGTGCTGCAGCTGGTGCATACAAGCATTGGGAGTACTGAGCAAGGAGCACTGAAGGGAATGAAAGGGGTGGGGAAGTATGAGCTGTTGAGTCAATTTATCCAGCCTCATGAAATTGCAGTCCCAGTTTAACTCACCATCCTTGTGGACTAAATGACTTCTACCCAATATCGAGAGCTATGCAAAATATTAATGTCACACACAAATTGTACAATCTTTCTTACTCCCCCCATCTCTATGGTGTCTCTGTGGTGCAGCACCTGTATTTTCCCTATTGTACCATCATCAACAATTTTCAGAAACAAGATCCTCAAAATCGACTTCTCCTGGAGAAGGAGGTTGGCAATGAATTCTCATCATTGCCTATTACTGATCGCTGCTGTTTAAAACAATCAGAGGAATTTCTGCATCTGACTTTCTGGATACATCCTCATGGAAGATTTCAGAACCACGAAGAAACCCCCAAGCTAGCTGAAAGTAGACCATCAGAAGTACCCTACTTATAGCGGAAGGAGCCTGAAAAAATCTGATTTACTCTGCTTTTCAGGTTGATCATCCCTGAAGACCTGAATTCAGTTCTTGACAATTTCAGCAGCACTGCCAATTGTGGCCAGTTCTATGAGTGGCATCTTGAACTGAACAGCAGTGCAAAGCACAAACACATCATCAGGCTGGCTCTGACAGAAGTTTTCCATGTCTTCCGTCTTCAAAGCAACACCACTAATATATATTGGTCTGCAGCGGTGGCCTTAGAGAAACTATGCATTTTTTTTGTTAGTTATGGAAAAGATATTTTAAAATGAGAAGCTGTTGGCTCAGTTCACCCTCATAAGGACAATCAGAATGGCAGCCTAGAGTCAAATTTATTGTTTTACAAACCAGGAAAAAATCTTTTCACTTGGCTGTAGCCAGAACTTCATTTACCACTGGCTTCTGGCAAGCATCTTCTGCTCACCCCAATTCCATTTTCTCAAAATGCAGAAAAGTAAAAGTTGGCAAACCCTCAGTCATCATGCTGGTACCCCCTTTCTCCTCCACAGACCACAGCTACCTGGAAGGGCTATCTGTCAGTGCTTGTAAAGAAGTAATGTGATAACTTACTGCTCTGCAGTGTTTTCACATATTCCCAAAAAAGTCTGAAGCCTTGCTCCCTAAATCTTGGCTTAGGTTCTATAAGAAAAATCCTATATATCTTAATAACTTGAGCTCAGAGCATTTTAGAAAGGAGCTCTTTATCATCTTTGTTAAGTGAAAGGGGAAATGAATCTTACAGATGAAAAGCAGTTTGTCATCCAGTCAATCAGCAATGCTGATATGCTTTGAACCACTCTCTCTACTCAGAGACTGCTGCCTTTACTGGTTTGAACACTTCCTGGGACTGTTTGGTGAATTTGCCTTTCTATAAATGATATGGAAAGAGTCACAAATGGAGTAATAGTGAATTACCATGGAAACTTCAGTGAATATTTCACTGAAAAGAAAACAAGTCATTGCGTAAGTCCAGACCCATAGAGTGTGATATGATTCCATAAATGCAGGTGTCTGGTGACATAGATTATCCAAGACATCTACAAGGGGCTGGCAGATAAGACACAGGATGTATGGGAGACCCGTGACCTTCTGGACTACCATCTGGATGTCATGCAGGGTATCTTGGAGCATCTGAAATGGCAAAGAACACCCATGTTTAACTAACTGAATTGAGACTATAAAATCTGCCTTTGTATTTCAGGACGCTGTGAAAGGCAAGGGACATAAAGACATCTCGTGTCAGTGCTTATATACAATCCACAACTTATGTCTACAATATGTGCTTTGTATAGTCAACATTTGCCAAGAATTACCTCTTCTGAGAAAAGACAATAACTGTCATAACTAATATAACTCCAGGCAAATCCTGACTTTACAATGAGACCTATTGCAACTATACTGCCTTCAGGGTTTTATTTCTTTGTTTTTTTGTTGTTTTAATTATTAAGTATCCTTCATACAATACTGGGAGAAAAATCAAGTTAGGAAATGCCAGTGTGTGGGTTGCCTGTGCAATCTTAAATCATCTTCCTTATTCTACAGTGAAGGCTTTAATTACATGATCATGGAACATTTATATCACAAATCCCTTGCCTCACTGAAGAAAGATGACATATAAGAAACAAGCAAGGCAAGTGTTTTCAAGACACTTGTTTATATGCTTTTTTAAAAATACTGAACTGGAACCTAGAACTTGCTCTGGCACACCCATCTTCAGTCACACTGGGTGTGATTCACTCAAAATGTGTACCACAATGGAACTGGATTAAGATGGTTTGGGGACTTGAATTCTCACACCTCCTGCCTCTGGCTCTTTGGTTTGAATCTGATCATTGTTCTTCTGTAGTTTTTTTATCAATAAAAAAACAAAGCAAGAGTAGTAAAGTCTCTGCCAAAATTATGCAAGAATGGAGTGTTACTGAATAATTGTATTAATCTAATAGTTTAAAAACACAATTTGTTAAAGTGTCTGCTTAGTGACATTTGGAAATTGATCTGTTTTAATGACAAATTAAAGCCTAAAAGCCCTTTTGCATGAAGCTGGTTCTATTATGCAACCTCTTCACACACAGCAACATAATCTTACAAGATTACTCTGACAAGAGTTTTTCTCACAAGTAATATAACTGGATTTCTTTTTAATACAATTCTTTTAGAGCATTAAACTATGTACTTGCATTAGGCATATACATACATTGTCTCATTATTTCCTTGTGCATCCTTGCCATCCTGTCTTTACCCACCACCTATTTTTTGTTTTGCATATAGACTATAAAGCTTGGTAAGGCAAAGACCATCCTTCTGTCTTATCTTTGCACAGAACTTAGCCTAAGGGATCCAGATTCCATTTGTGAGGCACCATCAGAAATAATGGAAACCTATCTTCACTATAATCCATTCAGGAGTTAATTCCTGATAGAAATTTCTCCTAAAATAGTTGAGCAGGGGACCCATCATTATTCAACTTTGCTCTGAGCCTTATATTGGACTGTTTTGTCCAATGAAGCCTTTAAGAGCAATCATCCAGCAAATACCTGTTGCTTTCCAATGGAACACATCACCTGTTCCTTCTGTCCATAATCTAAAAGAAAAGTTATTCTGTGCATTTAAAAAGTCTTAAGAATTGCATAACCATAAGAGGAAATATTTAGAAAAGAACCAATTAGTGTATAAACTGCAATCACAGCTACAAGAACTGGAAAGGGAATTCATGTAAAGAGTTTGTGTTTATCCATTCTAGATAAAAGCAAATATAGTGATCATATTTAGACTGATGGCATTTGGCTTATACAAAGCAAAATAAGCCCTTTGTTGTGATACTGCTAGTTCTGGCCTGGAAAGAACTGCTTATTTACTGAGACCAAATTCTTCTGAAACTGTGATAGATTTGCTTTTCCAATTAGATGTGCTTAATTTACTCTCAATATACTTTTTTTGTCTGTAAAACATGTCCATCCACCCAGAAAAACCGTTTCTATTGTGTAGAGTAAAACTCAGCTGAACATGTAATGGGAGATGTTTTGCATCAGTTGTCCAGTTAAAGACGAACCAAAGGACTGCGTTATTTGCCAGGACCTGAGTTCAAGGAGCCTCTGTTCTCCTACAGTTGTTGACAGTGTTTTCAGCAATGAAGAAGTGGAAAACTTTGTTCTTCCTCAGGGCTTAAACTGTGCAGATGTGTGACCAATGGTGCTATCTGCATGTGTATGGACAAAATTGTGCATGGTCCTTCCTGTCATCAGGAGCAGAACTAAAATGCAGTTCCTCAATTATTTTGTCTGTACAAAATAGCTACATGTATTATCAGCACCAGCCTTGCTGCAAGGGAACTCAGTCACCAGCACCTCTGAGATGGTAAGAGCAAAGCAGTTTCTAGTTGCTGCTTGTAACTGAGGTGCCAGAGCTCTTGTCTATGCTATGGTCTGAGGCTGGTTTTGAAGAGAGCTCATGTGCATAAATATTTTAATGCTTGTTCTTTGTTCAGTGCACACAATCCCTATGCCTTGCACCTATACCTTAGTGATTTGCTTTTGGATGCTTTCCCTAATGCTGGTGAGAGCCACAACAAGGCCCATATGGCACAAATCCACAGAGGGAATGACTGCTATGAACTAAACCAGAGATGAGACGAATGATGAATGAGCAGCCGTGAAATGAAAACACCCATTCACAGAAGTTGGCCTGCTGTTCCCCGTTAACTTCACATAGAAACATGTCTGTTTTCTTGACTCCCTTTTGCATATTGTTCTCCTACTCAGTTATACAAGTTAAAGAGTCTTTTAGGAATGTCACACTTGATTATTAAACTTCATGGATGTTTAAATTGAAAAACCTTGGTCTTGCTAAAAATTTATTATACAGTTTATTGCACAGCCATTAAAAATGATCTATGTACCAAAAAGTGCCAGACTTTAAGATAGTTAGACATTTTAAATGTTTCTCCTGTTACTTGCATTGGTCAAGGAATAATTAACATAGGCCCCAATTCCCTCCTCTGTGTCAAAAAGTTAGAATGAGGTTGTTCCTATGCATGCAATTTACTTATTCATTTTTTGACAGTGTCTCTGATTATAAAAGAAAAAAAAATCCTGTTGCATTCTGAAATAATAAGATAGGGTCTTTAATCTTCCCCTGATATCAGACCATTTTTCAGAGTCATTACTTGACATTTCATCTCTCCCCAATGAGCATTATTTCCTGAAAACTTGTTCTCTCTTAAAAGAATTAATTACATATTTAAAGTGCATTTTAAATGCCCAATATACTTTTCAGTATACATCTTAATGATCTGCAGTGCATCCAAGAAGTACAGAATATTCCAGGAGTCTCCTCACTAAACTAACTGAATTAAGCACACTAGGGAAAACGTGTAAACTCTCCTGGACAAATGACATTATAAGATTAATGTTAAAAATGAATATGGAGCCAAATCAGTTCATATGAGGAGGTGATCTCTGAGCCTTCTATGATGATGATCTTGTTTTCACAGTCACAAAAAATTATTTTTGCCCATGCTTATCTGGAGCTGATTATCAGATCAGAATTGCAACCTAATTATGGAGTATATGGTGCAACATATCACAATAAATTTAAATTAGCATTAAAACTAAAGTTTTAGGAGAGAATGCATGTGGACCTACTATCAGGGTGGGTATCCAGGTCCTTCATAACTCAAAGACATATTGAAATGGAGGCATTGTCTCAGTGCAGCATCAGCAATTGTTGGTGTACTATCTTCTTTGCTCTTTTGCAAGAAGCAGTCTTGCCAATTCCTCTGCTGTAGGAACAGTAGAGGCAAAATCTGGCTAATCTGATGTTGAACTTGAAGTTTATGTGGGAATCTAGGATTTCACCAGCCCTCCAAAAACGCTATTTCTGAAGACACAAGAAAATGATATAGATTTCATTTTTGGCTCTAGCTTGATTATGCAAAGGTCTACAAACTGTTCTTTTGCAGCAAATCTGTTTTGGCTGTCAAAATGAAAGAGTGAAAACATTCTTGCCCTGAGGAGAACACATGACAGTGTGGGGACTCCCATCCAAAATTTCTCCATTTATACACTGTGGAACTGTAATACTTGTGTGTAAGTGCTGATATTCAGAAATACTGTTGCTTCATGAACTCAAAAGTAAAACTGCACTCGCACAGTTTGCTTCTCTCTTTCTTTCTCTTCCCATCCTTCTCACGGTGTGAAAGCAGCTCTGGGGAGTGCCTTACTGTCAAGTTCTAAGAGTAACCTCAAAGAAGTGAAACAACAGGCCAAAACATATTGTTACATCTCCCATAGCTGTTTTTTTTAACAATAATTTATGGCATATTTGTGTCTTGCCTCAGAGGTTCTTCTACTTTGTGTAACATATTGCTCAGTCAAGTCATAACTGTTTGGGTTTTAGAATGATAGAACACCATCTCGTCCACTCGAATGATGAAAAGCAACACATTGCTTTTCTAACAAACTTCTATTTAACTGCTTGAACTCACCTTCAGTTAACCAATATTGAGCCTGATTGGTAAAAGAGAGAGGACGGAAGGCTATTAATTGATCACTTAACTTGGAACAAATGGAAAAAATGTCTTGAGAACAATAATGCCCTACTTTTCTGTGCTGAAGAGACACTGCTCTGTGAAGAATCATCCTTGTCTAAATAAAATGACCTTTATTGATTTAATTTAAAACTCTCTATTGTCTCGTCTAAAGTGATTCGAATAGAACTGCTACAGCTCAGAGGAGTTTATCACATCGTCAGAGCATTAATTTCCTAGATGACTGCATCTTGGAATTACATTAAAAACTTAGCTTCAGAAGTTTTTAAAATAGGAATGAACTTCAGTAGGACCATTAAGAAAAGGCTTTATTCCAGCAAAGAATCTCTAAATGCACTATTGTCTCCCAAGCTGAAAATGTCTCTAAAAGATGCAACTGTGGTACATATCTAACCACTGACATCTGGGTTAGCTGTTAAATGGAAATACTTTTTCTTTAGTAGCACATCTTGAGCTTTTACAGATCTGATGGATATTAAATTCCCAAGAAACTGGCCTCCAACATCTTGTACTCTCCTATGGATTATGCCTCATATAATATTCTGGAAGACTTGAACAGAAAAACATAGAATTCCTTTATATACTTCAGGGCCTGTCTATTGTTTTGTTTCATTTTGTCAAAAGTATCTATAACATAAAGCAGGTCTTAACAGTGTAGGTAAGTAGTGTTCGCTGTTGATCTCTAATCTAATCTAACTGTTGATCTCTAATCTCTAAGGTCGGTTGTTTATAGGGATAAACAAACTTTAATCTATGTGTCTATATATGTGCTTTATCTAATTGTATCAGCTAAGAACAGCTCATTTACATGAACAAATTGCAGCCAGTCTCAACTATTTCTTTTAGATATGTTTTCTCAGACATTTTGCTTTGGTCAAATACAAAATATTTGGCTTCATACTCTGACTTCAGGGTAGAATTTTAATGTACTCCAAAATATAGGATTTGGACTAGACTACATAATAGCCTTCAGTAACTGCTTTCAGGAAAAGTGCTCAGATAAAATGTCTTCCTCTCTCTCAGCCAGCTTCTTCTTCATTTGAAGCATCTTCTCTTTTCATACCTTATTACCTTAACATGTAAATAAAAATTATTAATGCTGGTTCCCCCATGAATTGTGAGCCCTGACATGTATGCCACTACAAATTCAGAAGCTGTCGCATTTTCCTTTTCAGGAATATATGTTGCATATCTAAATAGCAAATCCAAAAACAACTTCAGAGGACAGACTGTACTTCTGACATGCCTGACTTCTAAAATGAAATCTTGACTGTACTTGTCTTTAGAAGGATTTAACCAAGATTTATTTCTTATACATCCAGACAAACAAAATATCAAGGCCATCAGCAGTAACACCATGCAACAAATCACAATACTGTTAGAACGATGTCCTCTTCTCTGAGGAGGCTGACATTGCAGCTTAGATTCAACTTAGCTATACTTTTCTGTCTTTGTTTTCAGTGCACTGCACTTGCTCCATAGGTGAGTAGGTCTAACTACTCCTCAACATTACAGGTAAGATTTGTCCTCCGTAGGAAAACTGTATAATCAAAAGTATTCAGGGACATGGTGAGCTTAATGCACGTACATAATTCTCTTTACATACATGTACAGGAGATCTGGTGCTTCCTAGATGTCCCAAACTCCCTGCATAGTGGATAGACATACCTGTTTTTGTCAGAGAAATCTCAGCTTTGGTATGTCATACTAATTAGTCAGTTGCTGTCCGTACCTATGAAAGCCTCTGAATAGTCACTGAAAATAATTTGAGATTTCCCCAAAAGGGAGCCTATTTATAAATGAGATCATTCTTTCAGGTTAGAGAGTCTCTCATACAGTCAACTTGGTAGCCACTTGGCCCTTGATCCAAAGCAAGTGAATTCAACAGGAGATTTTGCATTGAGTTCAGTGGATTTGAATAAGGCCTGGGATAAAAAAGCTGATGGGAAACGTTGACCTAGTGGCTTTTGGGCCTGTGGGTGTAACTAGGACCTTGCTAGATTAAAGACATGAAGAACTCTAAGAT
Source organism: Apteryx mantelli (assembly GCF_036417845.1). NCBI lineage: Eukaryota > Metazoa > Chordata > Aves > Apterygiformes > Apterygidae > Apteryx > Apteryx mantelli. The sequence goes on along the minus strand of NC_089980.1, from coordinate 81,706,396 downwards.
GTCTATTAGTTAAAGAAAAATATCCTTGCATTTTTAAGGGGTTTTAGTGAGTTTTGAACTAAAGGCACTAAGATTCAAATTTCTAAATTACTCTTTCTCTGAAATCTTTTTGTATGAACATGTAAAGGTATGGCACCATCTAATGTTTGCTTTTATGATCCTGTCTTGCTGCTCATATTTCAGTGGTCATTTAATGATGGCAGTCTTGCTTCAGCTCTTAAGAGCACTGGAAGTTTTTAAGGATTAATGCTTCTTAGCTTTACTTTACCTTTTTGTGCCCCAGTAAATTTTATCAACTTTTCACATGCTAAATTCATTTACTAGCCAATTTGAAAACTCACCCTAGTAGACATTTTACCATTATTTCTTTTTCTGTCAGCACCAGATGGGATAAATAATGATGTCAGTGTGCCCAGCTCCAACTTCAAGGACCAGCAACTGTGCAGCACTAATCTAGAAAACAGTATTCTTCTTAGAAAGAATTGGCTTTACAGCAGTAAGATGTTTGAGCTTTGCAAGAAATTTGGAACAGCTTTTTTCCAGCAAGATGTTTCTTGTAATGTACCATTCTTCAAACACAGTATCTCAGAGGATATTTGGATTTCTCTTTCATTTGTCCCACAGGTAATTCTTTCTTAAGATGTTTTTTCAATAAAGCATTATTCAGTAAAAGCTTTACTTCATAAAGAGTATAAATAATATAAATCCTTTAGAAGCAAAGAACTTTGTATCATGCAAAAAAACTCTGATAATAGAAACTGTGTCCTGGGATATGATATATGAAACAGAAAGTCGCAAGTAGATCATTTTCTAAAGCTTTCTCTGCATTGCCCCATCTTGTGCTATATGCCAGCTCATTAAGAAAGCTTAGGCCTCAGTATGTTCAATTCCTGATTCCTTTTGCTTCTGCCATTAACTCTTGCCCTCGGTTGTCATTATCTTTACATCTCCTGGCTTTGGTGTTTTGTGACCCAGCAAGGAAACAGCACTTCTCTAAGGTGGAAGTGGGAGCTATAAAAGGCAGAACTATTCCAAAATGAGGTAATAACAATAATAAACCAATTGCTCACCTCTCAAGGACAACAGAGGTAAGAAGAATCAAAACTGAAATGGTGTAGTGGAAAATTTTTAAGAGAAATTTTCCATTTCATACAGCATACATTTCTACTCCAGAAATATGAACCACCTGTAGAAGACCCCCGAAGGAATAGCAGTAGTGCAGATTGCCTGTTAATGTCTTGGGCCCCTCCTGTTTGCAATACGTCTCAGGCGATCTTTTTTCCTAGGCACATTCATGATCTCTTACACTAATTATTCGGTATTCATTTATAATAAATGCCTTATGTCTCCTTGCAGTGAGGCACACACGCTGAATGTTCACTGCTTTTGTGTGTAGCAGAATGACTAATACAATAGAATTCCAGACGGAGAAAGAAAAACCTTTGGTTGAGTAGTGTTTATTTTAAAAAGACAAGGAAATAAAAAGAGCATTATTTGGGCTCGACTGTGCGGCCAAACACATTTCTGTCAGGGATGCATCATTTCCTATTTTGCTCAGAACAAGAAACAAATAAAAAATTGTTCTTGGGAGAATTTAAATTATCTTTAAATGAGCAATGCAATGTTTCTAATGATTTATTTAGAATCACCAGGCCTTTTGTCTGCTTATTTACTTACTTCTTACTACTTACTGTAATAATTTGTCTTAATATTTTAGGAAGACTATTAAGTCATTACCTCTTCACTGAATTTTGTAATGGAAAGACCTACAAAAACTTTGAGAAAAGAGTTTTTTACAAGCAAATAATGAATCTGCACATTATGTAAGCTAAAATGCATTAGAAGCCATTAGCTCAACATGAGAAGAGATGCAACAATGACTTGTCTCCTCTTCCCAAAGCCCAAACTACTAGCATATTTATTGTATATTTTATGGCAAAACTAAGATATGATATTGAATTTTAATTATTTTGAATTTTTATGAAACCCTTTTGCCACTACTGAATCTGAATTTGGGCTGTTATCAGTTTCACCACCACATTTGTCCAAAACCTTAAAGTATTCTGCCAGCCAGTTCAGTATCAGACAAACTCTGCTATTCATGACTGAAAAGTGAGTGCAAAGTCATTGCATATTATCATTCCATGCATTGTTTCTATTCAACACTCTTATCTGTCTAAAATGCCTTTTTAAGCTTTATCTTTCTTTTTGTGATGACAATAACAGCAGACAGGCTAGACTTATGCTTTACTTCTTTGGCCTTCGCATAATATTGTTCTTTTTGCTTTTTCAAAGGCATTTAAATGTTTTTAAAATGCTGCTACTTTATCACAGCAAGAATAATCAAGGAAGCTTTCTAGTTCCTAATCCATATAGCTTTTGTTGAAAAAAATAATTAATACAATATGAATTTGGATGACATATCTGCTCCTTGGTAAAAGAAGAACTCTACAACAAAAGTAAAGCCTATCTAGATGAGACACCAAGCACTCCTGGAAACTGGGCCAAGAACCTCTCTCTCAGGGGCTGAACACCATACAAGCCACATGCCCCTCCACCCCAGGTATATGGCATGGCTCTTTCCCTTAACTTAAACAACCAGTGAACAGATACACCCTCACCGAAAAAATCCAACTACAATCAAACACAAATCTAATTCTAGCACCCTGCATACTCACTGAGGACATGTGGATGGAACAAGTGATGTATGCCACAGACATTTCATGCACTACTGAAGATAATCAAACACTACATGGATGCTCACCCAAGAACCCACCTAAAATAAAGTAGGGAATAGAACAGACCAAGCAGAAGAATGGGATCTGTTATAGCATTTCATACAAACCTCTATCCCAAAATAATGTATAATTTTATCAAAGGAAATTCATGGTCACATATTTAAGGCAATTAGGGACCCTATGCATGATGTTGCACTCTGCCAGATGCCAGAGCTTCCCATTCATCCCAGAGAGGCAACAATCTGAGCCTCTTCTTAACTTTAAGTCCAGGGTGTATTTAATTCTTTGTCTACTACTAAATTTTCAGAGTTCTGGTCGAGGTTTCCAGATGAAGGGATCATCAGACTGTGGATTGTTTCAGAACATGAATTAGGGAGATGAATCATAGCCCATTGACCCTGTCTGCTATCCAGCCTATCTGCTCCAAGATTCCTTAGGTCTCAATAGATAACACCACAACCGTAACCTGTTCCTAGTATATTGTCGAGGACTTTCTGTCAGTTGCCCCAACATGGCAGGGGGTAGATAGGGCTCTGCTGCAATGAATGAACAAGGTTGCCTGCACACAACTAGGTGCTGATTGCACCTATCTCTGATTGTACTCTAACTATTCTTCCCAGCCATAGTGACTTGAAGCTCATTCTTTTTTCTTTTTTTTTAAATGAAAAACAGAATTTCTGATGCAATTCCAGTACTGGCTGTAAGTACTAGGAATCCTGGCACAGGCCATGAGTGCCTATCTGTCCATCCAGCCCTGTTTTGCATGAGAATACATCCAGCCAGGTCGCGTGAGAAGCTGTGAAGGCTGCTCCCAAATTAGTTGCACGCAAAATGCTGTTGCTATCACTTCAATTCAGATTTACATTCAAATGAATGTGGAAGCCAAGCATAGAGTGTGCCGGTTGGTGCTTTTAGCTCTTAATGCAATAGGACATAATTCATTTGAGTGTTTGACAAACTGGGATCTTTACAGGAAATTGTTTAGTTCTATATTATTGGAAGTGTCATTTATATATTCGGGATGTTTTCTTGTGGTTCTCTTTTTCTCTGTAGTTTAGTTCTGCTAGTAGTAATAAGTTTTCCAGAACAGAAACACAATGAAGTCAAGCAGTGATTTACATGTTAAAGTAGAGACTGTTTTGATGCTGAAAACTGTTGTATATCTTTTTTTACCTTCTTTTCTATAAGCAATAATGAACTTACTATATCAATTTTTTAATCTTTGAAAGCTTAATCCAACATGCACTGATATCAGTCAAATACCGATGGGTTTTGGATCAGACCTTTAACAGTCAAATTGTAGGGCAGCATGAAATACACAGAATTCATATTTTCTTCTCATATGATGAAGTTTCTGCTGTTGTAAAAGTGTTGTTACTACCATCCAGTGGCATTATTGGCACATCTCCATCTTATTGTTCTCATTCCCCCAAGATTAATTACACCGGTGTTGACTCTTCTTTAGGCATTGTTTCCATTGCTTGGTGTATCTGATATTACACTGTGGTGGTACTTTAACGTGCTTCTACATGTTCCTTCTGTCAGGCCAGGGAGTCTCTCAGTTCTCCACTCTGCAGCTGTGCCCGTGCCCATGCTCCTGTGTTAGTGTGCCCATTCTCACTTTCTCCAGTGCCCATTCTTCCCCCTCCTCCTACCTCCCATTCCCTTGCCACTCCATACAAAACCCTTCCATTCACTCCCCTCTCCTCAGGATCATCTGCATGCCTACTTAGAGTTTCCCCATGCCCCACTTCTCAGCCCTTCTGGAGACCCCTACTCCATCTACCATTCATAATTGTATTTTGCCTGATTTGTCTTTCTCCTTCACAGTGTATTGTAAAAGCCAAAGAGAATAGCTAAAACAAGGGACATTGTTCTTCTGGAATGTGTTAATAGTTTGCTGAGACTAGGTCTTTGATCTATAGACAGTTAAAGAGCTGCTTGGTCTACTAATCAGATGCTGGGGGCTCTGTGTGTCCCCCCTTTTCCTCCTTTAGCTTTCTGATTTCCACCCAAATCCCTAGGATTCTTCCCACTAACACTGAGAACATTCCCTGGAAGTGATTGGACATGGCATTCAAAAGTTACTACATTAGGTCCAAACTTCCAAACAGAAATGCCATCAAGTTGACTGCAAGGTCTTACAAGCTCAGACAAAAAATGGCACTGCAAGTTCCCCATGTTTACTGCCTCTCAATGATTTCCAGAGCAAATGTATTCTGTACACAAGCAAAAATACGTTACTGTTTTTCTAACTACTGACTTTGCAAGCACAGGCTGGACCCTGGTACCCAAGTCTGAGTTCTTTCCTTCTTATACATCAACAGCAGTAACAGTGACCCGGCAGATCAAACCAGACCCTGTTCGGCCTTGTAAGAACCAATTTATTCCCACTGTGTCCTCAGTGACTCCAGGGCTCCCCATTTACTTAACAGTAATGTCTTCTCCCAGCATTCAGCAACTGTGAGATAGTCTTAAAAATAAACATCATGAACTTAGCTTAAACTAATTTGTGTTTTCCTTTTACATTTAAAACGCATGTGGGTTGCCTTCTCAAACATTTGTTTACCACTGTGAAAACCAGAACAGAATTTAAATGTTACTACATGCAAACTTGATTATAAGTGGGGATCTTTCAGAGCAATACCAAGTAGTGTAAGGGGCTTGCGCAGTGATGCACAGAAGTTATTCTAAGTGGTTGCATTAATGCGTCATTCTGCAGTTGGCAGACTGGGTGAAATTAAATCCTTGGCTCACTTGAGCTATAGGTCTGTGATCACTCTAAACTGACATAAGTGGGTGCTACTGCCAAAAGGGGGTGGTCTCGTTCCTGCTACTTTTCTTGTGCTGATGCTACTTTTCAGTGGCTGCCTGATAGCTGGATCTGAGAACTAACTGGTAAATTTTTAGCTGGACTGGTTCTTGATCCAACAGATTATGTGGCTGCATGAACATTACTAGTACCAGCCATCCAGAAAAAGCTGGAATGTGAAGCTGAGGAAAAGCAGTTAAATAAGGAAACATTTTTTTCAGTCATTCTTCAGGCTTTTAAACACACTCTTTCCAGTCAGTCTTGCTGCATTTTCCACACCAACTTGAAAACTGAACTTGCCCGCTGAGCTGTAGTTCCAGTCTAGTTCTGCCAGAGGCTTCTCTGTCCTTACTCTAAGTGTCAGGCTCCTGTTGCTTTACTATCATCACGACTAATGGATGCTGTGCAAGTGTTTTCCAGCATCATCTATGAATCTTGAGAGCACTTACGCTACACCTACACAGCAGATGAAGATCAGCAAATACTGCACAAGACTTCTCACCACTAGCTTTTGCTTACAGTGATTGTAGATTTTATATAGATTCCACCATCAAGATACACACTAATGAGTACATATTATTAATATGGTCATTTTCCTTAGGGCCAGATTGATTTAGGATGCAATATTCTGTAAATCTTCCTTAGAAAAAATACAAAGAAAAAATTCTAAGTGAAAAGGATCTCTAGGAAGTTTGTGAAGAATTTTGAAATGATCTGCATAGGTCTCACATATTTTAGTCAATTGTTTAGATTTTAGAGTTGGAAGAGTTTTCTTAAATTTACTGTATTCTCTGAAGGTATTTTTAGATTATATTTAGATTTTATTATTTCCAAGGCTGGAAGAGCTCACAGATGTTAGAAGGCTCTTTGATTGAACAATCTTTACTATGAAAACTTCCGTTTGATCTTTTTTAATGCCATTTTATGGTGTTCCAGCTATTTCTCTATAGACTGATGTTACCAAAGATTACTGCAGTATTTAAGACATTTTCTCTGGCATGGTCACATTTCATATAAATATATTTAAAATATTATCAAAAATACATATTAAACTTAAAAGTTAACTTGAACCTTCTTAATATAAGTTTAATACCACAGTAACTCTTCTTGAACAGCAAAGTCACCATTTTCTCCCATTGAGCAAGTGATTTGTCTGTTCATGTTGACAGAGAACTTGGCTCTTCCTATTTCCGAGTCTTCCAGAAGTGCTTTTAGGCATTTACTTAATTATGTCCTCTGGAAAATATCTGACTGATACTTCCTGATATCCTTAATTAAATGTTCAAAGATTTCCCTCAGTTATAAACCCTTTGAAGTGCACAGATTTATTAACAACCAGTGGAAGGAAATGGTGAGCTTAGAATTGAAAGATCATACAAATTTCAATTACTATTGCAGAATCGCACTGAGCAAAATCTCCTCCAAGAAAAAAAAAGTCAGACATATTTTTTAAGTTTAAGAAAACTGTCTGCTGCTCTCCCTTTGCCTTCTTCACAGAAATGGTAAAAACATTTTTCCTAAGTTTTCTAAGAAATTTAGCCTGAAAGTAAGAGCAAGTACAGAAAATTTCAGCTTTCATGATTATGGTGACATTGTAAGCAACTGAATTCATCATATATTAGGCTACCTTGGCTATAGCTATAGCTATCATTATCAGTATTACTTCAAAAAAAAATTAAGCAGGGGTGACTGAAATCCTGACATAAAATGCCCCAATCCTAGTATATCTATGTTAGAGTAATATAGGATGTGTAAACTAGGAAATATATAACTATGGATACTCATATGCTATCCTTCTCTAAGAGCTACGTGACACAATGGGCTCGTTGGTGTGGGAGCAAGGCTGTATTCTTAATCTGTCCTTCAACTTTCATTGCAATTAGATTCAACGACATTTTCCACAATCTTTCAAGGAGATTTTTAAAAATGCAGATATTATGTAGGGATAAGTGACATTTGTTCATAACAAATATAGAATGGGGGGATTCATCCAAAATGCATTAAAATTTACAGAAAAAACTTCATTAATTTTGACAGGATCCGGGTTAGCAACTTCTAGTAAATTGGCAGGGTGTAATATTAGCTTATTCTGACACATCCTTGGAGCTACAATCATACAAATATTAATCCATTCCAATCTCTGACACTCAAAATACTTCAAATCCCATTTTCAAGTACCATAACAAGTGACATTTAATAGTCCCTTTACATACAAGAATTCCAAGGGAAAACACAGCTAAAGAAACACAAACTATTAAACCAAGCCAATGGCTTTCTTAAAACTTAAATCAACATGTGCTTATTCTGATGCAAGTGGATTCAAGACAGCCATCAATTAATCAAAATATTAAGGGACAATTTTATGATGCTCAAATGCTTTGTGGATTATAATATTGTGACTGAGAATTTAGAATTGTTCCAGATGTTGAAAACATCATTTTATTAAAATGCAAAGAAGTTCAGAACTCTATTATAGTGTCCCATCCGCCTCTATTCAGGCCAGCTCTCCTAGCACTGACTCTAAATCACTGATGTTTGGAGCCCTTCCAGGAAAACAAACCAGTCCCCTGCTAACATCTCCTTCTCTATACAAAGTTGTACAGAGAATCTCCAAGAACGAAGTCAAGACACCATTTATAAATTGAAAAAAAGCAAGATAATTTTCAAACAAGTATTTGGGATCCATATAAAGAGAATATATAAATATAAACATAAACATAAGTATATATATAATCTATATATGTGTGTGTGTGTTTATATGTTTATATATAGATATATATATTTATATAAAAGCTAAAAGTAGCTGAATCTGGTGGGCTACAGAACCCAGGTGGATGCCTCCTGTCCTAGCCCCAGGGATGCAAGGCTACTGTGTTCGCACATCCCCAGGTCGAGCAAGTAGGGAGACTGAGCATGTGTTCCCAAGCAGCACACGCATGTGTGCACACACACAAACATGCACACGTGAACACCTTTTTTCCAGCTTCCCACAGACTCCTTAAAAGATCTAATAGTAAGCTTTACACAGTCCCATGTTTCTCATCCCCTCACACCCCAGAATAAGCCCTGTGCCCCCAGAGGCACTAACCCCCATCAGCTTGCACGGTGCTCCAGGGAGACAGCTCCTTTCTGCGGCTCCCCTTGGTGGGTTTCCCACCAGGGACCAGGCTCCAGTTGTTTTTTGGTAGCCCTGATTGTGGCCAGGTCAGGGCACTCCATTTGCACTGGATAGTCTACTGGGGTTCCTCTGCCTGTCGCTGTTCCTCTGATCCTCCCCGTGTCTTTGTTTAATGTGATTAGCCTTCAGTCACATAACCTAACGTATTTTTCTTCCATTTTTAATTTATTTGGTGTATTCTCCCTCAACATGGCTTTTTCTCTCCTTTCCACCTATACTGTAGTTACAACAGTATAGCATAGAAAATAAACAGTGTATCACAAAGATGAACTACCTGTATCCTCTATTAATAACAATCCAGCTGTAGCAGCATGATATCCAGCACAAGGTAATTTATATTCTTTGGCAGGTTTCACACTTCTAGCAGGGTTTAACCTGTTTCTACTAGATGCATTGAAACACCTCCCTATTCCACAGTGTAGAGAGACCCTTTGCAGAGATTTGTTTCTAGTCATTTCCTTTCTTCCATTGCACTTTTAGCTTTTATCCAAATCAACTCACCACATGTTTTTAAGTATCCACTCTGTATGTGGCTCTCCCTTCAGACTAACATCTGCATATTTCTCCATTTACATCCCTCTGACTGTCCTAGCTCCATTTGAAATATGGTGCTGCAAAAACCAAACTCTTTCCCAAATTGTCTCCCTCTGTTTCCTGGCGATTAATGCCAACATCCTCCCCTAGTCCTGGTCAGTTTACAGTTTTGGTGACATTTTTATGTCCTCTCCTGTTTTCTCTCCCTAGCATGTCTTCCTGCTTTGTACTCGTCCATGTCCATATATTCCTCCTCTCTGCTTGAGTTCACCCTGGCTCTTATTATCTCTTCCTTTTTTCTGCAGCAACCTCTTCTCCAGCAGCCTCCCATGGCTTTTGTTTCATTACTTCTACAACCTCCCTGTTGTCTGAAAAATCATTCGTGTTTTCTAGAATCACTCCACATCCCTGACTTCCTTTGTTTTGTATGCAAAGCAGCATTTCTTTCAACAACTACATAAGAAGCAAGTCACTGTCAACAAGTCTGATGTGATTCATAGTAGGACAGTTACTGAGTCTCACCCTTTTGTATGCTGCTCTAGTTTTCACCAGTTATTTGAATCTTTTTGTTGGCTTCCCCTCAGCCCAAAGTCTAGATTCTTCTCATATCTGAGATGAGATGTAAGCTTGCAACTGAATGCAAGAGCAAAAGTCTCAGTGATGTCTAACAGGTCAAGATACCACTCATGTCTTTGCTGCTGAATAGTTTTGGCTTCATTTTCCTTTTGTCCTTAATTATTCTTTTCCAGTCATTCTGGTGCATCAAGATAACTTCAGTATCCATTTTCCTCATTTACTACTTTCATTTCTGTCTCTCTGTCAGCTACTGGGTTTGCACTGTCTCTTTGGGATAGCCTAATCTGTCTGATAGCCTAATCTTCCCTGTATCCCCATTTTACCCTTTATAACACACTTCTACCCTTATGTGCATAAAACTAGTCATCCCTATAAAGGCTTTAAATACTGCCCAAATGCATCTTTCACACTAGAAACACTAAAAATACTAAATTTTCTCTTCCATCACTTCCGCTTTTTTTCAGCATCTCCTTTCTCTGCAGGCATGGCCCTGTAGCATCTCCGTGTAGGCATGGCCCTGACCTTGTTTGCATCCCCTACCACACTCTGTCTTTCTTACAGATAGTGCATGCATAGGCAGGAACCAGGGGTCTTCTGGTAGAGTAAGACATCAGGAAATAGTGGGATGGCACTTATTTTTTAAGTTTTGTTTTGAAAATTCAGTCATTTTTCCTGTGACTAGGTGTGTCAAGAGAGAAGTGGGAAGATAATGAGAATAACACTAATTCAGTATTTTGTAAAAGATACTGTGATTTGAGGCATTCTTGGAATTGAATATGCTTCCTGTTAGCTGATGCATTCTGACACTTCTTAGCAAACGGTCCTGGCCCACTTTGTGGTTTGTCTTCTGCAGAACTTTGGCAAAAAGCACGTTTAGAGGCTAAGATTCATAACCAGACTTGGCAGCTTTTTGTAGCTGAGTGGATTAAGTCAGTGAAGTGAAGGAGGTGGGCAAGCTGAAACTATTTCCATATGGGAAAAGAATTTCCTTTTCCTAAGGGGATATTAAGCCTAGTGGCTGAGACTTCAAAAGCTTTCCAAAATTATAAATGCACCTTTGCACTAACGCCTGAGAGTTATAGCTGAGTTCCCTCAGAAGCCTGAAAACCAGTATGCTGTTGGCATTATATATCTTCAGCTGTGCAATAGCTGAGGTGATAAATCTACAAAAAGGAAAGCAAAGAATTAAATAAGAAAAATGATCTGATAAAGATTAGGGGGGAGTATCTAATGTTTTATACTTAATCAACAGTATCTCAAACAAATAAATATGGCTTACAGAATTCCGAGTCAAACTGTGGTAGTCACAGACCAGTGTGGGTTTACTTTATCCCTTCCAAAACCAAGAAAGGTATTGGTTTCCAGGCATGAAACTTGTGCTGCAAGTTTACTTGGGCAAGAAGGCACTTCCACTACTCTGTGGAGAGTATTAATTTCAGGAGGATCTTCAGGTGGAAAAAAAATGCAGAATCATTATATTATACAGCACCAGTTGAGTTCTCAACAGCTGAAAATCTAGCAAACAATTTTATAAATGGGGACTAATAATATACAAACAATGCTCTTTTTGACAATAATAGTCACTCACCCATATGTATTTATTATCATCTGGGCTTATTGTAATTCACACTGCAATTATTATGCTTCATTTATACACACCTTTTTATGTATACTGAACATTTCAGCTTGTACACAGTGAATGTTTCCTTGTCTTGGTGCTGTCATTTAATGATGCTAATAGCTTTATCTTTGCTTTATTAGGTTGAACATATTTGCATATACAGTTTCCGGGTATGATAGCTTTATCACCAGCTATATTAATGCAGAATGGTAATGATTTATAATTATTGCCTCCTGAGTAAAATTCATTGCAGGCTTCTGAAGGAATAAAACACTGCAGAGGAGAATTTCAAGATGAAACCTGGCACTTGAATAATTTAGCCATGCAGTTCTTTGTATAGACTGTCATCTTGTCAATTCAATCTAGTCTAATTGAGGTTACCTTCTTTTCAGGTAACTGTGCTGTATAGCTTGCCTGGTGCTGATAATAGGTATATTTCTTAACATTCCTATGGATAGTAATTCTCTCTTACCTTTAGGAAATTATCATTTCTGTTGACTCCATGAACACATCGAGAGTGTTCAGCCTATATCTGTTAGGGCTGTATACCAAAAGGAAATGTGCATAATGGGTAAGCGGTCCCTCATAGTTACATAATGATATTGTGTTCTGCCAATAAATCTGCAACAGTCAGCTGTATCACCAACTGCTTTTCCTGATCATGTGGCAGTGATTTAAATTAGTTTGGACAATGTGGAATGCAAGCCAACTCTGGCCCTGTGAAAATGTATTATTTGTGCTTAATCACCTGATATATTTGAAGCAAATACAAGTTCATTATAGCCAGGTTTTGGAGCAGATAAAGATTTTCACATTACTCAAGGAATGGCAGAGAGGAGACATGGGAATATAAATTTGCAAACAAACCAAAGATATCCTTTTGTGTTCCTGATAAAATGGGTATGTCAAAATGATTGGGTGAAAGAACTGAATTCCATGAGCTGAAATATAAATTCCAACCTAAAGATTTGCATTGGCTGCAGTAAATGTCCTGCTGATGTAACTGAGATGTCTGCATGAAGTAAAAGCAGACTTTATATCTCTTAGATGCCAGTTATTTGTGATCAGTGCATGACCACAAGTAGTTTGCTTAGAGAGTGCCTTTCCCTCTCTTCTCACCCTTATTCAGCTCTTTTCTCTATCTTTCCTCCCTTTTTCCTTTCTGCTTTGTCCTTCCCTAAAGCAGTTCTGAACCGCTATACCTACCGTTTTTCCTTTTATCCTCTTCCTCATATCCACTGCTAAGATTATGATCACAGAAAAAAAGCTAAATGTGACAATTACAGCATCATTGTAAGGTTTGGTTGTAAGCTGACATGGGATGGAGTTTATCAAAGGCTAAGCGATTTCAGTCATGGTTTCAGGATAATGAAGACTAGTCCATTTGAAGGGTTTAATTTATGTATACTTTCTAGCTATGAGATCTAGGAAAGCTCTTTTTAAAAAAAAAAGGTACGTGGAAATGCAAAGTCTGCAAAGTCTTCATAGGTGAGGTAGGCCAGAACATTTTCTTAAATCGGGCAATAGGCAGCCTGCAGCCTGAATATTTGACATCTGTGGGTTCGAAACAGAAGGCAATCTGGGAAGTGTCTTCAGACCACAGAAATTGTATCTCTGTGAGTATCACATGCTGAGATCTAAATATATTCTCTTAGTCACCAAAATTTTTGTGTCTCATAAAGAATACACAGCTACTAAAGGACTCATTCCTAACACTTAGCAAATTCTAACATATCTTTCTGCAAAAACCCGCACTATTACATTCAGTTAGTAATGGTGTTATCTCAGGGGGGATGCTTTATTACTTCTCAGTAACAAGGTTTATAGGTAATGAAAAGGTACATCTACTAATGAGTCCAGAGAATGAGTTTTTTTTAAAAAAAGCAGAAATAGCTGCAAGCAAGCTGAATCTGCTCATAAATGCAAAGAGGGCTGTTTCTCAGAAACACCTGTTGTCAAGTGAGGTTGAGCACTACCAATGTAAACTTTATAAGGTGCTGTGTATTTCCCGTGGGTGAGATGGCAGGAAGCTGATAGAACCATTATGAATTTGGCAGCAAAGTTTCAAATATTGATGCATCCCTCTTAGAGGAGATAAACACAGTCAGTACAAGTCTCCATCCAGAGCTGCTGGGGCTGCCTGGGGTGACCTTAATAAGAATGACTTCCCCAGGTGCAATCACAGAGTATACATATAAAGCAGACAAACATTACTAACAGGAGAGAATACAGCACCAGCTTGGAAAAAAAACAGGAGTACATACATCAGTTTATCTCTCCATCTACATTTTGGTTAAATTTATTCCCTTGTCCTCTCAAGTTCACAAAAGACATATACATAAAATTACAAGTTCATGAAAATTTCTCATGGGTGACAAAGTACGCAACTTTAAATAGGCTTTTATTTGCTCCCTGACACTTTTTATGGCATAAGATGACATTTTATGATACTTTATCAGTTTTATGCTCACTGCCAGATTTTTAAATTTGTTTTACATTTAAAGGTCAATAAAATCCTTCTGTATAGGCCTTAGCATGTTGATACAATAGGAAATTTGTAGTGGCTTTATCGACTCAGAAGTTTATATGTCAGAATGCAATACATATAAATCCCACGAGTATGTGCCAGAATCGCTATGAGCGTTCCATACACGAAATGACACTGGGGTTTCAGCTGCTCGGAGTATCTGCATGACAGAACATCAATATTTAGCATTTGTTTACAAATACAGGCTCAACAATTGCATAAAATAGTTGAGGCTTCCTTTTTAAGCCTGAAAGCTGCTGCTGAATAAACAATGTTCATTTCCATGCCAAAAAGCCACTTGAAGGTCAGTACAAACAGGAGCCAATTTTTTGTCAAAAATCCATAGCAAAGTCCGGACCTGTAATCCAGTACTGGACTACTATTGAGCATTATGGCCTAACATTGTGTACATATTGATTCCTGTAAGGGATCAATAATAGAGAAATGCCATCGCCGTTGTCTTTCCAGTAAGGTAGGTAAACCGAATATTACAAGGGCTGCTTATAGTTAGAGATGGCAGAAGACAAACCAGAAATCCATGTAGTTGCTGTCCTAATTTTTTTCATTCTTCATTAGAAAGATTATATCTGCAAGGTCTCTGGAACTTTGGTCTTTCTATTCTTTGAAACAGATGAAGATTAAGAAGTATCAAGAGTTTTCCACCACATTTGACCTTCCTAGACATCCATCTAAGCAGACAGCAGAGCAATAGAGGGAAAAACAGGCTTACTGTATTAACTAAGCAGAAAGAGTTTTCCAGAATGCTGTTATGACAGCATAAAGAAAAAATAAATTGTAACGTAATTTCAGTAAACTATATTAAATTTGAACTTAGCTATGAAATATTAAATGGATGAAACTGCTTCCTGGAGCTGAACAGAGCATTCATTAAAAGGAACTTTGAGGAAGGATTTAATTACATTTACTGCCACACTAAAGATTATTATTCTGGAAAGAAATATCTTTTGATTGTCATTGACTTTGCCGTACTAAGTCTCCAGACAAACTATCACTTAACACATGTCATATGCATAAAATTAATTAGGAGACTCTTTCTGAGTATTCATGCTTTGACTCCCCACATACTCCTTCCTCAGACTTTGCAAAGAGACAGCTCAATTCTCTGTCAGTAAAGTGCAGTGCTTGTATCTATAGTGCTAGAAAAGACAGAAGACAAAAACTTGGCTCTGAACATTAAGACATGAAAAAGGCTAATGAAATTCTAGAGTGAATTAGGAGTTTGTTAACATTATTGTGGAAAGAACTGGTAAAATTGCATGGCTGTGGTCAGCCATGATAAAGAAAATGGAAATCAGACATGATTCAGAAAAGATTCCTGGGATGCTCTGAAAGTTGGAGAGTCCATCTATGAAAGAGTGTAGAAGAGTTTTGCTTAGCCCAACAAAATGAGGCCTGAAAACACTGCCTCTTGTCTATATTTATGTGGGGTTTAAGAAGTATGTAAACATCAGAGAAAAAAGAGTTATTTGAGCTAATAGTCAGAAGTTAATTAAGGCGAAAGTTTTTTCTTTCAAGATTAAAAAAATCAAGTTTTTTTGAGCTAAAAATGAATACAAGTTAGGTTGGAATAACTTTAGTCTACATTCTCTTTCATTAGATGAGCTACCAGGGCCGCAGAATAGACTATATTTAGGATATAGTCAGAAAATCTAGGTAGTTTTAAATGGAGGCTTAGACAATTTAGGAACAGAATGCCATTTGATAGCAGCTTGGGCTGGATTTCATGCCATTAAGAGAGCAATTTTGGTGCCCTAACATAGTCATTAAATGCCATGTTGGACAATCTAGGCTATCTGAGACATCCTCATGAGGCTAGCATACAAGACATACAACCTGCAAGAAACCCTCTATTTCTGAGGTGACAGATGGAGAACAGGAAGGAAGGATAATTAAAATTTCTGAGATGGCTTGGACACCTCTGTCTAAGCACTTGAACTGACTCCAAGAGGTCCCCTCCAGTCTTATGTTCCTAGTTGTCCAGTTGAGTGAATGTGTTCTTGATCTCCTAGGCTAGCTCCAGCTCTACCTTCCATACAAGTGCTAGAAAATACAAAGAAGAAAAATCAAGTCTAGGTGTTTCCTCCAGCTTTATTCCCAGATGTCAATCTTGAACAGGCTGCTCCAGAATGGGCTAAATCAGCAGTCAGCCAGCATTCCTCTGGTCTGGGAATGAGTCCGAAAAGCAATTTCATATTAGCTAACATAATTCTTACTGGATTACCACAGCCTGGATTTATATCAATATGATACCTGGACTCTTTTTCAAGATGATTGTAGTCAATTATTTTATTGCTTTGTGGTATTTAACCATTTACAAAGCATTTGGCTGATGCAAACCCTTATTTAGGGCAGGATGCAGCTTTTGTGAAAAAAAAAAAAGACCTGAGGAAAAGTGGTCAAAATACACAATTACAGCAGGACAGGGGTTCTGTCTCTTTTCCAGTGATCTCTCCATGATTTCATGATAGCATGGAATCCAATTCATTGTTACTAGTGATAAAACTACACTTAAAATTCTCCTTGAATATTTTTGTTATGAAATATTTTCCCAAGTAAGGAAAAAATAAGTTCCCAAACAAGCAGGTTGAGGGTTAACAGAGAACCCATTGCTTTCCAACAGCTGCCTTTGGAATAATGCCACATTATAAATAACACCTGAATTTCATATTCCGTAGATGATTAAATTCTTCATAACAGCAAAAATCTCTATTTTCTGCACAATTGTCAGGATTACCACCAGACCTCCTAACAAGGAAGGAAGTCATACCCCTTGCCAGCCTGTGTTTTGAGAACACAGGACAGTGCAGTAAGCAGTAAAGTGGGAACTTTCAGAAAAGACATGCTAGAAATTACAGCAAAAGTATACTAATAAAGAGAGATTTGCAGGGCCATTTTCATGTCAAATTTTTGTATATGTTTCTGTTCAAATATACCAAGCATTTGTAACAAAGCTGATAGAGTCTCCTTGTGTTCAGGGATTAAAATGTGCAATACAGAAGTTTTTTAACAGGTTATATTGGCTAAAAAATCCCATGCTCTAAAGCAGTCTTAAAACTTAAGTGCTTTCTACTGCTTATCAAAAATTAAAGGTATAGTCATTTTAGACTAAAGCAGCCCTGAAAAGTCTATTTTGTAGGCACTATGCCACTAAAATTATTTTCTGTGGCTTCATCACACTGCATATTAAGCACCTTTGAATATCATAATGTCTTCAGCTATAGCTTCATGTTTGCCTGTCCTTTGCATGCTCCACTGACCCTTTCCACAGGGTCCCAGAGTTCTTGCTTCCAGCTGGGATTGCCTAAGAGAAAGGACTAGGATTATACAATGATATGGTAGAAGACTACTTGTGCTACCCTCCTGCCTTCTCAAAATTTGACATACAAATTTATCTGATGACCCAAACAACTCAAAGGTATGATTGCTTTTAGAAACCAATTCCAAAGACACTACTATGGATTCAGAAGAGCACAGGCAATGGGGGCACATGCTGGAGCCATATTTTAGAGTGCAAAGAGCAGGGGATCAAGTGGAGATAACCTTCTGTGATGCTTGGAAAGAGGAGAGTAGCCCTTTCCCTGAAATCTGCAGGGCTTCAACTATAGAGAATACAGCCCTTCAAAATCTGCTGGA
Organism: Apteryx mantelli; assembly: GCF_036417845.1. Classification (NCBI taxonomy): domain Eukaryota; kingdom Metazoa; phylum Chordata; class Aves; order Apterygiformes; family Apterygidae; genus Apteryx; species Apteryx mantelli. The sequence goes on along the minus strand of NC_089980.1, from coordinate 81,688,756 downwards.
AGGTCACCCAGAAGGTGGGGGAATGTGAAATTCCAGGAAAAGAATTTTGTGGACTACTGCTTTCACAATCTCCTTTTATATTTTTGTCCACAGGGACAAATTGTCCAGAAGAAAGCCCTGAAGGAAAATGATGAAAGGAGGGATCTGTGCATACTGTGAAAGGGTTAAGGGATATGCTAGGGACTAGCAGTGTTACGGGATATGGAAATAAGAATTCAAAGCATGGTGGGAGGAATTAACAAGGTACACGAAAAATGGAGCTGGTGTCAACAGAAGGGAGAGAGGGAATAGGGAACGTAAGCTTTACTAGTTCTGATCATAGAACTTGTTTTTCTTTCTACATATCCAAAAAGCTCTTAGAAATACCAACCAAAAATCATGAAGAAAGGCCACTGTGCCATGCACCTGCAGAGAGTACCTCTGCAGCTAGTAGAAGGACTAGACCTTTGTGGAAAAAAAATGGTTAGATACTTATGATATGAAGATAGAGAAGAAACATTTCCAGAACTGCATAGCAACTAGTTAATCATCTGACTGGTCAGCACAAAAAGTTGTGAGTCACAAATCTGTGAGGGCCAATTTTGGCTCTTAAAGAGGGGTCATGCCTGAAGAAGTGACTGCTATAGGTGTATCTTCCTTTTGATAGGAAATGGAGAGGGTAGTTTTGAAATATCAGGAAGCAGAAGGAAGGAAAAGATGCTCTCCTGCAGTAATAACAGTTGTGGTTCTACAGCTTTTGCCTGTGCTGTTCTTTCATGGCTCCTGCCTGCCAGGAGCTGCTGACAAAGAGGTCTAAAGTATTATGACAGTGCAATTCCTTTCAAATGGCATGATCTATTTTCTCCTCGTATGTCACAGTTTGTACCTTTCAAAAAGTGGCTGGTATTGTATGTTTTATTTTCCTAGAAAGGTCATTTCTCCTTTTGAAAAAATACCCAAAGAGCATTGAAGTGGCCTAAGAAGTCTCATTGGTCCTGCTAGTGAGGAGGAAGGGCTTGAGGAGGAGTGGATGGATTTCACGGGTTAGGTTGCACAGCTGGTGTTGATGACAGGCATTCAGCTTTTATGACTGTGGAACCCCCATTAAGATCAAGGACTGCTAGGAAGAGATAGGTACACCTGCCCAAGTGGGGCTAAAGCATCTTTGCCAACAGTCTGGCCAAGCTGATGAGGAGAGCTTTAAACTAGGAACAACAAGGGAGGGACATGACAACCAACAATCCAGTGAGGTAGTGGTGGGCTGGGTTGGCAAGCCAAGGGTGGAGGGTGATGTGGACAGGAGGGACCCCATAATCAACAAAGTAGGGCCAAAGGGGGCCCGCCCTTGTGTAGGCACACAAATAAGGAAGTGACAAGGAGACAGCATTTGGGAGGAAGGTCTAAGTCTTGTTCTGTGAAATCAGAACGACTGGGTGCCTCTCTGAAGTGCCTGTAGACTAATGCATGCAGCAAGGTGAACAGAGAATTAGAAGTCTGTGTGCAGTCATGGTGAGGGTGGTCAAACACTGGAACTGGTTGCCCAGGCAGGTTGTGGAGTCTCCATCCTTGGAGATATTCGAAACCCAGATGGACACAGTACTGAGCAGCCTGCTGTAGCTGACCCTGCTTTGAGCAGGGGGGTTGGACTAGACGATCTCCAGAGGCCCCTTCCAACAACAGTGATTCTGAGATTCTGTATACTTCCTCTGAGACTGGCCAGTCCGCTGTCAAAAAAGCAAGCAAGCAAAACAAAACTATACTCCTCACAACCTGTGAAATGTTATTTACAATTTTTTATGAGATTGGTGTATTGAAGTGCTCTTATTTTAACATTTATCACAACAGACACTATTCTTAGACAGTACTTATGCGCATCCTTTTTTAAAAGTTTAGCCATAATATTTGACTGGAACAATTTCCTGGGGTAATGAATTCCACAGGTGAAGTCCACACAGTGCAAAGATGAGACGTTTCTTTTTTTCTAAATATAGCAGTCAAGAATATAACTGACTCCACCTAATCTCACATTGGTTCACTTTCATGCTACCCCCGAATATATAGATACACATGCCAGCAAACCATTTTAAAACTTGTTCATCTCTTTGCTTTTTCTTTTTTAACTTGAAAAGAAACATGAAGACATATGAGAGGAAACAAATCAGAGTGCAATTATGAAATTCCAGGAAGTACATTTGGCAAATATTACATATCTTTGACAAAACAAGCCAGATAGGAATGTAAACAACTGAGACAGAGAAAAATTATTTGCTAATAAAAAAAAGTCTACAAACAAACTCACTTAATGTTTCTTGCACTTGAAGTGTAAAAAAAAAAAAACAACTTCTTTTAGATCAGAGTTATTCTACTTAAGTGGATTCTACTTAAGTGAACAGATTTAGATTTGAATGTCCTGTGCCTACAGGTGGGAGCTTTCATTTTGACACACTTTCCTATAGCGAACAGAAGAGGAGTTTCTATTTTTTGAATAGCTGTATAATTGCTTGTGTTTTGTACACAGTGGACCACATATCTGGTTAATCCAGGAGAAAAATTAGCAACATCAGAAGCAATAAGCTGTGCTAGAGTCAGTGCTAGGGAGAGGCCTATATAAGAGCCAGGCCTAGAGCGCAGCTCCCAGAGCGCAGCGAACAGAGGCAGCAGTTTGCGCAGCAGTGGTTGGGCTCTGACTAGAACTTGAGGATCTTGTGGAAGTTGTGGGCTTTCTGAGGACCCCCGAGGACCTAGAAGGTGATCGCTGTGAACAGGAAAGGGGAAGCTAGGCAAGGACAACTGCAGGAGGCCTTGACTTCTCCTGGGAAAAGCTCGTGGGAAAAGCTCCAGCTAGGAGTGGCTGCTGCTAACGAGCTCTCTGGGTTGCCCCTGACCAGAGGGGGTTGGGGCCTTTGATCCCAGTGGCCCTTGACTGGGCGGTCAAGCACCCTGTGAGTCAGTGCTAGGGAGAGGCCTATATAAGAGCCAGGCCTAGAGCGCAGCTCCCAGAGCGCAGCGAACAGAGGCAGCAGTTTGCGCAGCAGGGCGCGCGAAGGGACCTTCATTTCTGTTCCCTGTGGTGTATACTTCCCCAATATGGTCGTGACACGCCGCACAGCGCGTTCCCCAGCGGCTGCTGGAGTTGCTGTGTCAGAGGCTTGGACCCAGACTGGCCCTCTGACAGTAGATGCAGCTCTACAGGTCTCAGGCTGCAGGGAGTGCTTGGGGCCTCTCCGGGAGGCCTGGGCTGGCAGCCAGCTCTCCTGCAGGAGGTGTGCTGCTGTTGGCGAGCTGTGTCGTCAGGTAAGGGAGTTACGGGAGGAGGTCAGTAGGCTGCGCAGCATCCGAGAAGCAGAGCAAGAGATAGACAGGGTATTCTCGGAGACTGTACAGCTCCAGGAGTCCCAACCCCCTGCAGCAGTGGAGTTGCCAGAGGGCTCTGTGCCGTGTGAAACGGTACATCATAACATCACAGAAGAAGGCTGGAAACTGGTCACTGCTCGTGGGAGGAGAAAGGCTCCTACTCCTCCTGAAGACCTGAAGCTGAAGAACAGGTTTAGTGCCCTCCAGGATGAGGAGGAGATGGGCATGGCTGCCAGGGAAGTAACCGGGACAACAGACCCTGTGCCCTACCGGAACACCCGGAAAAAGCGGCGGGTGATTGTTGTGGGGGACTCCCTGCTACAGGGGACGGAGGCATCTATCTGCCGACCTGACCTCTTGTCTAGAGAGGTTTGTGGCCTGCCGGGGGCTCGTGTGAGAGATGTCATGCAAAGACTGCCAAGGCTCGTCCATTCTTCGGACTATTACCCACTGCTGCTCTTCCATGTGGGCGCCAATGACACCAAGGGCAAACTGGAGACCATCAAGCAGGATTTCAGAGCTCTGGGGATGGTGGTCAAGGGTCTGGGAGCCCAGGTCATCTTCTCCTCAATCCTGCCAGTGAGGGGGATGGATGAGAGGAGGAGGAGACGGACTTTCCAGGTTAACGACTGGCTGCGCCGCTGGTGTTGGCAACAGGGTTTTGGTTTCTACGACCATGGGACCCTGTTTGAAGATCAACAACTGATGGCGAGAGATGGGATCCACCTCACGAGGCGGGGCACGCGGGTCTTTGCCAACAGGTTGGCCAACCTGGTAAGGAGGGCTTTAAACTAGGAAAGATGGGGGAAGGGGAGAGTTATAGTGACAGGGTAGTTGGCAAAAGACTGCTCAAGTCAGGATGCCTCCAGCAGGTGAATGCAGCCAGGGAAGTGCGCATGGGATGTGGCTATGGAGGACCCTCTTGTATCCCTCCTGGGAAACCTGCATGCTCGATCACCTCCCTGAAATGCCTGTACACCAATGCACGCAGCATGGGGAACAAACAGGAAGAACTAGAGATGTGTGTGCGGTCGCAGGGCCATGATCTCATTGCCATTACAGAGACATGGTGGGATAGCTCGCATGACTGGAGTGCTGTCATGGATGGCTACGTGCTTTTTAGGAAAGACAGGCCAGGAAAGCGAGGTGGTGGAGTTGCTCTTTATGTGAGAGAGCAACTGGAATGTATTGAGCTGTGCCTAGGGGTGGATGAAGAGCGAGTCGAGAGCTTATGGGTAAGGATCAAAGGGCAGGCTAATAGAGGTGACACTGTTGTGGGTGTTTACTACAGGCCACCTGATCAGGATGAGGAAGTGGATGAGGCCTTCTACAGACAGCTGGAAGTAGCCTCACAATCCCAGGCCCTGGTTCTCATGGGGGACTTCAACCACCCCGATATCTGCTGGAAAGACAACACAGCTAGGCACAAACAGTCCTGGAGATTCCTGCAGAGCATTGGTGACAACTTCTTGACCCAGGTGGTGGAGGAGCCAACAAGGAGAGGTGTGCTGCTGGACCTCGTACTAACAAACAAAGAAGGACTGGTGGAAGATGTGAAGGTTGGGGGCTGCCTTGGCTGCAGTGACCATGAGATGGTGGAGTTCAGGATCCTGCGAGGAGGCAGCAGGGCACCAAGTAGGATCGCAACCCTAGACTTCAGGAGAGCAAACTTTGTCCTCTTCAGGGACCTACTTGGAGGAATCCCATGGGTGAGGGCCCTGGAAGGAAGGAGTGTTCAAGAGAGTTGGTTAATATTCAAACATCACTTCCTCCAGGCTCAAGAGCGGTGCATCCCTATGAGTAGGAAGTCAAGCAAAGGAGGTAGGAGACCTGCATGGATAAGCAAGGAGCTCCTGGCAAAACTCAACCAGAAGAAGGAAGTATACAGAAAGTGGAAAGGGGGACAGGCCACTTAGGAGGAATATAGGAATGTTGTCAGAGTATGCAGGGATGCGACGAGGAAGGCTAAGGCCCGTTTGGAATTAAATCTGGCTAGAGATGTCAAGGACAACAAGAAGGGCTTCTTCAAATACATCAGCAGCAAGAGGAAGACTAGGGAAAATGTGGGCCCTTTGCTGAATGGAGTGGGTGCCCTGGTGACAAAGGATGCAGAGAAGGCAGAGTTACTGAATGCCTTCTTTGCTTCAGTCTTTACTGCTCAGGCCAGCCCTCAGGAGCCCCAGACCCTGGAGGCAAGAGAGAAAGTCTGGAGAGAGGAAGACTTTCCCTTGGTGGAGGAGGAGTGGGTTAGAGATCATTTAAGCAAACTTGACACCCACAAATCCATGGGCCCTGATGGGATGCACCCACGAGTGCTGAGGGAGCTGGCGGATGTTATTGCTAAGCCACTCTCCATCATCTTTGAAAGGTCATGGAGAACAGGAGAGGTGCCCGAGGACTGGAAGAAAGCCAATGTCACCCCAGTCTTCAAAAAGGGCAAGAAGGAGGACCCAGGGAACTACAGGCCAGTCAGCCTCACCTCCATCCCTGGAAAGGTGATGGAGCAGCTCATCCTGGAAGCCATCTCCACGCATGTGGAGGAAAAGAAGGTGATCAGGAGTAGTCAGCATGGCTTCACCAAGGGGAAATCATGCATAACCAATCTGATAGCCTTCTATGATGGAATGACTGGCTGGGTAGATGAGGGGAGAGCAGTGGATGTTGTCTACCTTGACTTCAGCAAGGCTTTTGACACTGTCTCCCATAGCATCCTCATAGACAAGCTCAGGAAGTGTGGGTTAGATGAGTGGACAGTGAGGTGGATTGAGACCTGGCTGAATGGCAGAGCTCAGAGTTGTGATCAGTGGTACAGAGTCTAGTTGGAGGCCTGTAGCTAGCGGTGTCCCCCAGGGGTCAGTACTGGGTCCAGTCTTGTTCAACTTCTTCATCAATGACCTGGATGAAGGCACAGAGTGCACACTCAGCAAGTTTGCTGATGATACAAAACTGGGAGGAGTGGCCGATACGCCAGAGGGCTGTGCTGCCATTCAAAGAGACTTGGACAGGCTGGAGAGGTGGGCAGAGAGGAACCTCATGAAATTCAACAAAGGCAAGTGCAGGGTCCTGCACCTGGGGAGGAATAACCCCATGCAGCAGTACAGGTTGGGGGTTGACCTGCTGGAAAGCAGCTCTGCTGAGAAGGACCTGGGAGTGCTGGTGGACACCAAGTTAAGTATGAGGCAGCAATGTGCCCTTGTGGCCAAGAAGGCCAATGGTATCCTGGGCTGCATCAGAAAGAGTGTTGCCAGCAGGTCGGGGGAAGTGATTCTCCCCCTCTACTCAGCCCTGGTGCGGCCACATCTGGAGTACTGCGTCCAGTTCTGGGCTCCCCAGTACAAGAGGGATGTGGCACTACTGGAGCAAGTCCAGCGAAGGGCCACAAAGATGATTAGGGGACTGGAGCATCTCTCTTATGAGGAAAGGCTGAGAGAGCTTGGCCTGTTTAGCTTGGAGAAGAGAAGGCTGAGAGGAGATCTTATCAATGTGTACAAGTATCTGAAGGGAGGGTGTCGAGAGGATGGGGCCAGACTCTTTTCAGTGGTGCCAAGCGACAGGACGCGAGGCAATGGGCACAAACTGAAACACAGACGCTTCCATCTGAACATGAGGAAGTACTTTTTCACTGTGAGGGTGACAGAGCACTGGAACAGGTTGCCCCGAGAGGTGGTGGAGTCTCCTTCTCTGGAGATATTCAAAAGCCGCCTGGATGCAATCCTGTGCAATGTGCTCTAGGTGACCCTGGTGGAGCAGGGGGGTTGGACTAGATGATCTCCAGAGGTCCCTTCCAACCTCAGTGATTCTGTGATTCTGTGATTCTGTAATAAGTTGAATGATACATAAGCTAAAGTCAAGCTCCAATATGAGCCTGAGATTCCTGAAGTTTCCTGATTTCCAAGGGTGCTCAGCATCTCTTCATTCTCTGGGTCAGAATGCAGGTTTTGGATGCTTAATCCTCCATGTATCCTGCTGTGTAAAGTGTATGAATTTAGCAGCCCAACTTTAGGCTTTGAAAATAGAAGAGGGGAAGCACATGAGGTTGTTGTAAAGGCTTTCATCAAATTAACAGATAATCAACATCTGTGAAGCAGCAAAGTTAGGTAATATTTCAATGGTGAAAGCAAAAACCAACTGTTCCCTTCAAATGTGGCCAAGAGCAGCCAGGGCAGAGTCACAAGGCCAGAAAAAAAGTAAACAAGAGGGAAGTTGGCAGTTAGAGCATGTCACTGGGAACAGGGAATCCCTGCACTCTGGATCATTTCTGGGGTTTGTCTAGTGCCTGTCTAAAGTGAATTGCCCTAACAGTTCAGGGAGCCGAGGCCAGAGCCTATAGCTATTTCCTACTGCTTTTAATTGGTAGCAGAATGAGCAGCAGCAACACCACCACCACTTTTTCCTCTTTGACCCTGCTTTTGAAAGAAGGCCTTCACAACTGCTGAACCCACTCTTCACTTGATTTGTGAATCCCAAAATGTGCATGGCCAGGAAATAGTCACCTGAATACTCAGCTTATGGGCAGATGCAGTAACATCATCCAAATACATATAAAGCTTAATCACTTCAATGCTGTCTCAGGCACCTACATGGCTTAGACAGTGAAAACCATCTTGAATTCAACATTTCACTTAATCTATGCTTTAATTTCATAAAAGTTATTTTGAATGTTATTCTCAGACATGTTTGAAAATGCAACCAGAAGGTCCACAGTTAGAAAATTAAATCCATATTCAGGCTTCTAAAAGAGTGGCTTGATTTTCAGAGATGCTAAGCAGCCAAAGTAAAGTTTGCAGCTCCCATTGACAGCAGAGTCAGTAGCTATATATTTACATATTAGGCAGAGGATGGCATCAGCATTTAACAACGTGCATATGCCACTGGGTTTCCAGTAGTAAGTTTTTCAGGAAAACAAGGTGTATAACATATGGTAACACTTAAAGAAGGGAGGAAGAGTGGTAAAAGGGAACATGAAAAATAATGAGAACCAGCTTTATGCTACTAGCGGTAGGCAGCTGGGTAATAAAACTATAATCTTTTTGTTATATAGAATGAATCACTATATTAAAAAAAAAGATGCTGTTTTATGTATTATTCGTGAGGTATTTCCCAAAAGAGAGTAATATAGCTTCCCAAATAGCAGACGGATACAATAGCAGGTTCTTTACAAAAGTCCTATACTTTTCCCCTGTACTCTTCACTCTTCTGCTTTTCCTTTCACATTACAGTAGCCAATTACTCTGTTGCATCTTAAGAAAAGTCATCTTTAATACTGCTTAGCCCATCAACTTTAACCTCCATCTTCTGTTACCTTTTTAGTTCTCATCTCACTATCAGTATCTGGAGTTCTTCTCCAATCCTAGATACCTCTCAGTCTGAAATTCCTTCAAATTTATGCTGCCTGAAGTCTCTAACAAACCAAAGCTCAGGAGCACCATTCCGTCTCCTCTCTTCCTGACCTACCAACTCCATTTTTAACATCAGCCATGCTCCTTTCTAGTGCCTTTTCCTTCTTGGATTTTATGCTTTTGTCTTTAGCTGCCCTCCTACATCCCAGTTTTTCCTTCAGGTCCTTTTTATTGCTCCCCTTCCTCTTACTTCAATTTCAGTCTATCTTCTCTTGTCCTTCATCACCTCGTCTTCTTCACTCTGATCATCTTTCCACAAAACAAGATTCAAGTGCCTTCAACTGAATATCTCTCAGATCTACATTTTTACTTGAGACCCAGCTGTTTCTGCCCAAACTCTAACCTTAGCCTCTCTCTTTGACATTTTCTCAGTGATGTCTAGCTGTCCACTCCAATGTCTAGCTGTCTTTGCTAAAACAGCACATAATATTCCTCATCGTGTTCTCTGACACTTCCTTTTTTGAGTTGTTATGGAAAATATCACCTTTCATTTTGACATGTCATCATGCACAATTTTCAATCCAACCACAATTAGAGCTGCACATGCAGGTGAATATAGTGAGAATTCTTTCTACATAACCTCCTGGAAACATCTTTACTCATGTTGTGCCTTGGTTAGAACAACATCTCTTTTTCTGGCTTTAATGAAGACAGTTTTTACTTTTACCCCTAACTCATTTCACTAGCCTGTCATTCTAACCATTTCTCTGCTGTTCTTTGCTGTAATATCAAACAAGCATCTTTCATCATATTCATAGCCCATCATGTCTTTGTCTTGCTCTTCCTACTGCACATACATTCAACACATCTAGGCTGAAACTCATACTTTCTCATTTCTGTGAGGAAGATATTCATATGAAAATATTTAATCTGATTTTTCCAGAACTAACCTAAAATTTCATGTTTGCACAGTTTTTTACACATTTTCACATACACACTTCAGATATGCAGCCTTCTTCTATAAAGAATAGAATAACAAAGCTATACATAATCATTTATATGTAACAATTAATAATATATGCTCATTTTATATGGCATGAACCATTATTCAAATGAAGAACCATCCTGACAAAAGAAAAACTTTCAAAAAACCCCAAAACATTCGTCCATTGTGACATCATTGTTCTTTGTTCACAAATCTTTTTCTTCAGGGTTTTAGACCCTGCCCTGCAAACATGCTTCTCCATATATTTTTTCTGGTATTCCATCTACTCAGGGAAGTCATCATCTCACCTGGAAGTTAAGACCAAGAAAATACAGATATGTCCAAGATGTACAGTATGCCCAATAGCTCAATAATCCTCTAAATTTCCTTCTTGCAATGTTCATCTGAAACTTAAAACTGCTTATGAACATAGTGCTTTAATGAGATCTCTAGTCTCAGAAGAAAATAAGTGATAAAGTACCTTGATCTTTGGGACTTAGGATAATTCATACTATCTAAAAGAGCACTAGGCAGTTACAGCATGACCAGAATAAATTGATGAATAGAAAGGACTACTACTTCTGTACAATGAAACATCTCTTTCTCCTTCCACTGTGGCAAGTTTCAGAAACTTACAAAAGAAATTTCCTATAAGGATACAAGGACATACAAAATCACAGAATCACAGAATCGCTGAGGTTGGAAGGGACCTCTGGAGATCATCTAGTCCAACCCCCCTGCTCCCTCTTCAGGGATTTTTGTTGCTCTTTGTTGATTTTCTCTTGGCTCTTTCCCACTGAGGTTTTGGGACCTCGTATGCCCATATAAAGTGTCTTAGTATTGGACCTAAAAGAATGACGGTTCAGTGGTTGATATTGTCATAGCATTACCGCTGTAATTTCCCTAACAAGTTCAGCTTTGCAAAAATAACAACAATGTACTTTTCCTAATTTGGCACAAGTCACTTCCATTACTCCAAACCAGTTACCATGCTGCTGTTCAGATTGAAATTGGATTAAAGAAGCGATGTGGAGACATCAGAATAAATTTGAACAAATAAGAATTCCAGTAAAATAACAGAACGAGAATGTTATGTCTTGCCTTAAGTGGATTAGTGGAAGATAAAAATATTATCATTAAAAAACAGCTGATGCTGCATGGAAAAGTTGGAAAAACATTCTGTTTAAAAGTAGGTCTACACAAACAACTCTTTTCCTCCGTTCCTTAATGTCATCACCATTTGTGTCGAGTCAAGAGGGGCCAAACACACAAATTATGACTGTGGACCCTTTGCTGATGACAGTCTGCCAAGTCTATTCTTAAGCTTACACTACAGTATTGGTCCCAGTTGGACTGGATATGGGAGTGACCCATTTTCCTCCCAGTCCTGGGGTTTCAGTGCTGTCAGTCTGAACCTTGAATTCACATGTCATGAGCAGTATTCTTTGGTCATTATGAGCCTAGAAGACAAAATATATGTTTTAAAGTTCTTCTGAGCTAGTTATATACAGATTCTATTAGCTCTGTGGCACTAGTAATCTCTGCAGCACTTATAGTCACTTATAATCAAAAAAACAAACACATATGGATGGATTATTTAACAAACAGTATTTTTAGAAAATGTGCATGAATTGCAGACATTGAACCGAAATGCACAATATGCAGTGCTGAATGTAAAACATGCTTTCCAAAATAATGAAACCTAAGAGAACATTGTATTCCTAGAACACTCACCTATTTTACGCTATCAAAAGTTTAGGCTCTCAGCATATGGTTACACATTAGGAACATGTGGATGTTGAAGATAAACAAGAACATACTGTAGGCAACTTGTATGACAAGGGAAAAATAAGAATCACAGTGTACTGAGAATTGCATTGTGCTGATATAAATCCTGTAAAGGAAGTCAGTGGCTATAACGAGAGATAAATCAACACAGCATTCAAAGTTACGTGCTGCTCAGCTTTGGTTTGTTCATTTCTCACTATTATATCAATACTTTGATTCAAAATGTAATATTAATTATAATTATCATTGACAGAGAACTTCTCACATCTCTGTGCTCAATAAAGCCAAAATAACTAATTCTTGCATAGCCACTGTAAGATAGATGACTGTAATTATCCAGTCATTCTTCTTCTAGCACAAAAGGGCATAGTTTTAACTGACCATAACTGGGCCTAAAGATAAATTAAAGTAATAAGCTTCTATCCGCAGAGATGACTGTAAAGACCCTATTAACACATAAGACATGCATAAGTATGCAAATGCATACTATTCTGCAAATAGGGGGTAGCTGCATAAAAATATATTCAAAAATTTTAGCTATATTGGAGAATATCTGACCCACAAAGATTACATTCATCTTCCAGTCAGAATCTTATAACTTACTTTCCATAAAATCCATGAGGAAATTAACTGGGGGTAGAAAGAAGCAGACATAAGAAAACAAACAAAAATATATCACAATGTTATAAAAATCAGACAACCAAGGATTTCAGAATAGTCACTTTTTTGAGAATACTATTGTGTATGTAAGTCTCATAAAAGGTACATCTCAGTAGTATTGAAGCATGATTTCCACTGATTGCCAAGGATGTTGCTCACAGACAAGTCTAGTTGCAGGCTGACAACACTGAAAAAACATCTGATAGCTTTATCTGCAGAAGCAGACTACCACGGGGAAGTCACAGAAGCTTTCCTCCTAGCAGTCTGCCAGTGCATCTCCACACTGCTGCAGAGGAACCATTCTAGGGATCAACAGGTAGTCTTTGTGCTCATTCAGCCCATGATTTTTTCTACTGAGAATGCCAGCTTAAGTACATTTCCAAGAGCCTCTAACTTTTGAAGGGCAATTTTGAAACAACATGTCATTTCTGAGAGTTGCACTCTAAGTTAGAAGGGAGATAAAACACCCTTGGAGAGTCAGAGCTGAGAAAAATGCAGAGTAGTACTTTGGCAAATTTTCTATATCACTGCAACTGAATTAACATTGTTTACTGCGTTTTCTTTCAATAGAGTGGCACTGTAGTTAATTTTAAACTGTTTCTTCTCCTGCTCTTCTATACATCTATGAATTTCTTGAAGGACTGATGTATAGGGACAGAGAGCCTTGGTCCACCTTTTATAAACTTGCAGGAATGCTTAAGGCTTCTGCAACATGTCTCACTTGCAGATTGGTTTCCCGATTCTTTTTTTCCTTTCACCCTTCTCGTATGCCTCTCCAGCTGAGTTCACCCTTCATCCCTTGCCAAAGCCTTGGTGTTAGGAGAGTGTACTCTCATCACATTGCTAACACTGTGACTGAAAGCTAACCATCAGCAAAAGCTGTAGTGAGACTTTGAACCTCAGTCCTTTCCACTCTTTTAGAACACAGAAATTTTCTTTTGCCATCCAAAAAAGAAATCCCCATTTCCTGAAAGTGAAATTGCCACAAAGAGAATAGTGCATTCAGTCACTCTGTAGAAAAGTGACTGAAAAGAGCAATGGACATATTGAATAATTTGCCTTAGCCTAAAATAAGACAGATAGAAAATGGTCTTTTATTTGGCAGAGGTGAAGTTATAAAATATTTTACATTTGTCATTGAAGCTGGTATATACGTTGTAATGATGCGCATAAATGTAAGGCTTTTTCTACTTGCTCATTTGGGGGAAAACCATGTCATACCACACTTAGGATACCATGAGGAATCAGTTTTATCCCACTTTTTTCCCCCTCTCTGACTGCTCTTGCTTTCATTTTGATTCATTGCTGAAATGTCAGGGTTAATAAATCTTCTTTTCGTTTTGCATACTTGTCCTGTTGTCCAGTATCCAGGAAGTAGCACAAAGCATGATTTTGCCAAGTCACGGTATCCTCACATCGTGTGAGTGGAAGAGTTTCCTGGGGAAAGGGATAAGCAAAATTGCATTACTAGATCTCCCAAACTTTAAGCTTAGCAACAGCTTTGTCCCAGAGAAAGTTATTCAGCTTGAGCTTCCCTAATGAATAATGCAGAGGGACTTTAAGTACCAGAACAATCTTCTTGCCATTTATCGATGCTAAGTTACCCAAGGCAAAAAGCAAGATGCTAGTTTTGTAAACAGCTATTCTTTGGTAAACATTTTGGAATGCCTCCTTTTTCCACCCATAAGCAAAGAAATCTTCATTGTGCCTGTAAAAATAAAACAGCTTTAGCAAAGAAAGTCTGTGGTAAGCTCCTCCAAAGAAAGAGACAGAAAAACTTTGAGATGCACTTTGAATCAGAAAAGAATAAAAGAGATTCTCAGATTTGGTCTCCAGGGCAATATTTTGCCAGCATCCAAAATCATTTCATGCCCTACTCACAATAGTTTTGCTGACCAAGTGGAGACAATGTCAGGGAAGAACATCAGATCAATACATGAAGTGTATTGGAATGAATTGGACTCTTGATATAAGGCTCTACTTTAAATATGCTGAGATTTTATTTCCGGAAAACGCTTTATGAGGAGACGTGTCTTGAAACTGTAAGAGTCTCTTTGCTGTTGGAAACTGAGTGGCCCAACCAGCTTGACAATAGGAATGCAAAGATAGGTACAGTGTGTCATTGAGGAGAGGCATATTCACCATTGCCTGAGAGAACAAGGTCATTTCAAGATCATCTCAGAAAGCAATGACATCATGTAGGTCATGTTTTATTGACCCAGACCTCTATTTAAGTGGGATGTAGTTCTGAGCATGGAGTAAGTAGAGCATGCAGCAGGGGTATCCCATGGCTTAGTATTCACTGTTCCTAATCCTGAATCAAAGGGCTTACTCTGAGTAGCCCTCACACTAAAATTTCATGCACCACTTGCACAGCATTGGCAGAGCTGTGCTAGTTTTTAGGGAATTGGTGCCAGCGTTGCCATCTAGAAACATCCCAAGCCGTAAGTTAACTAACAGATTCATATTGTTGCATATTTTGATAACTGCAATTTCTTTTCTCTCTTGGTTTTGGCTGTGCCACGAAATTACTGGAATGTGCTGACAGAGAGTTCAATACATTACAATTGTAATGTACAATACACTGTAAGAAGGACTGGTCTCATGGGGTGTTAGAGTAACAGTAACACCCCATCACTGTTTTGGTTTAAAACAAACCTTTTATCTGGCAAGCGGCAGGACATTTTGAAAGCATTCAAAAAATGTGGTAAGCACTTTGAAAGCTGTCAGCGGTGGGCAATGTGGTATATGTGCCAGACTGATCTTCCTTGCTTCAAAAAATGTGACTTCAGCAGAGTTAATCCTGATCTACAGCTTGGTTCTGCACCAATGGTTTATTGTTTGTGTGTCTGTTTCCAAGCTGGTCACTCCAGTCAGATGAGAATTAGGCTCAATGACATCCCTGATAAGCATTTCTGAAGGAGACTGTCCTTTCGATGATAGATTCTCTAGGTGTGAAAATTATTTTTTGTCTTTGCCAGAACCACCTACAGTAGGGTTCACCTCAGGATTTTGGAGTTTCTCAAGGGTTCTCACAGATGACTGAATTCTTCATGTTAGCTTGTAGGGCAATCTGCATAACTATTATAGCTAGAAAATCCTGTTTTGATCACATTTACATCTCAATAAATCCACAGAGATTTTGAAGGACTGGGAACAGGATCTCTTTATTCATCATAAAGAAAAGATGGAAAGTACCAGGAAGAATTTTCCTAATTCTTATGTTCCTTTTGACAAGTATAAAACTTCCTCAAAGCAATCTAGTAAGAATTTCAAATTTCAGAACTTCTTTTCAGGAGATACCTTAAAGGAAACTTGTTGCTGCGATAGTGTGGAACATCCTTTTCCATTAATATAGACTTCTTTTAAATATCTTGAACTAGATAACTCCAAAAATGGCACACCAAAGTCTACTAATTGGTACTGAAAAATTCTGAGTCACTTTATATTTAGATTACTTCTTTAAAATAGAAGACTTCTTTAAAATGACTATCTGATATCTGCCATTGTGCAACTTCTAAATACATAAATGCAACTGTCTTAGGAAAGGAAGCTCCATGTGATTATTTGCATTTGTTGGAACTGGAGCTTGAATTCCTTATTTTACATTTGATATTGCTGGGATTTTTTTTTTTTAATTGCAAATGGATAGTTCAAGTTTGAAAACTCTGGAGACATGGGTCTTTGAGTACTGAAAGCATAAACCTCAGGGCATAATAAATAGCTTGGGTGTATAATACATAGTCTAGCAGCCGCTGAGGTGGAAACCGTTGCTGTGTTCAATGATCACTCAATACCTAAAGAACTTAAAAGAAATCTCCCTTTCTGTGGCTGTGCCAAAGACAATAAAAATAAACAAAAACTGTCCAGAAAGCCCAGCCTTAAAGACACAGTCATCAATACCACAAATACTGCCTTTTCACCCTAAAAAAAATATGCAGCACAGTGAGTGTCCATATGTGGTAAAATAAACACAAATCAGAATTATTTGACATTGAAAAGGAAAAAATTAATTTCCAATTAGCATGCTTCCTGGACAATGAGCTACTTCCAGCAACAAGTGCCATTATTATTGCTGTTATTGCAAATTGTTTGTTTGCCCCCAACTAATACCAGAAGACTCCTCATGTTCTGAAGCAATCTCATTTGAGTTGGCATCATCTGTATCTCATCTCTGAAAGCAGGATAATTCTGACACATGAAAAGATTATTTTTCAGTCAGCTGGATCATCCAAATAGAAGGATACATTCATGTCCCATAACCATTATTAATATGTAAGGAATAATAACAGCACAAGAAATGAATGGAAATCATGCTCTGATGTATAGAAATAACTTTATTGGCTTATACATGGGGATTTGGAAAAAATGCTTTAATGCGAAACAAATTAAACTTCAATCAGGTTTAGTCACTTCAGATTTGGGAGGGAGGAAGTAATGGGGCTTTGCTTTACCAGTTCATCACTAGAGAGTCAGAGTAAGAGAAATTATACGACAAAGGTTTCTGTAGGAGGGTTTTGTTGGAGACCTGGACTCTGAAACTCTTCAAGAGTGCTCTGATCCAAT
Source organism: Apteryx mantelli (assembly GCF_036417845.1). Classification (NCBI taxonomy): domain Eukaryota; kingdom Metazoa; phylum Chordata; class Aves; order Apterygiformes; family Apterygidae; genus Apteryx; species Apteryx mantelli. The sequence goes on along the minus strand of NC_089980.1, from coordinate 81,672,085 downwards.
CCCTTGGTCTGAAACAAAGTATGTAGAAGAGAGAATCAGAAATCTCAGATAAGATTCAAAATTCCACTGTATTCCCTTTCCTCTATTTGCAAAGTTCACAAGTATTCAAAATGGGGAGGTTACTCCTGATTCCCAGTATTTACCTTCCCATGTTCACATTATATTATCTGTATTCATTACACTTGTAACTTACTCTTGCAACTTATCTTTGCAGCTTATGCTTGTAATTTGTACATTTTTGAGAATAATCAAATAGATTTACACTGGAGCAAAAATCAGGATGAAAGAGAAGTGAACTGACTTCATAATGTATAAATGTAGTGCTGTTACTTCGAAGTGGGATGAAGGTGATGTGCAAGCAAAACAACTGGGCCAGAGCCAAAGTTTACCCTAGCACCAAACCACTGACCTCAGTGAACAAAGACAGCATGTCCTCCTCTGAACAGTACATAAAAGAGGGAAATCCCATTTAAATGGCAAGTATTGCTATATTCAAAGTGTTTAGTGCTCACAAAGCTGCCAGACCTGTACTGTGGGATGTACAGACACACAGACACTTGAAAATGCAGGTTATAGCAGTCAGAGGAAATGTCCCCAACAGAGTCCTGTTCATTTGTTTAATCCTACAAGAAAAAGTGGTTCTTCTAGTCCTTAGAGAGTAGATCATTTTCCATATCCAGGATTTTTACTCTTTTCTAGAACTGACAACAACTGTGTCAATTATTAACAGCTAAAGTTTTCTAGTTTATAATATGGTCATACAGTACCATTCTGAAGAGTTTCAATTCACTCCAGAAAGGACATTCATCATTCCATCCAAACCCACTACTTCAGCAAATACTTTTGGTTTATGGTATATAAAATATATAAAATATAAAGTATATAAAATAGGTCTTGGTACATTTATGAAAAAATCCAATTGTTGGTTTCACACACATTAAAATGTGTCTATTTTCTAAAGGTGTAGAGTAAAATGCTATCCGTGAGACTGTTAAAATACTCAGTGAAGCAGATTCGAATAACTGGGAAAGCAAACAGGTAAGTGGGCCTTATGGGCACAACCCCATTTTAAGATATGGGTTGCGGTTAAATAAGTATTAGATTATGGTGTGTAAAGAGTTGATTTACAGCTCTTGGTTGTTCAGTTGTTTCCTATGTTGTTCAAATTTTGCCTTTCGGCCTCTCTCCCACTGAGTGAACTTCCACAAGAAATGTGCAGTGCTCAATATGGGTGGTGGTGTTTTCCCCATTATCTCTGTTAAATCAACAAGGATGACACATTTCATTTAATTTCTGGTAGTATCAACTCACAAGCCAGAGATTTTTTTGTCCTCTGGTATCTGTCAAATGAGCACCTAATGGTTCAGGCACCAGGTTTTCGCAACAGTAAGTTTGCCCTTCTACCTCCTTAACTTGTCCTGATACTATTCCAGGTGAGCTGTCAGTTCTTGCCAGCAAATGAGTTCTGAAGTAGATCCAAATTTTTCCAGAGCCTCAAGTTCCATTTTCCTCCTCCCAGAAGAGAAAGCAGACCTCGGACATCTTTTGGCCTTTGTGGTTTCTAGAAGTTATCTCTAGTTTTAGATAATTTTTACTTTTTGGCATAAGCTCTGTGAATGAAACTGGTTCCCAGGAACATAAAATCCGGATAGTTCAATTCAGCCTGACAGATATTGTCCAAAAAATAAACAAATTGACATGAAAAGTCTTCTGGGGATACAGCTCAATTTTAGCACATCTGTTCAGCTTCTTAGAACAGGCACATTCCCTTCTATCTTTTAGAATTTATTCAAGTCTTTTAATGTTGATTATGCCATCTGCTCTCCTCACTGCAAGTGAGAAAAGCTAAACAGTGATGGAGATAAATTACCCTGTCTCAGCACATGGAAAGCACTGCCCATGTGCTCCAGTGGGGCTCTCAGGGGATACAGACTGACAGCCTGGCCTCCCTCACCTTGAAGAGGTAATGGAGGGGCCTCTAAGTAAAAACTATTTATTCCCTGAGTTCAGGAGCTACAGAAAGCACCAAACCCCTCACCACCTTCCAGAAAATGCAGAAAGTGACTTTCCATGGAGCAGAGCAAGTTGTCACCTGGGGCTAGGTCACAGGCGGGCGGGAGTTGCTGGACCCACGCTCCTCAGCCAAATGCAGGTGCTCATCTGGGACGTGCACAGCCCTGGCTGGCGCATGGCCTGGGACTGCAGCCCCTGCTATTGCTGCCAGCCTGTCACACGGAGGCCTCTTCTGCAGTGAACTTCTTGGAGCTTGACTCACCCCTTTGGCTTGGCTATATGACAAGTTTATATTGCACAGGCTCTAGGGAACTCACACCCATAATAAGTGAAACACCAGCGCTCCAACAGGCTTTCTGCCCAGATTTAGCATTGACTTCTCCCAATAAGCTTTGTTAGTTTGTTGGCTCTTCTTGCTTAACTATTGCACTTATAGAAATTCTTTTCTTTTCATCTGAGGTTGCATACGCTAAAATACCTGAATCACATGGTCATTAGATGGAGTCATTGCAGGACAGAATTAAGGGTTTTAGTAATCTTATTTCTGAGTTACCATTTCTGGAAAAGTTTGGATATTTTTAGTAATAACCTTGACTCTGAAATGCCTACCTGGTTATAACAGCTATATAATTGTAGTATGGTTTATCTTCAATTACTGATATCTATTCTTATTCCTGTTACTGTGATAATATTTTTTAGCTATTCTTGTATTTGCTTGCCTGAGAATATGCTTCCACTCTAAACTTACTGTATATCCATAAGACAAATTAAAATTTCCAAAGAAACTGATTTTGGACAATAATACAATGGACATGATCCAGTGGAACAGGCTTCCAAGAGACAGTTATTCTGCAATAAGTTTCAAAGGACAGAGATTTTAGAAAAGACATAGTTCACACTGGACTCCTCTGGTCACTTATTTTCTAAAAACCCAGAAGATATGACTATATGCTTGGATGTAAAAGCAGTCCCAGGAGCATGCTGAATATGTTTTATGATGCTGGGAAACAACACATTGCTTCCTTCATTTGCTTGCACCGTGTGAAGCATAAATGAAGCCCTGAGTTTTCTAAGAGCTGTATAAACAATCTGTAAAAAATTCATAAGTAATATCAACTGATCATATTTACCAGGGGCTGAGGAGATTGGATGATACAGCCAGTAGAAATACCTGTTTGGCTGGGGTTGGTAAAATTGTTTCCTATTATAGAATGTATCTACACTATCAATTTGTGTAGTTCTGATTTTGCTCAAGTCTGCAGGTTAGAAGGGGGTACACAGCTCCTTTCATGACGGAGCAGGATGTGGGTGAGAAGAGAGTTTGCTCGCAGTGTGCACCTGTCAGGCAGCATTGATGTGTGTCCAAAATATTGTCTTCCAACGTATTCCCAACAGTCCACGTGCTCTTCTGGGGCTCTTGCTGCCTTGTGCTCCACGTTAACCCCCGGAACAAACTTCTCACAGTAGTTTTAGTTGCCCACGATTTCAGCAGACTTCAGCCATTTCTTCATCTGAACTCAGAGTCATTCCTCCCACACCCCGCGTCCCCCGGACAATCTGTTACCATTTCTTTGCCAGTTCTCAAGTCCAGCATCACCTCTGTCTCCTCCATCCGCCTCCCATTTCTCATCCCAGACTCATTGCTGCACCAGGTCTAAGTACTGGGCTTGCCTCAGGCAGCCATAAATTTTTATTTTTTAGCCAACGATACTTCGGCCAAAAACAAAACTGTGGGGGAAGGACTGGGGAAGGACCGTTCATTCCAGTTCTTGACGTCTTTACTTTGTAATAGTCTGGCTCCTCCATGCTTTGAAGCAGTGATTCGAAAATACTAGTAGCATGAATTAAGACCTTTACACGTATGCATCTAGGGACTTGATTAAAGCCACACAAAGCATGTTAATTCTGCCATTAACTTTTAAAAACTCAACTTTACAACATTTATAGCTTGTATATTAATACTTACAATATTTGAAGAAATGTGTGCATCCCTACAAGTGTATGTAGTGACTGCACAGAAGAGTTGAAAGTAAAACTAGATAAATGGCAAGACAGGTCATAAAGTCTCAATTTAGGCTCTGCTGTCTTCAGTATATGATTATATCTCAGATCAACATCAGGTCATCAGCTTTTAATGTCTCTGCAGTGAGGCATGGTTACCTGTGAGTCTCAGTCAGGAGAATCCTAATGCCAGTTAAAAAGTTTACACTATCATAGTTTTGTGGAAGAATAAGGAAGAATAAGAAACAAAATTCCCTTTCCCTATCCTAGCATGTTTAGTTTTTTATATAAAATCCCAAATTCAATGAGGTCATCATTCTTTAAGGAAGAGAAAAAAATAGCTCTCTAAACAGTTATGAAAAGCAAGATTCTTCCCTGATTTACTTAACATTATTTTAGCCAATGGAATTAGTAAAGTAAAATTCATTTAAATAATAGGAGTTATGAAAGCGCAGAATGTCTTTTGGTGCTGCTTTGCCTCATTTCTCAGCTTTCTCCCCTCTCTTATTCTCTGCCTATTCTCTCTTTCATCTCTTCCTCTGCTAAATATGTAAATAAGTGGCTCTGTGATACTAGCAGTGCCTGATTTCCTACAGATTTATGTCTGATGTTTGATTGCCACTTAAATTAAAATTTTCAGCTGGGACATATAAGACCTTCTGTGTATTCCCCTTCTGTCTAATGATTTGAGCTTAACTTGTAGCTTTTCCTTCAGATGAGGCTTTCACAGCAGCTCTCATTTCTCCTGACCATCCTAGTTTCAAACAGTTTGTAGTATTTTGAGAACTTTCTGCCCTTGATATATTTATTTGATGCCGGACAGCAGGTTCTGAATGTGTTATGGGCAAATAGACAGCCTGACAGATACACAGAGGTTAAGACAGGATGAGGACCTGAAACCAAGTGGAAAAAAATAATTTCAATATGCTTCCTCAACAGAGCCCTAAATTGGCTGACTTGTGTTACTAACTTCAGAGGGTTATCTATATGTACTAGACTCAAGCCAGGAATGCTTTAAAAAATGTGCTCAGAAAGCTGAAGGAGAATATGGGAAGGATGCTAGAAGAGAAGAAAGATGGAAAAGATGAAGGAGAAAAGTGAAAAACTAGGCTATGCCAGAAGGAAAAAGAGAAGCATGGTGAAAGTGAAGCAGCAGTAGAAAGGCAGGGAGCTTGGAGGGGGTAACTGTCTTTAAACTCATTGCAACCTTCTTATTTATGCAGTTTTGTTTCCTTAAGGCAGCTCCATATTTTGAGAGGCTTTTTCTGAGCTCCAGATATGAGGTGTTATGCTCTGCCACAAGCAAGGGCTGCAAGCTTATTGTTCAGCAGCTAGATAATGTGCTGCTGACATGTTAGCTGGTTACTTATTAAAAGACAGGCAAAATTCAGTTATTCCACTCATTTTTATTCTACATGTCCCACATTATTGCATCTTTACTAACATTTCTGATTATCCCCTGGCAATAGTATATAAATTGAATGCACAAGAATGATCTATTTTAAGAACCCTGATACCTGGCAAACACCAGGATTTTTATGTGGTTTAGAAATGACTCAGAAGAGCTCTCATTCAGCACCAGGTGCTACATGTCTAAGGAAATCACATAATGCAAGTGGCATTTGTAACTCCTATTGTCGTGTCTTTGGAGATTTCTTTTTTTTTAACATTTAAAGCTTGTTGTATTAATGGTAAGCATCAACTATGAGGTATAGTGTATGTTTCTAGTTTATAGCAGTTTTATCTAATATCTTTAGGCCCAAGCGTTCAGCAGTTTTCAGCATGGAGTGCCTCAACTGATTGGTGCTAAGCTTTACAAACAGCAGGTCTGGGTTTGTGCTGTTACTCAGTGTATCAATCACTGGATCAGTTCAGGACTGCTTGGTGACCTTGGACACCATAATCATATCCTAGCTCCTCAGTTTCCCCACTGAAAATGATAAAATGGAGTCAATACTGCTGACTTCCTATGGAAAGCATGGTGAGGTCTGTAGATGAAAAAAGAAAAAATAACTACTACTACTACTACTGGGCCTGACTTTTCATGGTCTGAATCCTATCATCTCCCATGAGTGCTCTAGGCATTCAGCACACACTGAAACCCAGGTACTATATGAGCACCAGGAGCTGAAGTCCAGATCTACAGGGTAGAGGTCTACACACAAAATAATTGTTTGGACTCTCTTTATAGTCAACAAAGAGAAACGGGAACCTCTAGGGGGTGATTTATCTCATCCTAAAACAGTAAACTAAAATAGGGCAGATGAATCCCATCTTGGAAGTGTCTGTTTGTCTGCAATGACTATAAAAGCAGTTGAGGAAACTAGCTCTTAAGTAAAAATCTACACTACGGACACATAAGGGTCATTAAAATGATTCCTTGTGAAGGTGTCTACTGGTCACAGCAGGGACCTCAGGAGGCTGTTATTAGCCTCTGGCCTCTCCCTGTACAATGAGCCTTCAGACTGAAGGACCCTTTACCTACTGCGAAAGGGCAACCAGAAGAGAGAAAGAAACTTGCAATCTGCTGTCAGTGCTCAGTACAGAGATCATGTGAGAGAATCGCTGTCCTTACTAATACAGCAGAAAATCTCCCCACACCTCAGCCCCCCACCTCCCCCCTTAGAGCTTTCCTTGAAGCATGCATGAAGCTAACATAGAGTATTAGTAAAGCTCCAGATACTGACTATCTAGCTAAGATATATGCTGCTATTACAAAGACACTTGTCTTTGCATGCCATACTTATTGCAGAAATCCCTAGGGAACCCCAGTTTGGTCATAGCTCCTCTGTACTAAGCGCTGTGCTATCAGCTAGAGACAGTCTGTACCACAAAAAGCTACATAGGCAAGACAATCAAGCAAAGTATTGTGGTGCATCCCTTACAGATGGGGAATTGAGGCACAGGGAGATTAAAAGGTGACTTGCCCAAATTACAAAGGAAGTCTGTGGTAGGACCTTGGCTCTCCCAAAGTACAGTCTATAACCACATGCTTCTGCTGGCATGCAGCAGTATTGCTAGTTTGGGGGTTAAGTGACTCTCTTCTAACAGGACAGCTCTTACAGCTGCTGTGTGATTTGCTCTTTCTGCAAGTTGGCTTAATTTCTTGTAAGTGAAGTGTTTTACAGTCCAGTGTATAACTGCACAGTCTCAAACCTATCATCTACTCAAAACTGAGCTGTTTGGCCAGGAGGGAATGGCAGAAATCACTTGAGTGACTTTCAAGAAGTTTCAAAAGACTCCACTCCTCAACCAAAGGATGTGGAGACAATCAATCAAGGCTGTAATGGTGATAGCTTGAAAACTAACAGGTTGCTTGGTAATATTCTCAGCATGGAGCTAAAGGCTTAAGGTTAGACATATGTAGGACCAAGCATCAGCTGCTGCTAAAAGATGTGTTCAGATTCCAAGCACAGAAAATTTACAGAAGGTTTATTTGCAAATGCATAAAGTTTCCAAAATTATGCTTTTGGATTTACAATTAAAATCCAACTCATAAGCAATAATTGTTGGTCTCTAATGAAAAACACATGAGCAACAATCTTTTCAAGAAAGATGGATTTTTTTCTCTCTGTAACAATTTGATTAAAAAAAAGAAAAGAAGGAAAGATGTCTCAGTTGTCAAATGTAAATGAACAAAAATTCAGGAGTAAATTGTACTTGGTTTTGAAATGCTTAGTAATGAAGTGACTCAATTTTATTGTGCAGTGGTGATCATGTACAGTGATTTAAAAAAAACAAGAGAGAATCTCTACTTCCAGTACATAGGATTAATCTCGCCCCTCAAATAGAATACATTAACCAGATCCCTGGCTTTCATGCTTTGAAATCATTGTTTAGGTCCAGTGAAGGTATTAGCTATGTTTTTTTCCCACATAAATCAATGATTTCTAATGGCTGTAGGGATACCAGTCATTACCTGTTATTCATTCTGCAAGTTGGAGTTTCCAGTCCTGAAAGCTCTTCATAGATAGAAGTTAGAGATACATCACCAGAAATTCTGTAGATGGAAGAAAAGCATCGCTTCAGGACAGTTTTAAACTATGACTGTACCACAGAGTTTTATGTGTTTTCCTTTCACTTTCCATAAAACCTATTTTTAACATTTTTTTACTATATAAAATAAATGCTTTCTCTCTCACACAACTAATGGATTAATATTATGGTTTCAGAATGTAATTTCTATATAACATATCACAACTATTTGACATGGAATCTGGGAGATTATATCTAGCAATGAATAGCAAAGACAAAATCAGCAAATTTTCCATTTGTCTCTCCAGAAAACAAGATAAAGAAAATTGAAAGACTGAGTTAAGACTGATAAAAGAAATCACTTTCATGTTCAGTTCATATCTCCTTTGCTCAGTATCCTGAGGCATAACTGAGGCAAAAAAGTTAGCAGAATTCAAATAAGAGAGGGACTTTAATTTGGAAAATGAGAACTTCTGCATATAATATATGCTATAATAATTTCAAATGGGAAAAAATGTAATTTTTCCACAGACCCATATTTCCCTCCCTGGTAGAGAGGAAACTTTCAGTAGATTATTTCTTAACTGCCTTTTACAAATTCATCACAAATTTGATCAGGAAATTGTCTATATAAGATGTGCAGATACCAAACTGAACACTCATCTAATGCAGCACTGGAATAAGATCTGGATGGGAATGTTCTGATGAAACAAAACTTTATCCAAAAAATGATGATGTATTGAGCCAGAATGCTTTGTTTGGAAGAGCTTTTGTTCAAAAACAGCTGTTGATGGGTCTTGGGGAACTGGGATTGGATGACAATACCACATCTGTGTTCAATGGCAGGCTGGAAACATTATCCTTGGAGTCCCAGCAGGTTGCACACCTCAAATGGAAGATGTCATCAGTAGCTATGATTAAAAATTTTTTAACAAAACACTGCTTTTCCCCAAGAAAACACTATTTTGCCCAAACTGAAAGTGTTTAGAGGAATTATGTTTTCAATTAGCTTTTCTGTGAGAAGGCTTATCAGTGCTGTGGTAAAACTTTTGACTGAAGTGTGGAATAAGAACTGCCAGGAACACAGAAAAGTTTATGCCCTTAGCTGGCATTCTGTCTACCCTCAGCTTGCTGGGTCCATAAAGTCCCGATCCCCATTCAGTCTGCATTCACCTCTCCATCATGTGATTCCTTGATTTTACATGGAGTCACTGGAAGTGTCATGGAGACTTTGCCACAGAGGATTTAATTACCCTTTCTGTGATTGACAGAATCACATTTAATCACAGAATCACAAATTAAATCGATTTTACCCTTTGCAAAGACAACAAAATAATTTCAAGGAAACTTTATGTAACCTCCTTATATGGATAAAATACCAGTCTTTTCCTGCTGCCAATACCAGCGGAGGTTCCTGGTCTGAACTCTCTTTGTGATCAGCCATAGGTGCCTCCAGCATTCTCAGCTCTGGGTGCAAAAATTCAGATGTTCCCCATGCCTGGATGCTTTATTCTCACTCTCACAGCAAATGTTTCCAAGGACAGCTTCACGCCTTGCCCCATGGCATTCTCTTTGAAGATAACATGCTCCACACCCTTTTCCCCAATCATTCTCTCTCTTTGGACAGAGACCTCCACCATACAAAAGCCTGGGCCTGTTGCTGTTTCCTTTCTGCTTGCAGACCACTGAAGGTATGCCCTGGAAAGCCAAGGATGCAGGTTTGCTAATTACCAAAACACTGCCCTAGGATGTCAGCCTGCAGCATTATTGTACTGCCTTTTTAGAAAAGCACTTTCATGCTTTTCTTCCATACTCCCTTCTCTGAGGCTAACAAGGAGCAGGCACAGAGTTACCTCATTGTATTTTCGGATCCTAAGAGCATAAATCCTCTGCAATTGCAGACAGCCAAGTAGTTCATATTTAGCCCAGAATCAGAGCTCTGCACTGCATGATCCCAAATACCAGAAACCACAAAACACCCTGAAGTCTTTGGAATGATCTTAAAAGGCTTAGTACAAGAAAGACCCCCCCCAAAGCTAGCCTGTGCCAAAGGAAGCAATCAGGCAAAAGCAAAGGCAATGCAGCATCTGAGATCCCTGCCATAGATGGGGGTTTATTAGATGAAAATATAACATAGGAAGGCAATTCCTCCCACACCAAAAAGCAAAACCCAGTGGTCCTTACCATTAGTGGTCCATTAGTGGTCTAAGAGAAAATACAGTGCAATACTGAAATATGATGACTGCTTTTAGTCTTGAGGGCACGATTAAGACACATGAACTAAAACATCTAATTGTCTCAAGGACTCCTCAACTTATCACTGACATACAAGAAGAAAGTGAAATCCTATCTCTCCCTGAAGCCATGTTTTGCACTGAAGGGGAAAAAAAGGCATTCTTCCTTGTTTCTGAACTTGCCTGGCAGAGGCTCTGAAGCATAATTAAGCACAATATCAATACAGTACAAACATACAGGATCAACAAATAGCAATTGAGCCTTCTTTCAGCCCCTCTCACAGATATCAGCAAATTGCACAGCCAGAGTCTCTCATATGCCAGAAACTGAAGTTCCTAACTCCAGGATCCTCCCTACACTGCCATAAAACCTCTTCTGTAAATGGCTCATGCTTCATCTTGAAGCAATTTAGGTTTTTCTCCTCTTGCTCCCCATCTTGGAAGGCCATTCTAATTCTCCATGCTTCCAATAGATACAAGTCTTCTTCTGTATAACTCTTTTTAGGATGAATTTGCATGCATTTTGCTTTGTATTAACCTTAAATTTCAACAGTTCTTCTCTTTCCCGGATATTTACCCATCTCTGAAATATAGGTATGACTAGAACACTCACCCGTGGCTTTGCTAGGCTAGACAAGAACAGCTCCTTTTGATTTCCCATCACAAAACTGGTTCCCCTATTTCTCATTTGACATTGCAAAAAAACTTTGATAACTAGTTTCCTTGTGTTCTGCGCTGCCTGTTTATATCTGTACTGTTTCTGATTTTCCATCCAGATTGTAATCTCCTTGAGTCACGAACCATTTTACTGTTTTGTCTCTATGAGTCTCACAGTGTGACTGTGACTGTGGTTCCTAGGTAGTTTATTACATTGATACAAATATTCATAATCAAATGCAGCAGACTGATCTGAAATCCTGTTAAAAAATGAGGGGGTAATGGCATTGTAAATCAAAATTTCCCGAGTTTCCAAACATCTCCATTTTGATTCCATCTAAGGAATGGTAAATGCTTTATCCAGAATTTTCCTTTTTAACGAATACTTGCTCACCCCTTTCTTTATACAATAAAAAACCTGTACAAGAGAATAAATAAATTCACAAACTGCTTTCTTTCTCTAGTATATCCTGAATGCCCTGACATGCTTGCTCTTTTATAGGAAAGAAGTTGAGTCACCTGGATGAAAGAATGTAAGATAGGGAGGTGGCTGAGAACAGTACAGAAAGCATCAGATAAAATACAATACATTTATTTTTATTGCACTGAGGGAGTCATTTGGGAGAGGCACTAGATATGGAAATGGTACAGAGAATTATTTGAAATAATCTTATATATGTTTCACTCCCCTTCTGAGTGAATAAGTGCTGTGTTTCATTCTCAGCACAGGGACAATGTCAGATCATTTCTAAGCTCTCTGTCCACTGCAGACTTTTGCCATGTGCGTGTTGGTTTGAGCCCTGACAGACATAGCTGGGCTGACAGAAACTCTTAATGTTCAGCAGTTACACCGGCAAACTGTATGTCTCTTTTTTTCAGGGAAGGGTGTGCTTCTTTGACAGAACAAAGCCGGTTTAACTGCACCCACGCTAGGAATGTTTTACCTGCAAGTCAGCCCACAAGTAAAGCAATCCAAGTATAAACTTGGCCTTAGTTGCCAGACCCCTGGGGAGAGGTGTGAAGAATCAAAATGAATATCCAATTAAGGCAATGATAAGAGTTGAAACTGCTGCTCTACATGCCTGCTCTGAAGCTCATTAACACTGAATACTTTATATCATTCTGGCAGTGCAAAGAGATATTAAAAAGATATAAATTATATCAACCACTACATTTGTGTTTTCTTTTAAGCCCTTCTCCCCCACTGGAATGGTAGAAAAAACAGTGGTAATGAGAAATCTGTCTTGTTTTTAGTTTGTTGCAAGAGAAGATAATTGCAGAATGAGGGGGCATTTACACATTAAAAAAAAAATCTCATGCCTTCAGGTGGACTAGCTAAGAGATAAAATGAATTTTACTTGGTGAATTTTTAACTTCACTAACACAACCCCTATCACATGCTTTCTCGTTTTGCTCATCTAGAAGGAAATGGAGCCATTGATATAAGGGGTTTTTTTTTTCCATGTAACCTGCAAAGAAATATCCTTTCCAAGTCCACTTAAAGAATTCTCCTGCCTTAGACACTGTAAACAGTTCAGTGGAGAAATTCCAAACAATAAGCTTACATAAGAAAATGAAAATAAATATTTAGTTTTGCTGAGTTTTATAAAGCAAGTATCCCTGAGCAATGTCTCTGTAGTATTGTGACAAAGGCTATAAATAAATGCTCAATAATGACATGCTCCACAGATTATGAGGTGATAATTATATCCGAATCTACCAAATGGTTCAAAGAGCGATTACAATGCAACTCATAATTTCTGGATCCTAAGGATTCAATTTTAAAGCTGAAGTATTCCATTAATTACCCCATTGTTTATGGTCAGTAGATGCTACGTACGTACAGTTAATTCAGTATAACTCAGCTGAAAGGATAATGCTATTGAACTAGATTTGTATCCTTGTAGGAGATCTGATGCTTTAAAAGAAATTGGTTAAAAACTGTGCTATGATCCTATTATTAGTTCCCCAAGAAGGCAGAACAACCCTATATCTTGGTTGCTTTCTGATTACATGCAAGACCTGCTGCTTTGGAATAGATTCCTATCCAAACAGAAGAAATAGAAGGAAGAAAAAACTCTAAATGTTCACATGATTATAGTGTATATAGTAGTAGGTTTTACCATAAAAGGGGGAAAAGAGAACGAAAACTGTGTTTGTGCTACTTATGAAATGATATTTCTCTCAAGCACTGAGATACTATGATTATCTTTATGAGCCCTTGTTTGCATTATTGGCATTTGTAGAGTCTGGTGCTCTTTATTCCCACAGTGATATCTGGCACAGGGATAAAGAGTTCCAGAGTACTGAAGAGCCCAACCTCAAGTGAAGGAATTGTTGACAAGATAAGAAAATAAGATTTTGGTGAAAAGTCAAACAGACTTGAAAAGTTTGTCAAGTATAACTGAGTCAGCTAAGAATGCAAAAAAGTCATAGTCCTAAACAATATAACCATGTCTGCAAAAGAAGTGGTAAAACATGTTTGCTATTGCAGAAAGCAGTCGTTCTGCTAATGTTGATCATTCTCTTTGAGGATACCAACAAAAGAACTCCTCCTGGCCTAAGGAATGTCATCCATAAGGACATTTTTTGGTATAGTTATTCTAGGATAGCTTTCCCAAAAAAACTCATCTCAAGCGTAGAGAAACCCCCAGACAGCCTCTGATAACTGAGTTTTCGAAAGGACAAGATACAGGGAAGGGGGCTGAAAAGAAAGCAAGGTAGCTAACTATATCTCTAGCACAGTTTAAATAAGGATAGAGAAGTTCTTGTCCCTGAGTATATGTTTAGCCTCTCTACCTGAAGTTGCTAAGTTGGCTGAAATGCCTGTGAAGCAGCTCCTGAACCTTCACAGATATGATAACACCAGCACTAATTTTGGGTTGCCTTTTTATAGTGGGATGTAAACCACTGGAAGACTAAGTGCTAAAACTGAGGAATTGGTACAATTTCTGAGATTCTCATGGGCCTTTCTTTCGATGACATTGCTTTTGACTATTGCCAATTATTGCTTATTGACTATTACCTGACAAGAAGGCTCTTGATGCCAGTTCTCGTTAAAATGATATTGACCCAGATTTAGAAGCACTGCCTGATAAGACCAGCCATCCCGGACTCAAGTCTTCATCTTCAAAGGGCCTCCGTTGGATTTGTTTGGGTTTTTCTCTCCTCTTTTATAGTACGTGTTGTTTACTTGCTTTGTCAGTGGTCTGGAATTTTCTAGTACTAGCTGGAGCTAGTTTTGACAAGAAGTCTCCTACCATTAACAAGCTGGAGTATGGAACCATTATTTCCAGTGCTGGAGGTACAGAATTGCAGACCAAACTAAAGCAGATATATCAGGAATCACACTGGAAAGCTTGCTTTTCAGAACAGCTCAATTCTGAGAATTCAAAACATCTAAGAATTTCAGTGTTCATCTGACTTTAAGCAACCCCCTCAGATGGTTAGACAGTGCAGTTTATATATGCTATGACGGATTAGCTACATGGGAAAATATTCAAAATTTAGTATGTCTGCATCCTTTATTTTATAAAAGCCATATTTTAAAATTAAGGCTTCATTAGTGCAGAAACATATAAGACCATTTCCCAGATTTTTGTTTAAAATCCCCAGTTTGGTATAAAAAGCGTGTATAGGTTTGCTACCAAAACCACACAAAAGAGACTAAAAACATAGATCTTTGACTAATGAAAGACATCAAAGCTAAAACCCAAATGGCAAGAGTGAAACAGGTCCTACTTTACAATAACAGAAGTCTTGAGTTTTTCTCATTTTCAAACAGGCTGATCTTTTTGCTTCAGGAACTTCCAGGAAGACCCATTACAATCCATATTCAGAAGGCACAATCACCCAGTCCTAGGACTCAGAGATAATGTCCATTGTGCTCTTGTGAAGGAAATGTAAAACAACATAAATTAAATCATGATATAACTCCATTATGCCCATCGACCTTGCCTCAGACTGCATAATTTAAAGCAGAAAGGATTCATCTGAATCTTTTGATTCTTTTCATTTTTAGTTCAACATTTCCTGGTGAACAATTTTACCCATTTGTAGTGTTTTCAGGTATGTGTTTCAACTAGGAATATGTTGCTGGAGCCAGGAAAGAGCTCTGCAACCCAGTGAACCAGAAAGCTGGTAGGTCTTAAAAAGTATAAGCACTTCTGCAAGAAACAAAGGCCATGAGTAATCCCAATCTCCAATTTAATGTTTTCTGCTGCTAGAAATCACTTTAGCAGTTTTAATGGTCAATAAGCAGTAAACCTTAAATGGACCCAAACTGCTCTTTATCCATGTCATAAATCTGATCTGATAGCAGAGATCGGCAGGTAATGGGCCTCAGGGGAAGTCAGCTGGCATGGCATCGATATATCCTGCTATATTCCACAATAAGGAACTCAGTCTGGAAGAGTTCTTTAACTGTTCACATGTGCAAAAAAACTCTGCTAAGTAGCTTGCACATTGTGGATTAATTCCACAAAAGCCATGAAAATTCAGTTTTAATTCCATCTTTTCTCCCCTGCAGTACATGACATAGACAATAGTGCTTAGTGTTTGGAAGTTACATAGCAAAAAGCTTTCAAGAACATCTAACATTTATCAGCTGGATTAAAACTTTCATGTTAACCCTTATATTACCTCACTTTCAGGACACACAAAGGGAAAGAGTTAGATCTGCTGGGAGTATGCTTGCAACTGCCTTGACTCAACATCCAGACACCATAAAAATTAAGCTGAATTGGCTTTTAACACGGACTTGCTGGACTGCCTTAAATCTCTTCCTGAATCTCCTCATGGTGAACTGGTGGCCTTAATACAATTTATTTTCATTTACTTTGGAACTGAATTAAGTTAAACTGAATGGAGACCATTTTAATTCTCAGATCAAGTGTTCACACGGGAGTGTAATATGGTTTCACTTCACATATTTAATTTGCTTAAGATAATTTTTCCAAAAGTCCCTTCATAGACAATCCGTACCTTAATTTGAAATTATCAAAAATTCTAGTAGATGTTTAAACAATAAAAAATATGCTATATACAGTGAGAAAAAACTTGAAAATAGCTGAAAATAGCAACAGTCAATAACACATTCTGCCACACAGTGTAAGACTTAAACAAATTATCTTGATCTTTAGTTAATCTTTTCTGTCTCAAAAGAAAGAATGTCACAGCTATGTCACTGCTCCATATGTATTTAGTTAGTTAGGCCACATTAAGATTAAAACATCATGCTATCAGAAGCCCTTCTAAAACCAAAGCTTTATAGTTATTTTCACATACAAACACACACACACACACGCACACACACACACGCACACACACACGTGGAGAGTTGTGGCTTGGGATACCCAGGCTTCCCTCACCACAGTCAGTTTTTCCTGTTCATCCCAAAGCTGGCCAAAGTTTTGTCAGTAAACACACATTCATTTCCATGGTCAAAGCTGTAGATGAATGAGACTGAAATCTCTGCTTTGGCCAAATTCATCTCTGACACAGCTCTGCTCACTAGGAAGAATTAGATCTTCAGTTTGTTTTCTCTTAATGTTTTGCAGAATGGAGATGAACAGTTTTGGAAGTTTTAGGTGGTATTTTCTGTAGACTGTATTTTTTGTAAATACCATCCCCAGCTCAAAAATAAAATGGATTATGTTGTGACACTTGGTATTTATGATCATTCATGCACATTCATTCATTGGACAGTTGTTCACAATTTTTCACAAAATATGGTCATTCTCTGGAGAATGCTTACCTGGCAAAATATAAAAAAGTAAAAGAATTCAATCTAAACTCACATCTAAAACAAGACAGTTGGTGTGTCAATGCTGTGGATAATTTATTGTCTCCTGGGTTTTCATTGAGGAAAGCAAACATGTGGGGTACATTATAAAGTTGTATGGAAACATATGGTACTGCAGTGAAATGGTAAGATATGTGACATGGGAAATCCATGATCCATTGAGCAGGAATATTTTGGGTGTCCCAGAGCTCAGCAGTCAGCTTTTCTTTTCTATCATGGCAGAATGCTTTGAGTTAGATAAAAAATGACCGGATATTTTGGCAGCAGTTTTATAGTGGCTTGATCAAGCCCCTGAAAGGTACATCATTCTGACTGTATAGATCTTCTCTGTACCACCAGGAAGGCAAAGAGAAATATAAATCACAAGACTGTGAAAGTTTTATAGCTAAAGTATATTTGCTCAAATATAGAGTTATTTGAGGGGCTAGGGAAAACTATTGCTGAGTGGGGAGATTCCAAGTTTGAGAAAACATTCTGTATAATTTTGATCATATTTATAATTGCAATATACAATTACAAATAAAATGGAATGATGGTATATTATTATCTTCAATCTGCCACTGTTTCTGTTTGCATGCACCTAAACTGAAAGAAGAGGGCAAATCCGTATTCATCTTGTCAGATTTATACTTCAAAGACACCAAAAGCCATGTAAGATTTCTTTTCTTCAAAACCATGTGGGAAGCCAATGTCTTCACTGGGCAGTGTTTTCATCCAAGAAAAAAAGGCCTTAACTATAAAGAACTTTGGTAGAATTCTCCTAATTTAGAAACTTCATCTTCTGCAGATGGATGTTCAAGGAATACATTGATATTAAGGGTTTTCAGCCCTTGGAGGACAGTTTTTTCAGAGATTATGTATTGAATATCAGCATAATACCTGTTAATCAGAGGTCCAAAACAAACCTCCAGGTCTGAATATTCCAGACAGCAGAAATAAGATTCTGGAGTGAGTCCTCAGATCTGCTGCTTCAGTTCATCTCTGTATGTTTTCAGCAATAATCATTGCACTGCATTATGCAATGATTTGTTCTTGTACAGGTAGACTTACTTGTATGTATTTATTTAGCTGTCACCTAGTAGCAAAGAAAATATGCATTCACCCAATGCTTTGAAGCCCATTTCAGTATCCCAGACTGTAAAATTGTGTTCTTCTCAAGCAGTCTAGGGCTAAATTCAAACATTTGGTTAGATATGTACCGAAACAAAGACTGCACATCTTAATAGCCCTTGCTTTGGGAATGGGAGAAATATCTTAAACCTAAGGCTTAGAGACAGAAGAGATTGAGCCTTGAGAAGTGGATCAGATAGACAAATTCCAAACTTTGAAGCACTTTGTAAATGTAGACTTTTGCAGTGCTCTACCGCACATACAAAACATACCGAATTTTCATATAGAAAGCCCCCAAATTCAGCTGATCTAGTGTTCTGATTCCTGCTTTCTCCCTCTTAAGGATAGCAAGAGATTCTTGGCATATGTTCCCTGACACTGAGGGAAAGGAGGGAAGCCAATAAGAAAAAAAGGATGCTGGGATGAGAGGAGGTTATGGTATACAGGGAAAAAGGAGTTCAAGGCAATAAGTGAACAGTGGTCATACACTGGACAGGACAACTCCTGCTGCTGCTTCAGACCTTTATATCTCCTGAGAAGGCTCACATTCAGATATAGTTACTTCTACATCTTACTTCTTATATCTTCCCTAACTCTTGGCAGAGGCTATCTGCCATGAGGAGAGAAATAGGGACAAAGCATAGTTTGGAGTATTGGAAATCAGAGGTGTGGAAGTAGTTGAAGGATAAACTGCTCTGGGACAAACTCCCCATGAAAGACTGTACCAACATATATTACACATGACTGACCCATCCACTTTTTTATAGCATGTAACTGATACGTGAGAAAACAGTATCAGAAAACATGTTATTGGGATTATGAAGTCTGGCACTCACAAGTTAGGTAAATCCAAAGTGCAAGCTTAAAATGCATCTTAACTTAGTTTCATCCTGGTTAAGGCATGTAATGACATAGACTCTCCGTACAGTTGATGGAGATACACAGGCGCCTCCAGAGATCAAGCTGCCCCATCTAAAAGCAGCCTTTAAAAGTCTCTCTCTCTCTCTGTCTTCACTATATACAGAGACTTAGCACCCAGCTGAGGCCCCAACGTAAAGTCAGGTGAGGTGAACACGGACCTTTGGGACGTGCAATCTGGTATAGAATTTAACAGTGTGATTAAATATGAGTTATTTACCAGTATGCTGCTGTTCTACCAGTATTAATAGGGCTATAATGTTACAAGGATATTGCATTATTTAAAACAGATTAATTTTATGCAGACTTCTTGTGTCACCAGCCCAAGAAGAAATATAAAGAGCTAGGAACCTGAAGCAGGAGGGAGACGACTGTGCCCTTGGTCTGTAAGCATGCAGTTTGCCAAGTGGCTTGGCACTGTTAAGAGCAAAACAGTGCTGGAAATTTATCCAACAGCAGATCCAGTTCAGCAGCAGATATTAGCTTAGCTTAAAGCCACTGGATTAGAACTTGGATGGAAATTTAAACATGTATCTTGGTTTGAAATAAAATGTGATTTAGTAGCTTAGTGGAACCAGACACTGGCTGCTTTAAAGTTCTTTTTGTCTCCCTCTTTCTTAAAGTCTCTCATGCCTCAGAAATGCTATTATAATAACTATACTGCCAGATAAAATTGCAAGCTTTTACCTAAATGACTATTTCTGACTGTTTAGTTTTATACAGTAGATTATCATGACACAGAGACTACATGGTGGTTGAGGGATATACAATGATTTTCATGTGAAGGGCAATTGTCTGCATAGTGTATCAAAAGCTCCAGTATGTCTTTTTAGATTGCTAAGCATATAAAGCTCTCCTACAAGTAGCAGCTTTTATGTAAAAATTAACCCCCTTTCTGTGATTTTTTTTTCTAAGCAGCAATTCCAAGAAAAAGTGGAGAAAAAAGACATCTTTGCTAGCTGCCTACAACATTGGTGTTTTGAAACTAAATCCTTTCATGTATTACAAAGTTTTCAGGAAAAATACTCAGAGCTGACAAAGAATTCAACTTTCCCATGTTCAGCATCTGAGTTAGCTAGAAGGAAAAAAAAGCACGACAAAAGATCACTGAAGAAATGGGGAAATTATTGCTTGTTATTGAATAGGCACATTACATGCTGGAGTGGGGGATTGTTTTTCCCTATCTCCTCACAAAAGAAATAAACTACATGTCTAACAGGTTTGGAAAAGTCAGACCTTTCCAAACATTAGGTTACTTCTATCTGTTCATGCTACAAGAAAATATTATGAGTCACCATAATGGAGCCAGACTGGCATTAGTCAAACAAAATTATGTTTGAGTCTGGTGTGAACAAAAACTGCTTGTTAGGATTAGTCCATTTAATAACTTGGTCACCTCCAGAACACTTGACCCACGTGCTGTCAAATTGGCATTTGTGGCAAGGACTGGCCTCTTCTTATTTGCAGCTATAATGCAAAGCTGCATGAGGCCCTGAACTTTAAGTCTTGATGGTCTGAACATGTATTTAAGCCTCCCTTTGTGGCTCACAGAGCACTGTATAAACATGAAGGAAGAGCAGTGATATCATTCCCTATTGTGCGTGGCTCATAAAGACAGCTGGGAAAAAGGCAACTTAAGGTTAATTGTACCAAATAAGGAGAATGAAAACATAAGAGGAGCCCTGTTCTCTAGCCAGGATAAAGAAGTCTGGAAGAATTTATCAAACCCTTTGTATTCACAGCTTCTCAGCCATTTCTCTAGCACACATCGTATGTCAAGCCCTGGATACAAGCAACATACCTTGAGGAGGGAACTCTGTCTTGCCTAGGTGAAAACTACTTGGAGAAACTCATCTTACCCAACTTCAGCTACCAAAAATTTAATTTCATCATCTCAACTAGTCATCTAGACTCCTCAGTAATCAAGAAGGAGAGACAGGTCCCTACAGAGCATGATTCATTGTAGAGACAGGCTAGGACAAGTCACCCTCTGGGGACAGCTCTCCCTCTCCAGTGACTATTAGTTAACTAGTTTAACTTGCTGCCTAACTATTAGATAGCTAAAATTAGGTGAGATGAATCCTACGCAGTGATACTGTCTGGACTAGATTAAGTTTCCTTGGGAGCAACAAAATGCATCCATTTTGCCACATTTGGCAACACTAGCACAGACAGACAGACCCAAGACAAACAAAACCTGGCTTACAGAGGTAACGACAGAGATGAAGACATACCATGACAGATTTCAGCATTGACTGCAAATCAAATGTGAGCCCTTGGTGCCCAGAGGCACCAGAGTCTTTGGGGACTAGATCATGCTGCAGTCACACCTTTGCTTGTTGTGTAAACAAAGAGCAGTTCTAGGTGTACAAAGCTATTATAACTTAGTATTTCTATACTGATCCAGTCCAGATCTGTGGAGGATCACAGCACAGCTAAGGTGACCTCAAATGAGTTCAACATTTTGCTGTAGTTTACTTGTGCTCCCACTCAAGGCAGGGAGCAGCTTACCTTGGGACAGTTAATGTGTTTCCCAACTGTAACGGCCTCCCCACCTCTCAAGTACATCTCAAGTAGCAGCTGCTGAACCATAATAAATTTCAGCTTGGAAAACTGAAATCCATGCTGTTTTAATTTAATGAATTACAGTGTGCCCTGTCTTCCTAGGTATCTGGGATCAAGCAATGACAGAATAGACAGGGGCAGGAACAACCAAACTAAGCCACTTTCTGCTTCTGAATCAGAATTATTAATGCAAAAAAAAAAAAAAAAAAAAAGATTTTTCATGTAGTCATGCCTGTGTGCAATTACAATACATTTCTGGAATGCAGTTTCATTGCAATTCACAGAGTTTGGAAAGACTGGGTTACACTGAGAGCTGCTTTCATTCAGTCACCTGAAGTTCATCAGATGTGTTTTTGGGAGGATTCCCTGTTTCTACTGTTCAACATGTGCAAGACTCTGACCTGAATTTTTGTGTGTCGCTCTAGCAAGTGATGTTGGTACTCAGGTAGGTCTGGTACTTCACTGATTTTTCCATTCTATGAATCAAAAGAAAACAAACCCACAGAAGCTGTTTCAAGCTGAAAAATCTCAACTCAGTGTCCAAGGAATTTCTGAAAAGTAAATATCATTTAAATGTCTGGATAGAAAGTACCCTCCTTCTGTAGCAAATGAGGCTGGCTTTGTGGAAGATATAGAATTTTTGCAAGTCTTGAGAATTTTGTGCACCATGGCAGTTTAACATAATATAGCCCCTAGCTGTTTGCTCTTCAACCCCAACCAGAGGTTATCATCCTACTGTCAAGTTAGCAATTAGGGAAAATATGAAATTGCCTCAGCTGCATCAGCCAAAACCAAAAAAACCACCATCATTTAATAGCTTCTGGCACAAAGATGGACTGGACAGCTGGAGGCAGATATACTATAAATCTTCATAGCAAGGTTACCCAAGCTGATCTGTCAGTTTCTCAAGTGAAGGGCTTTCAAAGCTATTTTTTTGTAAGTGTATTAAAAACAGTGCATGAATGACAACAGACATCTTTTGAGGTAGCTACCGTTGGCTTTTATGCCGGTATTCTTGAGCTTTAATATTCCTCTTATAACAAAATGACCTAGTAAAGCAGAAGATGCACAGAAAACCTTCAGCCCTTCCCTAGACAGCAAATGCTGTGCTTAAAAATGTCTGGCCATTAATATGGTCTAACAATTTACAGTGAGGGATGACCTCAATGGCTCAACAAGCCCTACCAGTGATGTTACAGGGCTCCTCATGGCAACATTTCACCAAAGAAGAAGCAAGATATCGTCAGTTTTATGATGAAGTTGTGGTAGAGAGGAACTGCATTTTATGGCATTTACCAAAGGGTACAATATTGCCAAACCAGATACAAATCTTTCAGCTACTCTTCAGATCCAATTTGGAGCTACTTATTCTTGAGCAAGCATATAGGTCTTTGGCCCTGATGTCAAACAGGGATTAGAGAGCAAACCTAAAGAAATAAGAGAAATCCAGAATTTTTAGAATGCATGCCAAGTCCACAGAACTGCTGGGGCCAAAACTCTTACAGGACCACTTTTTTGTGTGTGTAATGGCTATTTAATAAAGCTTTTTTGGCAGCTGTGTCACTTCACTACAATGCCTAAAGACTTTCAAGAAAAGATTCCATTTCATTTTTCTTTTCTTCTTTTTTAAGTGTGTGGATCATGTGGCAACAAGTCTGAGTGAGGAAAGTAAAACTAGATGGCAGTGGACAAACACAAATGCTCGTTAATTGCAGACCAGCTGTTATTCACATTTCCAGGCTACTCACATCCACTTACAACTCAAGTTTTCTAGTTTCAACTTACTGTTCAGCTGGAACGTCAACTGAAGGATAAGCAGCAAAAGAGGACAAACTGGTAGGAAACACAGATATGATTGCAAACCATACACTAACCCCTGGAAATGAAACTAATAATACAGGGACAATCTGCAGCTGAGTTCAAGACTATGATGGTTAATGGACATTTATAAATGTGTATGTCAGTTGAGAATCTGGCCCATTATTTGCAAAGAGTTCATACAAATAAAAGGTTATGAGTAGACAGCCAAATTGCCATATAGTCTTCTGCCAGCTGTGGATCTGCTGTGCCTGGGCAAACCAGTAGCTTCCAAACACTTCACGGATTTTCAAAAGAATTATTCACAGAAACCGTCCCTGCACTTTCTCCAGGGAAACCTGGGACATGACTCACCTGACCTTACCTATGGCCAGAAAACTGGACATCACCAAATTGCAAGGAAAAGTCTGTGCCAACCTCCCTGCCCAGGGCAGTGCCTTTAGGAGTTGTGCTTTGAGAAACAAAATCTTGCAGATGCTCCTCTTCAAGTGATGTAATTCTGCCCTGCCCCACATCCGGGACTATGTTGTCAAAGCAATAACTTATCCGTAATTTTCTTGGGTGAACTTGTCAACACCAGCCTTTTTTTGTTTCTTGTGTGCTTTGCAGACACTCTTCTCAGTCTGCAACAGCATGAAAAAGTTATCAACAGGAACATGCACAGACACATGCACAGAAGCTATCTCTACAGTTCCTTATATTTTCCACTCATCTCAGGTTTTTGAACCTTTAATTGTGCGGCCAGCTAAGCTGAATTCTTAGAAACAATTTTATATATCGCAAAGAGCTCTTTAATGACAAGATATTCTTTTCCTCAGTCAATTATTTTTGTCACAAATGGCAGCATGAGTAGCTTCTGGTAAAATCACACTCCTTTTAATTATTGAATCATCCATACCCTTCCAACTTCATTCCTAATTGTCATCCTCCTTGTCAGTGACAAGAACATTTTCTTGAACACAAGAGCATTGATACTCACTGTTGCCAATTTTTTTCACTGCAATACATTTCCTCTCCCTACAAACAAAACTGTTTGAAACAGACTTAAGTCAGGGAGATAGAATGTGATATTTTTTAAACTAACTTCTCTCCAAGGAAAAAAAACAGTCTAAGATGTAGGAGCTGGTGTAGCATGTTTGATTTCAACAATAGAAGGGTCATTTTAATGAGATTCCCCCAAATGGCTCTAACCAAGACCTTAAAGAGGTCTTAATTTTTATGATCCAGTATTAATGGGATGGCCAGGATGCAAAATTAAAATTAAAGACAAAAATTCCACTAAGATCTCCCATAAGTCTTATAGTCAGGCACCTACAAACAGTGCCTAATAATTATGATGTTGCAAGTATTCACTTCAGACAGTTGTTAGCTGTCATTTAAACTTATTCTAGTTACATAGCAATACGTGGACTAAACAAACCAAAGGTAATAGGAAATCTGAAAGCTGAAAACCAATTAGGGACCAGAACTAATTTTTCACTCTTTAGTATTGCCAATCTGTTGGTTCCTGAGAAAGATGCTTTCTAAGATGGAATATTTTAAATATCTAAAATGCCTTATTGTGCTTATCTTTCTCTTGAATTCTAACCAAGTTTTCTAATACCTATAGAAAATAGTGTTTTCTTGTTATTTAGGCACAAATATTAGCAAGATCATTCACCTGGGGTGTGCTTGTGACATTGTGCTGTGGAATATCATATTGCATGTCTATTAACAAGACATGCCATTGAACCATCCACTGTTGATGTCTGGCAAAGATACCACCACAGGTTTTAGTGGATGCTTCAAGCCAAAAAATTGTGATGAAAAAATGTGCTTTTTGGTACTTAGTGTTTTGGGTCAGGTCCTCAGAAATGGCACAGACCAGCACAGATTCATTAGTCGAGATTCATTATTTTGGATAAAGCATTTCTGCTTTAGGAGTAGTCAGCATGGCTTCACCAAGGGGAAATCATGCCTAACCAATCCGATAGCCTTCTATGATGGAATGACTGGCTGGGTAGATGAGGGGAGAGCAGGGAATGTTGTCTACCTAGACTTCAGCAAGGCTTTTGACACTGTCTCCCATAACATCCTCATAGGTAAGCTCAGGAAGTGTGGGCTAGATGAGTGGACAGTGAGGTGGATTGAGAACTGGCTGAATGGCAGAGCTCAGAGAGTTGTGATCAGTGGCGCGGAGTCTAGTTGGAGGCCTGTAGCTAGCGGTGTCCCCCAGGGGTCAGTACTGGGTCCAGTCTTGTTCAACTTCTTCATCAATGACCTGGCTGAAGGGACAGAGTGCACCCTCAGCAAGTTTGCCAAAGATACAAAACTGGGAGGAGTGGCTGATGCACCAGAGGGCTGTGCTGCCATTCAGAGAGACCTGGAGAGGCTGGAGAGGTGGGCGGAGAGGAACCTCATGAAGTTCAACAAAGGCAAGTGCAGGGTCCTGCACCTGGGGAAGAATAACCCCATGCACCAGTACAGGTTGGGGGTTGACCTGCTGGAGAGCAGCTCTGCCGAGAAGGACCTGGGAGTGCTGGTGGACACCAAGTTAAGCATGAGGCAGCAATGTGCCCTTGTGGCCAAGAAGGCCAATGGTATCCTGGGGTGCATCAGGAAGAGTGTTGCCAGCAGGTCGAGGGAAGTGATTCTTCCCCTCTACTCAGCCCTGGGAGGCCACATCTGGAGTACTGCGTCCAGTTCTGGGCTCCCCAGTACAAGAGGGATGTGGCACTACTGGAGCAAGTCCAGCGAAGGGCTACGAAGATGATTAGGGGACTGGAGCATCTCTCTTATGAGGAAAGACTGAGAGAGCTGGGCCTGTTTAGCCTGGAGAAGAGAAGGCTGAGAGGAGATCTTATCAATGTGTACAAGTATCTGAAGGGAGGGTGTCGAGAGGATGGGACCAGACTCTTTTCAGTGGTGCCGAGCGACAGGACGCGAGGCAACGGGCACAAACTGAAACACAGACGCTTCCATCTGAACATGAGGAAGTACTTTTTCACTGTGAGGGTGACAGAGCACTGGAACAGGTTGCCCCGAGAGGTGGTGGAGTCTCCTTCTCTGGAGATATTCAAAACGCGCCTGGATGCAATCCTGTGCAATGTGCTCTAGGTGACCCTGCTTGAGCAGGGGGGTTGGACTAGATGATCTCCAGAGGTCCCTTCCAACATCAACCATTCTGTGATTCTGTGATTCTGTGCTTGTTTCATATCACCATAAAACTTAGAGCTAGGTATCAAACTATCTAACTCCATGGACAGAGACAGACACAGAAAGAGAGATGCAAAAAATGGCATTTGCCCATCCACAGTCTTACCAGATATCTCAGTTCTAACTTTTGTATTCATAAGATCTGGATAGATGTTGGGTATTTCTCTCTTTTGTCTGTGTTCTTGATATTTTGTTTCCATTTTTACTTTTCATTTACTATTAAAACACAACATAGGAAATTAGATTAAAAGAGGGGAAATTATACTAAACAAAAGGAAATTAAATTAAG
The DNA here is from genome assembly GCF_036417845.1 of Apteryx mantelli. Classification (NCBI taxonomy): domain Eukaryota; kingdom Metazoa; phylum Chordata; class Aves; order Apterygiformes; family Apterygidae; genus Apteryx; species Apteryx mantelli. Next base: position 81,645,507 of record NC_089980.1, on the reverse strand, counting down.
CAAAAGTGTTACAAGGCTGTGAAAGATCTGACTGAAACCAGCCTTTAGAAATGAATGTCTTCAGATGTCCTCTGGCATGGTGATAGCTCTCAAGCAGTCACCATGATGTTCAGAAAAAAAGCTATTCAGTCAGTGCTAACCAGAGGCGCTCTTGGAACTGCATTTCTGTTCTGACTCTGTGCTTCAGACTTAGTGCACGTAAAATACTGGAAGTCAACACCACTTGAGGTTTCTTGGTCTTTATAAAGCTGGTTATTCTGACTATTGCCTCTTCTGCAGTACTTGACAATAATTTACTTCTTGTCATCATGAGAGTCAAGTAATGAAAGAAGTGTAAAAACAAGGATTTAAAAAAAACAAGTAGAGACTTTGGTGGAATCCCTGAACTGGTGATGGTTTGTGAGTTGGAAATTGTGAGGCCAAAGCCTGCTTTGTTCTCGCCCAATTTTTTATATTCTTTCCAAAAGCATCCACTATTGGCCTTTCACTCTATTAGGTATCCCCAGGAGGAGGAAGGACTAGATCCATCCTGACACTAGAAACCCTCTCCATGCTCGAGAGAGAGAAGAGAAGGACACAGATGTAGGAATCCAAATGAATGCAGGCAAAACAATGTCTCTCTGCCCTGAATGGGGGAAAGAATTAGTGGATGCTGCCAGCCTGACAGGCTTAGAGGAATGAGGTTAAAAGAGGTGAATGCAGCACTGATGGTCATTAAAGGTCACTCTCCATTCCTTTGCTTCTTAAGCTTCCACTGCATATTTTCCCAATCATTAATGAAATCTAATTTTAAATGCTCTGCAGATGGAAAAGACTTTATTTGTTTACTGTTTGTAAATCAAAAATTTTTTAAGGAATTTTTTTTTTAAATGAAGTCCAGCAGGATTGGGAAAGCCAAAAAGAATTTCAAAAGATACCATCTGTCAGAAATTCTAGGACCAAAAGGGATGAATGCCATGAAATCTACTTCCTGCCTAACAAAATCAACTGAAATGCACAGAATGTCACACAGTAATTAGCTCATTTGCACAACTGGGCTGGAGCAGATTTGTTTTCCTGAGACACATCCAATTTGTTTTAAACACTGAAATGTACAAGAATAGCTTCATAACTTCTGTGATATGTAGACACGGTCACGAAAGAATTGGGGCAGTTCAGAGAAGCACAAAGTGCTGTTATATCCCAACCTGTGAAAAAAGAGATCTGAGATTGCCAGGGATATTGGGTTCACATCTCAATTCATTATAAAAAGAAGGGAGGAAGGAAGCAAGGAAGCAAGGAAGCAAGCAAGCAAGGAGAGGGTTTATGAGTCTAAAAGGAAAAAGTAATCAAGGATTTATTGAAAATGGACAGATGTCCTTTTTCAGCATACTTTTTGTGTACAAAAATTGATGTGTGACATGAGTTTACAAGGCTTGAAAACGACATGGTGAACTTGCAAAATCTGTTTAGGCAAAGTTCAGCTTTTGTCCTTCTCATCCTTATGGTCATGGAGAGTCCTAACTTGTGCAGCGGAACACAAGGAAATCTATAAACCTATGGCTTTAAAAGAAATCTCCTTGGTCTATTTTACTCTTCAGTAAGCTAGGTTAAAAAAATTGTTAATATTTCAGTGGAAAACACCATAATTTATTTTTCATAAACTAGCTAAAAACCAAATACCTTGGGATTTTCATAAATCAGTTGTTCAAAAGCTCAGTGTTGCAAATGAATTTTAAACCATAAAAAAATGCTGTGCAGTTTCAGATCTGACCTCTACCTGCTTCATATACCTACAAGATGGGATGTGGAGGGTGACAGTCAGTTTTAGTAGTTGAGAGAATGACAATGATTGATCAGACAGCCTAATACATAAAAAAAATCATATAATGCCATCTTTAGTTTCTCATAACATGATAAATATGGTAGTAATCAGAATGACTTTCTGAAACTTACCTTTGTGATTTCAATTAAGGGAAGGGAAAAACACAAAACAAAACAAAAAAAAGAAATCTGTTGAATAATACAATTTTTCTCCAAATGATTTTTCCACATTTGCTGCCAAAACAAACACATGGTACATGTTAGCCTGTCAGGTCCACATTTATTCATCAGCTGTAGGAACTGCAGTGATTCATTTGCCAAAACCTGTTTCACTAAATCCCACTGTTTTTAAAATGTAACTCCAAACATCCTTTAGGCCTGCAAAGAGTTTTAAGCTCAGCTTACATATATAGCATTTCTAAAATTGCTCTCTGCACCTATGTATCTTTAAAGTCTTCCACTTGCACTAAGAGCAGTATAACCAGCCTGTCACAAGTTAGTTTTCAATTCCTTTTCTACCTAATTACACAAGGTTTAAAACAGTGTCACTCTCGTCTGGGGCACAGAAGGAGAGAATATGCTAAAATGGTTTGCTTTGCTTCTGGTATGGAGCTGCATAAGCATTCCAGGGAGCAGCTGTGTCCTGGCATTATTGTGTTCTTCTGGGACTTCATTGCTTTTTATGGAAAAATAAACCTCGTCATATTTTCCTGATGCGCAACTGTGCTTTTTTTGTCACTCTTTAAGCATATCTCAATTTCTTTTAAGGGTCCTCAGTGGCATCGCCCAACTCATATTTTCTGCACTAAGTAATACTGTGATGGGAGCCCTCAGTGTATCACTCAGAAACCCTCCATGGGAAGTTAAAGATAAGACTTACGAGGGACTCACAGGCTTTCGGCACATGCAGAAATTTTGCTCTTTGCATATACATATTGCAAGATTTGCTTGTGGCAAATACCTGGAACAAAATGGTTTCATTTTTGTCATTGAACCAGAGCAGTCATCAGTGTCTTCCTACACATCTAGTAAATCTTTAGCAGATATAGTAAATTCTTAGCCTGATCATTAGTAAGCTGAACACTTAAAGCACTCTTCCTTCACACTCTGTGGCAAGTCAGGACTATCACACAGAGCATTGGCTTTGTATGATAACAGGATAGCTAGAAGGGGCTGGCATGCCAAAGCTGAAATATTAAATAGAAGAGCAGGAAATGCAGAGCGTGATCCTGAGACCAGCTGAACAGGAGAAGGGCCACAGCAGAGAGAGTGAAGCCCAGAGCAGGGCAGCTGGGAAGTAGGTGGGGAAGGCTCAGTGGGTGCAGGAGGGACAGGAAGGGAGGCAGGTTTAACCACGCATCTTTTTGGACTCCCAGGCAGAAGCTGCTACCTGCACCCTGACACCAGCAGCCAACTCCGTTGTTTCTTGCCTGGCTACTGCTGGGGGAGCTGAAAAACAGAAGTGTAGGAATCCCTGCAAGCGAAGATTTACCGCCAATGTGGAGTTCCTTGGGTAGGAGAAGGGAGGTTAACCCATGTAATCTAATACAATTGCAACAGCCCAAGTCATTACAGTTTCCCTCATTAAATTTCCACAGTACTTAGAACAGAACATTCTCAAATGCTCCAAAGGTTTTCTAACTTTTTTTTTTCCTTTCTTTTTTTTTTTTTTTTTGGAAGCAAAATAGCTGTTGATCAGCACATTGCAGAGGTTTGTGGCTTGATCCATATGCTAACCATAGCTTTCTTCAGGTACCTTCTATGGTAGTTAATGCTTCAAACCCTAAGGTGCAACAAGCATTTTAAAGGAAGTGGTTGAGGGACCCCATTTCTTTTAGGTCATGGCAGTAAATTAGGTGGATAGGAAGAAAATGAGGTAACTTGCACTGCCTCTAAGATTCTCTTCACTCAGGATATTCAGCCAACACACTTGAATATTTCCTAGTTTTAACCTTTCATGGGTTTTTCTCCCCTCTGGAAATTCAATTAAGATTATTCTAATAAATATGTGTATAAAGAACACTGAGATACATTTTATTACTTTGAAAAAACTATTTTGAATATCTTTAAAATATTATTTTACCTTTGCGTAAGGCACTGAAATTATTACCAAACATTTTTAAACCATTCCTGCATGTAATTAATTTATGCAGATTCCGTCAGAGCAACAGATTATATTAACTCACTATATTTTTCCCTGGAAGTCTTTGGTCTCACATTATTAAAACCACAAGTAAGGGAGCCTTGATGTTTTAGAGGACTGATACTAGTATTACATGGTCTATTACCTGTAACAATTTATTCATGGTCTTTTGAGATAGAGGGGACCTAAATTATTTCTTTTATCTTGCAACTCAAGAAAGAAGCCTACAATAGAGGCATGCAACTGTATTTTTCTTTGATTTCTTTGTCCTTATGACTGTGAAATTAGAGCAAAAGAAAGGCATTGAACATCCCTTGGGTCCAGCTAAATAAACAATAACAAATAAACAGTCCTTGTCTCCTTTCATCTAGATATGAGATGTGCACAGCAATAGAAGCAATCTCAGAAGCTGCATAATGTGCTTCAAATATTACCTCTGACAAGAGTATGAATAGGTCTTTGCATTTATCCTTTTATACATGGCCAGGTGATTAGTGTCACATATTCACGTATATATTTGTGATGCAAATATTTTTTCTTGAAAAATTACCAAAACATTCCAGAAAGTAAAATCAGATTTTATTCCCCTGGGCTCACACTCAGTAAGCAACCTCGATCCCTAAAAAGTTCAGTGTGTCTCAGGAAAGCTCACCTCCCTTCACCCGAATGATTATTTCTCATAGGTGACCTTCGTCCCTGAAACATCAGAGATTCCTATCTGCCATTGTTTGGTGCAGGCGGTGGACCATCTGATCCCTGCATTTCAATCCAATTCTTCTACGTGCTTGCACCTGCAGCAGGAGTTTGAGGAATTTTTTCTAGATGTTTGTTTTCAGTTGTGTTGGGTGGTCTTCTCAGATTGAATGATTTTCAGATGATCCACAACCAAAACTGAAAATATCCTTCAACAGTCCATCCTGTTTACAACTTTTGCATTTACTTACAAATTCCTTTTCAGTAAACGACAGAATGGACTATGAATTAATATAAATAAATAAATATATATATATATATATATATATATATAAAAGTGGTGTGACAGGAAATTTTAATAGCCACAGAAAAATGAAAATTGGAAAGATGTGCTGAGAAAGGAGCAGGACAAAGGCATTAAGTGGAATTCCGGGTAGTAAAATGTAGAGACTATTCAGTGCATCTCCAATTCTGTACTACATACGCACACAGAGGGTAAAATCCTGGCTACATCTCAGCCAGTGGCAAGACTCCCATTAACGTCAATGGGGTCATGATTTCATCTACAACGCACGAAAGAGCCTGCCAGCTCTTCTGTGCTCCTGGTGAGAAGAGAGGAGCTGCATCATATTTTACCTACTGCTTCTAAGTGACACAGTTCTGGCATATAAGATCTCGCCAACCTTTGAAATGTTTCTCAGGACACTGCATTTGGTTTTGATTCATGTGGAAATTTGTGCTGTTATACACAATTTCTAAAGCCTGTATGTGTCACAGGCTAACCACAGAAGTGGGTTCCAGCACTCCCTGGGACATTTAGGAGCAGAGTCAGGCCAGCTCTGCATGGTTTTGAAAATCCCAGTCTTCACATAAAAGTTGTTTTTGGGGAAGGAGAGGAACACTTCAGTGCCACAAGCAGAACCAGTTTCTCAAGAAGTTGTTCTGCTTTCCGCTCTAGACCTAGACTCAAGCCAAGACAGAAAACTGTTAAATTATTATCTCCACCACAGACATACAAAAATTTCATTGGTTCAGAGAAAACAGCAAACTATGCCTGTGCTTCAGAAATCAGGCCAAACTCTACCTCTAAATAGAACATAATTTTATTTCATAGTCCCTTTTTTACACTTTTATGTTTTCCTCCTGGAATTTGTGCTTTCCAGTGAATTAAGCATTCTGTTCCTGCATACAGCCAAGGGTTCTTTATATCTCTTGATCTCTCTTCAATGTTGACAAAATTCAACTTATTTCATCCTCATCTTTAAAAATGTAAAATTTGGTTCAGAGACAAGAGGCACTCCCTGAGATCGTAAGGGATCAGAGAGGTCTCAGGGAAGAGGGAACGGCTGAGCTTGGGGACAGAGCTCACTAATAAGCCTATTCCCATGGGGAGCTGACAATGAAGATGCTGCGCTGGACCCAGTGGCATCACATGCCGAAGGGGTTTAAGACTATATTCCACTGAATAACACAGGGACAAAGAATTTGCAGTGGTGTTGTGTGCAAAGGAGACTTTGATTCTAATGCATTGGTTCACCTCCTTCCCCTGAAAGACTGAAGTTGTAGAAATAGGTCATTAGATTTTCACAGCCCCTGGCTGAGATAAATCCCTCTCAGTCTACAGGTTTTCTTCCTCTTTAAACCATTATTTCTGGTTCAAAATGCCTCAAAAGCATACTGCAAACTTACATACTTACCAATCAGATATAAGCCAATGTGGGATCATGTGTTCAAGTCCAGAAGAGCCAGCCATTATAACGGTTTTCAGCTTATACACTGTTAAATGTTTTCTACTTACCTGCTTCTGCAACATCTTTGCAACTTTTTGTTCTCAGTCAGGTGCTCATTTAGTCATATAGCATTTGGAATATGTTATAGCTTGACTTAATGATATGTGGTAAAGCTTTGAAAAAGTCATAGAAATGCCGTACATTTTCACCATGACTTCTGCACATAATTAAGGCAAGAAACCTGGGAAAAGTAGCTTTGAGATGCCTGTCCAATACTGTTAACAGAATATAGAAAATAAAACATGATTAATAAAGCAGAACATTTTCATTTCGATAGTACTGGGTGAAGGAAATAATGCCTGCTGCTTAGGGGATCTGACCCTGGACTGTCTTGTCTCTAAATAGAAGCCCTTATGGGGAAATATTACAGCTAATCAAAGCCTTTGACTCAAGACTTCTTAAAATTATATATTTTCCTCCCACAAGTGAGGGTTGAAGGCTGCCTGCTGTTGCCCTAAGAAAGACTGGAAACACAGTCCTAAAGAGTCAGGCTTGTTGCTGCCGTTGAGCGGGAAGAGGAGACACAGCCCAGGGCACTCCGGGTACACATGCACCCCACGTCTCCCCCTGAAAACAGACATGGCACAAGTCAGGAGGTCCCGTGAACACGCCTGTGACCACTGCTCCAGAAAGGGTTTTCCAGCTGAAGGCTTAGGGGCTCACCCATCTGGGCTCTTCCCCACCTCTGGGTGGTAAGAAGTCCCAGAACAAGGACAGTGCATTGTAGAGGAAGGTCCTGTGAGCAGGAATGAATATGTAGGTTTGAGCTGTGGTTTTTACCAGGTATGTGGGATAGATGGTCTCCCTGGCTGCCGTTTCTGCCAGGGAAAAGGATACCACCACTGTTTTAGCAGCAGCCTTCGCATTAGGACCTGAAGCCATCTTCTACATGAAGCAGTAGCAAATCTGTCTATGCCAGATCATAGACAAAGCCAGAAGATGGTCATGGCTGTTTTGCCTTCCTTGGCACAGGAAAACCTTGCCTCCCTCTGTGCCCTGGGGAGACTATTTTGCTTCTTCCTAGAGCCCTATGAATTGCTTCACTTTTTCACCTAGATACAAGGAAGTAGCCTAAGAAATGCATCATGACTCTTCTATGCAAACAAAATGGCATGGATGCTTTGAGAAAAAACTGGCTAAGCAAATTTCTTAAAAAATAAAGATGTACTGTACCTTGCTTCCATCAAAAAATTAACAGGTGTGCTCATCAGTTAGTCATTATAAACTAAAAAGAGATTGGATTTACTCTGTCTAAATTTACTATCTGTGACCTTTCAAACTGAGCTGATTAGTGTAGCCCTCTTGGCTCATAATTGACTTAGAAGCCTATGAAGGAAAGGATCAAGATACAAATGCACAATATCATATGGTGTGCTGAAGGATTTATCACTCTTCTCGGTGTGCCCTTCTCAAAGGCAAGTTTCCTTGTTTAAAATATATTGAGAGTTACTGGTTGATTTAGAGGAACAGGTACTGGTTTGAGTTAAGATGCATTTGGCAACAGAACAATTGCATTCATTTCCATAAAATAAATCTGACTGGAGAAATATTTTGATCAGAGGTGATGTTGTATATATTGCTTTAATAAGTGTAGATCTGAAGAACATTTCTACAAGTGTAAGTAGTTATATACCTGCCCCGGGAAGATGAAAATGAATCAGATCAGTTTCACCTGACTAAACTAAATTATCTGTGGCCAGCATAGCTACATTTGGAATCATTATTGATATAAATTCAATATATTATTGTGAGGAGGAAAACTGGTCTTACAGCTCAAGCAGATTTAGCCTGTGAATCAGATTTGTGTTTTCTTTTTTATCCTGTAACAGAATCCCTGTGTGACCATATATCATGACTCTTTTAATCATAGATTCAAATGGCCTCAGTTCTACTAGTGTCTGTTTCTGTTGTGTTTATCACTTCTTAATGATATTTAAGATAAGCAGATTAACATTAATTAACACCACAGACAGGTTATAAAAAAATGCTATATTTATAGAACCCTGCTGAAGATAGCTTCAGATGTTCCTGAATAAAACAAAGATCTGTTCCTTATAAAGCAAATTGGGGATCCTCTAAAACCATGAATTTCTTCATTTTTAACCCAGATTAATTCTGAGAAGTCCTATGAAACAGAAGAAATCCTTAAACCCCAAGTTCTTAAATTGTGATGTGAGAGCTGGTAAAACATGGAATACTTGCTGTGGTCTGTAAAGAGTTGATCATTCGCCTAAAACCTAATCCAAATCTCTTTCTCTTTGGTTACAGCAAGATTGTGCTAGTGACTCTCTTTCCTCCCATTCAGTTTCATGAAAAGCAGAAGACACAAAAACAGGTAATTTCTTTCATAATATTACTTTATGGAGACAGCAGCCACAGAGATGTTATACAACCATGAGAATGAAGAAAAGTAATGCAGGGATATTCTTATGGTTAAGCCGAGAACCACATTATGGCAGAGTTGCAGACTCCTAGTACAGGCTGCCCTGAGTTCACCAGCTAAAAGATAGTGTAGTCTGAATGAAAAATGTGATTCAAACTTTAATACTTCAGTGAAATTACTTTTATTGAAGGTAATTTACAAACTTACTTTCGAGGAAAAACAATGTCAGCTCTAGAATATAGCAAAAAAATATGAGTTCTCAACACAAAATGTCCATATGTTTTACTGAATGTTATTGCAGGAGAGTTATTCACAATAAGCTACTTATCCTACAATTTTTTCCCATTTTTACATGAGCTAATTGCCCACCATTTCTATGAAGCAGTTATGTGCTTGACAGTTGTTTTATAAATGTGTTATACTTCTTTAGCCTGATTTGTAAAAACGGGTGTGATGGTTCTCCATTCAAAATGTGCACCATTGAATTCAGGCACATACATCATGTGCTCCTGTTTCTCATTCTTTATCAGTAATACTTTCAACAACAAAAGAGTTCTAGATAAGCTGGAGAGAAATAATATTAAAAATTACAATAGTCAGCAATGACGATTTTCAAAGTAATCAAACTTTCTACTGCATATGAATATGACAGACTGAAACTGATGTAGGGAATGATTAAAATGACTAGGATTTTGTCTTTCATTTGTTAACTTCCAAAATTGAATACAATCTTTTTGAAGGATGCCAGTTTTTAATTGCCCGCAGTGGCAACCCTCTTCTAACAAGGGACTGAGCTGAGACCACCAGCTCATTTCATATGCTAAACCACAAGGAAACGACCCTATCTTTTGTTCACAGTCCTACACATTTCTAATATTAAAAAAGAAAACCCTAAAACTTTTGAAATTAATCAGAAAGAACACAAATGTTATCAGAGCTCATTTCACACAACAAATGTTAATGGTAGGAAAATTTGGGGAAAAAAAAAACTTACAGTAAAGCAGATAAGCTTTCTTCTTTAGTCCAGAGAAGCAATGCTACAAGACCTGTTTTTTTCAATAATTCTTGAGCTACATATTTCTGAGATAAATATTTAGTAAAACCAAATCTCATTTGCAAAATCTGAAAACTTATTGTTGAAATCAACTATGAATTTTGGTCTTGCTTCCTGACTGAAGCAGAATTACGTTCTTTCCTGCAAGATAGGAATTTTACTGTCCTGAGCACTCAAAACTTTTCTTCCAAAATAATAAATTAATTCCTTGTTATTGCTTTAAAAACACATTGTTGGTTATCAGGTAGAGTAATCTCACCAAACTAACATTTTTCTATTAGCTGGATATAAACCATTGTAGACCAAGTTCAGTGCATGGGTATTTTATACATACAGTAAAAGCCCAGCTATACAAGCATATATTTCCAAGAAAACTTTCATTTCTCTCAAAACAGATATCTACTGGAGCCTCTATGATTTTAAAACCAGGCAAGCTATCTCTTTAAACTGGATTGCTGTATAATGTGGGCCTGATCAAAAATAGAACCTTGGAATCTAAAGTTTAGCTTAGGCAAAAATGAGGTGTCTAAGTCCATGCAAGGGATACACAGCCCCTCTTCCCCAGCTAGGTCTGCAGACATCCGAGAAGCTCCAGGGCTGCACTGCAGAGCACCTGCTGCTGCTGCCTCTGCAGAGGTTGCCCCTGGGTGCCCTGTACGGCCTGGGATTCATGAAGAAGCTTCACAGGAAGGTCTAGGTCCTAGGGGAGGAGGGTGCCTTTCTCCATGGAATGTGTTTATCAATGTCATGAGGTCATGCATAAGGTCTCCTTCCCGGGGACTGATGTAATCCTTTGTACTGAGTGGCAAAATTCCTACAAATGAGGTGTACAGTGCCATGACCAGAATGGCTTCCTATTCCAAGATTACCACAGTCTCATGGAAAGTATTAAACCTAAAGGTCTGATGTTCTAGCCAAGTGCCCTCACCACTGGCATATTATATCTAAGGTGGCAGCAACATCAAGCCTCCTCTCTTCATGTGAGTGAAGTCTCCATTTCCAAATGGATAACTGAACTGTCTCATTTCAAGCAGGTGCTTGACACAGGACTACAGATAGTTGCCTAAATACAGCTAAGAGACAGATCCCGACTAATTAGCTTAAGCAGTTTGCTACCTATAATGACTCTCATTCTTAGGGCATGTCCATCTGGCACAATGGAGTTCTGTTTCAGCTCTAGTCCCATTTCCAAGAGATCCTTAGTCTTTGATTTGGCATTATGGGTAAGGGAGAACCTGCTCTGTCCATGTATAGTGATAAGTGATCAGAAGGCATATTTTTTATTTCTAAAAATCCAGGCTTCAGTTCATTATCTACCATTCCTCTACACACTTTTCACTGTCGTCAGGTCCACTCAGCACACCATTTGCAAGGCTTCCTCTTTGCTTCAGCATGCAGGTTCCTACATTTGGCTGCATTCAAACGTGTTGTTCGGATTAGGCCTTGTGATCCAGATGAGTTTGTAAAATAACCTACATCTACAGACTATAGCCAAAACCAGTATTTCATCAGAAAAATTTCATCACATATTTTTTAAAGATCAGCAGGATTGGGGGTGGGAATTGATGTTGTTTACTGTTATTTGTTCTCTTACCATCCGTTTTTTTACTGGTAGGATCCTAGTTCAGTTTACATAGCATAGCAAGCAAGCTAACTAGTCTAAAATTGCACAGGTGATTGCAGATACTCTTCTGAGATGCTGGCACAAAAGCCTTAGCTTTGACTACATAAGTAAGGTCAATTAAAAGCTTTCCCTCTCAAAGGCAGGCATTTTGCTTGACCATTTACCTAAGCTGAAGCCTGTCTTTCATATAACTTTTTCATCTGTTCAAAAGATCAGTGAGGTCACAAATGAAGAACTGTTTATAACTCAAATGCCCAAGGCTGGGCGTGATTTAAATGAACTTTGAGCTGAAATGAAAACCATGCAGAGTTCTAATCTCAGCTGATAAAATCAAGCTTTTATTTTTAATTCCTCTCTTAGATACTGAGGTGCAAACAGGGAGTCAGGGAGACTCTTATGATTGATTGTAAATAGCCAGTTGGAAAGCCAGCTTCCCCGAAAGAAAGTCCCAGAATACTAAAAGGGGAGGAATAAAGACATTTCTCAAGACTTTCAGAATAAAACCTTGGAAACGTCAACCAAGTGCAAATTCATTCCATTTCCAGAAGTCCTGGAATCTGAGAGCAGACAAAAATGAGCATAACATTTCTGAGGTGAGCCCTCTGTTAAACACTTCCCAGACTTTTCTCCACTGGAAAACTTCTGCAGTAAGCAGAAGCAAATGGAGAAAAGCAAATGGGAACTGAGCATCCAAGTCCTTTAGGCATCTTTGGATAGCCTAGCCTTGATGAAAACTGATTTTCACAGCACATAGGCTCTAGAAAATAAATATAATGTATTCACGTGTGTGCAAAGTGTAATGAAGTGGACCAATGCTAATTGCATTACTTCCATTTTCCTGGTTAGATTTGAGTATGGTTAAAGGGAAAAACAGATTTGGTGTGCTATGATACATAGCCTCCATTTAAATAAAATGCATTGCAGTAAAACATAATAGGGGTTTTGCATGACAGTGATTGCTTTCTAAATAAAAGGATTAATAAACAGATCATTATATTATATCAAGAGATACTTATTGGAAAAGAAACACCAAACAAGGTTTGACAAAGATACACAGCGAGTGTCAATTCCTAAAGACGGGAACTTTGACGAACATTTTGTATAACTTTAAAAAGAGGCCCCTTAAGTGTAGGCAGTAGCTAGAGAACCTTAACGTTTCACGTATGACCATAGCAATTATCTTCTCTATCACCAGGTTTTATAAAATGATTTGTAATATCCAGGAATGGTAACTCAGATCTTCCTGCTTTCTATTTTTTTGACTACCCATAAAAACGTGAATATTTTGAACTTAAGGCAGTAAGTGAAACCAGATGATTATTTATTAACAACATCCAGCTGGGGAGCACTTTGATGGCAGAAAGCGAATCCCTTTCAATATACACATGGCCAGATTCTTTTCACATTAATTGAGATTGACTGCTCTTCTTTAAGGCTCCCCTACAGCATGGCAGTAAAACACGTTTTTCATTTAACAGCTTGACATGCCAACATGTCTTTAAGCACACTTCAACAAATTCGCAACACACCGGGCAGTTCTAGTCTAAGTCACGCAAGTCAGACTCAAACCTAAAATGACAACCTTTTGTTGTTACAGTGTGTGAAGAATGAAGCTGGAGCAGGAATTAATTCCTTGGTTGGTCTGTATCGCTAGGGATGCTCAGAAACCCAAAATGTTGTCTGTTGCTGGGTTTTGTGAGGTATCACATAACCGTCATCCTCCCAAGGGCTGTAGGTAGGTTGGGCATATGCTTGCAACTTTTAATTTTTTCTTTCCTCTTAGTTTTCAGACTGAAGAGATATCCCTCCAGTCCTCCTTTCCACTTCGCAGATGTGCCTTTCTCCCAGCACATGCAGGAGTGATGCATTGCCAGCTACTGCTGTTACTGCCCCCTCTCCTCCGGACAACAGGAATGGGAGCCCTGCCTGATCTTCGCTTGCTGTCTGCTGAGTCCTGAAGATCCTGTCAGTCTCCTCCCTAGAGAGGTGCTCTGCAGATCAGGTTTGATAGATTTAAGTGCCTTCGTTATCTTTTGGCAGAGGAGGCCATATAGGGAGAGAAGCTGGGGGACCCCGTGCCGTGTTGTACTGCCACTCCAGCAAAAGGAATTTGATGATCAGGGAGAATTTCAGCTTTCTTTTAAACATAAACCAATTAATGTTTGTAGACATATGTACTTAGGGAAAAGTTACAAAATTTGGCACAAATGTAGCCTGTGCATACTGCAGTCTGCAAGAATTTGCAAGGAGCCTGAAAAAGAAGTGTGTTCACCCATCTCACTAAGATGCAGTAGTCTGACTGACACTTTCTATGTGCATCTCCATCTTTCACACAGCAGACAAATGCTGTTGAAAATGTTATCCTCGGGAATGTGGAGCTGGTAACATTTAGGATCCAGAATATGGGGACTATATTCTGTACACAGAACTGACACAAGATACCTTTATTCTCTCCCCATCTTCTATCACTGTGCCAACCAGCATTCAGGCAGTAGGGATAATTGAATTCCTGAATTCCCAGCCTGGTCATTAATTTGTGGTACTTTCTTGCAAGTATGTTAAATAAGACTCAGTAATGCCTGTTTTACAAGGAGATACTTTGTTAATTAATCCTTGAGATTACAAGAGGGAAACCAGAATCAGAGAAACAGAAAGGATAGGTGGTCTGCACAGTCAAAGGGCTGTTATCCTGCCATATAAAAAAGAGTCTGAAGCAGTGTATTAAAGTGGGGGGACAGAATAAGGCCACAGCCTCCTAATTCCACTGTAGATGTACCAGTGGGAATAGTTACTGAATTGTGAAGGACAATTAAATACATGCAAGAGGACCCTATTTTTTTATATCAGGATGAATTCCATCACCAGTTTGCTGATAGTGGTTTAGCTTCTGCCCAGACTGACAACTGATTTGTCCTCAATGTGAAGGACTTTTTTTTGTTGGACTCCATAGCTACGTTGGCACTAGAGAATTAAATGTGCCTTGGCCCATTCTCTGCTACCAAGGCCAATCAGCACAGAAGACCCTCTATCCATACTAACTAACCCTCCTACCCCCAAAACAGGGTGGCCATATCCAAGCTTTCTCTTTGGAGTCATCCCTAGCCCATGCTAACCCCTCCTGCTTTGTGCCTAAAAATGCTTTGGGACAGTGCTAGTCAGCCCAGGCCAACACTGTGCCAGGAATCGTTCCAACAAAGTATCAGTATCACATGAGCTCACTTCAGGAAACAGAAATCTTCCTTGGTACTGTTTAACCTACTAGTATAAATGTAGCCTATGGGAAGTGGATTGGATTCTTTCATTAAACATACATCATAAGAAACCTTATTAACACGTTAGGTGTCAATCAGGACAGAATTTGGCCCAATGGAGCATATTCCGTGTCAGCTGTGAACACAGTTACCTTTCTATGAGATGACTGAAAGACTTAATCAAAACTCCTTTGCAGACATGCAGGCTGGTAACTGAATACTCAGAGCAACTGCAAATAAGAAAGAAATCTTTCCTTCAGCTTGCACACAGCTACCAAGTTCAGCCAGAGAGGGAAATATCCCTTTGACTCAGGAACCTCTCACTGACTTCATTGACTTCATTATTGCTGACTTCTTTGCACTCAGACCTCAAAGGCTTATTTACCTGGTGCTGGGCTTAGAGAAATATCTTTGTTTCATCTGAACAATGTGCCATACATCCCATTGCATGGACTGTTTCCAGTCACCTCGTTTTTCAACATACATCTGTGTACACAGACCCCAACTCTCAGTTCTTTAGTATTCCTGCCCCTCAAACCCTTCTGCACTTGCCAGGGCATTGGACAACCCTAGGAAAACACAGATCCTATTCAATTAAATAAAGAACAACCTCAACACATAGAAATCAACTACAAATGTTCCGTGTAGCAAAACAAGCCAAAAATGTGCTTTTCTAATTTATTTTCTATTTTTAAAAGAAATGCACTGAACATTTGCAGTTGATTTGAAATATTATGACTTCCTTTGCTGTATATTTTTAATTTGTTTGTCTTATAGTTAACCATTGTTGCCCACTGTTGTCTCTAGCTGCTTATCCTTTTATTTAAATTCAGAGTGGACCTTGAAGACTGCCTTACTGTTTTAGATAGAGTTTATTATGATAGCTGCCATGGATATGCTCTGCTAGATGCTGATCTGTTTCAAGGACAGATCAAGATTTGGCAAAATGAATGAGATAATTCCTGTCTTTGTTTAAAGAGATCTAACCCTCAAAGCACATTCCTCTTACAAGTACACACATTTACACATTTTTATGCTCAACCTCAGTGTAATTGTATGGAGGAGTGCAGCCTTACAGTCAGACAATGAATGTAACACATGATAGAGCACTGTTGTACAATGTTTTTTCTGGCATGAGTTTAGGATGACTGCACTCATCAAGAGCAAAGCCATATTATTAAAGAACACGCTTTCAAATAAAATGGAAGGAACCAAAATAAGCAATCTATTTCATATGTACAGAAATATTGGAGTTAATTTAAAGGCTTGTAATTATATATATATTTATATAAAGAATATAGAAGATATAGAGAGGATATATGGGATATATATAGGAGATATATAGATATATGATATGTTATATTTATATGGAATGTAATATAAAGTATATAAAGAAGCTCCATGGACCTGATTCTGTTCTACAACTAGTTGTCACAACACACTAAATTTCACTAGTACCTTCTCTTCCTGACTTCAACTCCCTTGCACTACCTTGCATTTCGCATGTGACCATGTGTCTTGCTACAAATGGAAGATTTTGAAACATCTGGAATCAGATTCACTTTTTAATGCTATAATACTTTCAGCATTGTTGATTGCAACCAATTGCAATTGCAATTGACTGTAGAACTTAACCCAATGCATGATGAAAACTGTAACATTAATTCATAAAAGTAACAACCTGAGGGGTCAGAAATGAGGACAGTAGACAGAAATGTGTGTGGAGAATTGACAGTGAGGCAGCGAATGAATGAAGAGATGCCAGAAAAGGCTCAAAGCTATGTTGACGCTGTCTTACAGAGCAGACTTCCAAAAATAAGCCAAACCATGCTTTATGCATCCAGTTTGCCAGCAAGACAACATCTGTCATCCATCTGCCCACCCATCCACACTTCATGACATTTCAGACCCTGCTAGGAAGGAGCCCAGCCAAGTTATCTGCCAGATGTTGACTCACAACATCATGGGATGTTTGACAGAGGACTTGGGGAAACAGGCAGGGCCACCTGCAGATTTGGATGTATGAGGTCCTCTATTAACAGTGAGTTCCAGTGCATGAAGTTTGTCCAAAGCTGCTGCCTGAAAACAACTGGGCTGAAGCATAGACTTGAGCTCATGCTTTAAAACAATATAGGTGAACTTTTAGGAAGCAGCTAATGTAGTATCATAAACATTGTACTTAAGAAATGATTCTCAGGCCAACAAAGTGAATAGGAATTTTCCCCAGAGCAAACTGCATCCCGCCTAGCTTGTTGCATGCACACAAGCTAAGAACCTAAAAAACTGAAAACCAGAAGCTGAAAAAGAACCTTCTAAAAAATCTAAGAACCCTATTCGCTATATACAGCCATAAAAGAGTCATAGAGGTAGATTATACTGATAATTTAGGAACTGATTGCAAAGATTAATGTTTTCATTATGTCTGCATGAGAAGTATTTGCAATTTTCCTTTTCTGTCTTGATCTCAATGGTCATTAGTTTCCATGCAAAGGAAGCTGCTTTCCAGTACCTTATTTTACACTTAAGCATCTTACTCATTTTTATATGTAGGCTTGCAGAGCTGTAGATTTTCCAGTGGTAGATACTCACTACCTGGTATTTTATACTGAGACCACAAACTATTGGGGTGCAGAAATCTGTAAAAATCCCTACTGATTTCATCAAGGCTCCTCCAAAGGTACAATAGCCCTCCCACATAAAGCTGATTAGCAGCTTAGCCCCTCATCCTCCAGTGACCTTTAGTACCTTTGGAAATGAAAAATATTTGCTGTAAGCCATCATCAGTTATGTTCCTGGGGGGAAAAGCTGCTCAGCCATGCCTTAGGGATGGGAGGAAACAAAACCAAAAATTTACTATAAAGCTGAATAAACAATCCTTTCTCAAGGATGCCTTTCCTTCTCAGTTATTCCTACTGGAAAGTGATTTCCAGCTGTCTCCTAGGAACAGAGATGGCCTAAAGGGGAATTTAAAAGCAATTTTTTTCTTGAAAAGACTTAACAGCAAGGAGTACACCTCCAGGTTTGTCTCATTATGGTGATAGTAGAGTTAGTTTTCTTCTGTCTTTTCAAGAGATACCATGATGGGCTGAGAGACAGCAATCTTGCCTCAAATTTCAGTCCTGGTCATGAAACAAATAAGAATCTGTTATGACAAAATGACTCCTAAGTCAATGTTCTGAGACTTGGTTTCCAGAATCCAGGGTCCTGCATATCCTTATGTCAGCCTGAAAAGTTAGAGTCTGCCATCTGACAGTTTTACTGGCATAGTTTATTTTCTGCCATGTATTTCAATATATACATCTACTTTTAGCTACAAGATTCAGTCAGTTATTTATATTAGTTTTGGGGTAATGAATATTCCACTTGCTTTAACAGGCTTCATGAAAATACATGGAGGCCACCCAAGCAGTTGAACAGGCTCAGCAAAACACTGTGAAGATCCAAAGAGAAGAAAGACAAGAAAGGTTTTTGCAAGGTTGAAAAATGTAAATGTAAAATGTAAAAAACTCTGAATTGGGAAAAAACACAACACAGTGATCTTCTTTGCTTAACAGTCACTTTTCAAAGTTCATTACTGCACAACTGGGCATTTTTGGAGCAGCGCCTGAGTTCTCTTTCCTCCAGGAGCTGTGAGAACACAGCTGAAGCACACTTCTGGGGCTCTGCATGGGTCCCAAGTGTCTTGAAGCTACCCATGGAAATGGCTGACCCATAAAACCTCTCCATTCATCTAATGAACCACAGCCCTTCTCTAGCTTACTTCTAAATTTAGGACATTTAATCTAAATCTCTTTTATATTACCATGAACTTTTATTTCTGTGTACTTTCTCATTATTTGAGATAGGGAAAGTATTTCTGCTTTAAAACATCAGTGAAGCTTCTTCACTATTTTTGACATCCTGTTAATCATGGGAAAAGATCACCATACAGATTCACAAGACTATCTTTTTTCAACCCAGGAATATCATAAGGTAGCACATGATAGCTTTGCCCTCATTCATGAATTTAGGCCTGTCTTCCTACCATCATACTACAATATCAAACCTAAAGGTTGGGTTTACAGTAGCTTTTTCCTCAGAGTAACACCTTCAAGGACAATACTGTGTTGTACCTCCCTTATCTGATGTATGAAGGACAATTCAACCCTTTCATATGTTGTACTTCTCTAGGTAGTCAGTGCTGTATGACTACAGTATCTGCAGACAATGAAAGCAGAAACTTAGGAGAATTGGTTCTAAGAAAGCACTATGGAAAAGTAGAATCATAGGACATTACAAGGGATGTCTGGAAGTCATCTAGTCCAACCTCTTGCTCAAAGCAGGATCAACATCAAAGTTAGAGTAGGTTTCTCAAGACTGTGCGTGGTCGAGTTTTGAGTATCTCCAAAGGTGGAAATTCCACAGTCCTGTGGGCAACCTGTTGCCATTTTCCAGCAAGATCTTCATGGACACCCAGGAATTTGATACTAATTTAGGTGCAGCCTCCTCAGATTTCTGCTAATAAGAAGAATGGTTCTTCTATTGGAAGAACCAGTGAAAATTTCTTGCTCAGAAAGATCATGGGAATGAAGTCAGTCGTAAAACTTTGCCTAATTGCAACTGGACCAGGATCTCATCCCTGAATTTCACTTGCCAGCGATATGCACTACAAGCCTAAATAAGTCACTTGACCTTCACTTTCTTCCATACCAGGAGGTATGAAGTGAAGAACTAGATAGCATTAAAAAATGATTTAAAATTATATACCAAAACTTGATGGAACAGAAAGTAAATAACCATTTAAGAAAAAATAATATTGCTTATTGCCAGGAGCTAAGCTAATGAATAACTAGTGTGACCTAGGAAGAAATACCTTGTATGGGCAGATTAACCTATTAAGTCCATAGAAATGTGGTTTTGTAGATTTCTCTGAACACCTGACATTAACCACACACGGACAGAGATTCCAGATCAGTCTGGCATCTGGTCCAGCAACAGTCTGCTCTGGTATGGCAATTCCATGAGCTGCAGTTTCTACAAAGATGTGCATCTCCTTACACCATTGAAGCTCAGAGGAGTTAGTCCATTAATTGGAGTGGAAAGACAGATATAATCTATTTAGAAAAGTTCAAAATAGTAGTACATGTAGCGGCCATAAGATTTACAGGGCCAAAAATCTATAATCCAAACATGATAGATGTGGTGGTTAAATTTCTGGATAAGGAAACAAAGAATAAGAAACAAAAGAGAAAAAAATATGCACATCTGCTACCAATGGTGTACTGTGGCTAGAAAATGAATCTAAACATACATTTTAAAAGAGAATAATGAACTGGAACACTTTACCAAGGATAGCGATGCAGTCTCTGTCACTGGCAAACAACAACTGTTTGGCTGAAATAGAAACTAGTTCAGGAAAGTCCTATGGTCTGCTTTATGCAGGAAGTCAGATTTAAAGATCAGAATGATCATTTCTGCTCATTTCGAATCTGTGAATGTATGTTAGTAAACACAGTTACACTATCAAGTAAGGTTTGTAGAAAACTAGGGAAACAATTAACTCCAACTATTTAAATAAACTCCCAAACCAGCCACCAGGTTCCTCCAAAAGAGAAAATATTCAGCATGGAAGAGCCACATGTGACTGGGAACTACGGGAGAAAACTGCTGTTCTTAGCTCTCTAAAAGTTTGGTTTGGTTTCTGTCCACTCCTCTGAACTCCTACTATAATCCAGGCAGATCAAAAAGCATTTGTAGAAGGCAATTCTCCCCTGTCTTCAATACTTGTTTTAGAGAGGTACACCATCAGCTATAGAAAGATCCTAGATGTTTGGCTTGGATCAATCATTAAGTTTTAAGTGGTTTAAATCTACTCACTAGTTGGAAAGTACAGATTTAAAATCAGAGGAAAACAATCTTTTTAAGCTGGGGAATAGACTCCCAGGACAAGTGTAGGAAGCCTTGTTATTTGGTCTTTTAAAACAAATTTGAATTATCACACTAGAAGTACTAAACAGAGTGCCCTGTGTTTGGCAGGCTTTGTTAGGTGGACTAAACTCTTTCTAGTTCTAATTTTAAGATACAAAGTTATTAGTGCTATCCTCTAGTGCGTGCGAAGGGAGAAGGCTGGATTTTTCTTATCTCTCAAAACGATGTCGTGGTTAGAGCTTGAACATAGTATGATGCTTC
The DNA here is from genome assembly GCF_036417845.1 of Apteryx mantelli. Classification (NCBI taxonomy): domain Eukaryota; kingdom Metazoa; phylum Chordata; class Aves; order Apterygiformes; family Apterygidae; genus Apteryx; species Apteryx mantelli. The sequence continues at coordinate 81,624,598 of NC_089980.1, read as the reverse complement.
TGAGCTTCACAAACAAAATACCTGCATTGCTTTCAGAGTGCTTTCAAGAAACAACAGCAACGGAATAATGCAACCAAAGAGAAGCAGAAAGCAAAATGGAAATTTTGTTTCTGTTCTGGAGTTTTTGATGTTGCAACCATGATTTATGGCTTCTAAAAATTGTCATCTTCTGGGCAATAGCTATTAAATGATGCCACATAAATTCATTTATACCCTTGGCAGATCAGCATTCCCAAAAGGCTCCTGTTCCATGTTCCCTCCTTCCAGGAAGGGAAGATTCACAGAGTTTTAAGAATGTTATTTCTAGGACATTTTAAATTACAAATATAAAAGTACAAAAATACTTTTTTCCAAGAAAACCAATGCAAAAAAGAGAGGTGAATTCCAATTCTAATGGTTTTAATTGGAAAGCAAGTCTAGGCAACTGATACAGATCCAAGACATAGCGATAGAGTATAAACCTCTATGATCTGCATACCATTTCCCTTTCATTTTTTTAATCCCCAGCTCACGTAACACTCGTTTTTGCTTCTGGAGGAATAGGTTCCCAGCAGAGTGGTCTGTGTCACTTTGCCTACCACGTGAGATGAGAAAATCGTTACCTTCTGTGTTGACTGGGGTCTCACAGTGGGTGCTCAGAGGAGAGCCCGATCAAGTCTGACCTCCTGCTCGGATGGGACATAGACATTTATCCCAATTACTTTCACCCAATTACTTTTTACAATCCCATTCACTTAGAAACCACATTTGAGCATTGGTACCAGGAGCTGGAGTCAGTCAGGTATTAAGGGACAGAAGACTATCCACCTTACTCCTAGCCTCTGCGTTCTGTGCACAGGGGCAAATCGATGCTGCATAGCCATGTGGCCATGACAACATCTACAATGCAAGAACACATATTACACCAATCAATGTTAATGGGAGCCTGAGGCCTCCTTAGTCCTCCCTGTAAATCAATACCTATTCTTTTATACTTCTATTTTAGCAATTTTTATAAGAATTATGTGTCATTGAAGACAAACATCTTCTGGATAATAATAATAATAATAAAAAAAGACTATCACGGAATAATAGTAAAGTGTCTAAACAAGCACCAAAAGGATGAGTTATTTCCTAGAAAATGTTGCTTGTGTCTATTTAGTAAAAAATTTTCAGCAAAACTGGTGTATACAACAGAGTTGTGAATATTGCGATAAACAAAACTTGATTCCAGCTCAGATCAGCACTTTTTAGTGCCAACAGAAATACAGATAAGGTCCATAGCAGTATTCTGGTTTGTGGACCAATAACACACTGAAGGGCGAGGAACCATTCTAAGACGTTCCTGAATGAGTTTCCTCAGAAAAATCAAGATGAAGCAGGAAAGCGGATAAAATGTCCAGATATGGGCAATGCTGTTTTGTTTTTGTAGGAATTCTTATTTTGCCTTTCCCCCAAAATATAAACCTTTAAAGTATTTCAAGAATTTCTTGACTATATTTAAATATGAGTGGATGAACCAGATGCCTGAAGGAAAATGTTAAGCATTTAAATCTGTTTTATATCCTATGCTCTGAGACTCATTCTTTTGTCATGGCTCTTGCAAGGTACAGTAAAAGGAAAAGATAACTGACCATAGTCAAGTAACATGTTTCAAAGATTTCAAATGCTGAACATCAGAAACTTTGAACCATAACAGCAACCATATTTTTAAGCACAACCAACTCTCTTAGCCTATAAAAAATATAAGCTTGCTACACAGGAAATGAAACATAATTTACAAGGACAAAAGGACAAATGCCACAATGCATATCATTGTCTTCAAACATGGATTTATTTTTTCATTATTAAGTGAAGAAGGAATTAACTTTATATGTAGCAGTGTTTTTCTAGCTGTGATTTTAGAGCTAAAAGTAATATAAGGTTCATAGGGCAAGGAAATACACGCAAGTTTTCAGGCATCTGTGATCTGAAGAAGGACATGTGTGCCCCAAAGTTTATTTGTTTCCTCCAGTTCCATCTCTTGGTCTAATTAAAGGTATTACCAATCCCTTCAAACTTTGTGTTGCGGACTTTAAATGTACTTTTAAGTGTCAGAAATTAGAAAGTATAGGCTTGTCTATCCAAAAAATTAATCTGGACTAAGGCAGGATGTGTAAAATGGGTGGAATACCTACCCAATTCAAAATTAGGCACACTCATTGCATATAGCAGCATCTACACAGGAAAATAATTGGACGTAATTAATCAAGAATAATTATTTAAGAATAAATTCCCATATATATATACGTTCTGCATCATGATCTTGGAGCTGATGGAAATCTTTCTAGTACTTTAATGAAATAAAATCTGATTAGATTAATTATACATACCACATGATTGTGATATTAAAACATACCAAAAAAACAAACAAACAAAAGAAAGTCCTCAATTACAGCATCTGCTGTTTGGTGAAATTCACCATCTTCATACTTGGAACACTAACAAACTGTGATTTGGCAGGTTAGTTTATATCTGTTGATATTTACGTTTCCGTAGTTCAAATATTTTGACATTTCAATGACAAAGTTGTGATATCTGTTATTTTAGAATGGAGTTATTTTTTTCTTGCCACAAGTTTCCTGGTTATGCTGAGTTTGATGTCATCTGTGGCAACTCTGCTATGCTACAAAAAGCTGGCTAATAAGTGTGGCTATTTAATCCTGATTTTGATTGCAAATACAATTTTTTATTAGAAAGTGCAGTGTTGGTCCTGTTTCATGAAAAAAAATGCATTTCTACAGTAAAATGCAGCCTGCACCATTTAAGAAGAAAAAAATTTCCCGCATGTCTAGTAATACATGTTTTCCCCTATTAATAGTTCTATCTAGATAGTTGGGGTGATTTATCTATGGACTTCTGCTGCCAAGCTTTTGGACATAATCGCTTTTAGGAGGAGGACAAGGAAAGATGTGCAAAGCTGTGTTTATTCATTCATTCCAAAGAGCACATTGTGAACCAAAGAGGACAAGTAGGTCATCCCTAAAGAGACATCTATATGAGGCAAGCAAGCAAGGCAGTTTGCTAGTTCTGGAAAGAAGGAAATTCAGTAAAATCATTATTTAGTAAAATAGTGATTGTGTAACCACTGTTTTTCTTTTTCACATCTTCCCCCCTTTCTATTCACGCTTATTGCCTTCTCTGTTGGAGACACAGGATAATGTCTCCTCTTCTATAACCAGGGTAGTCAGTATGCTGTCCTAAGCCAGAACATGGCCCACCGGAAAGAAATCAACTTTGCCACCTACGAATGGCATAACTCAGATTTTTACTATAGTGTCAGAAATCAGATTGCTAATGAGCTGAGAGGGAAACTGTGGCTTCTGGTTTTGGTCTTTAAATAAAAAAGAACAGGAGAGGAAAGCTCTTCTAAATAAATAGGAAAGTTTTCACATTCACTGATCGGACCTGCATCTGTTTTTTGGAGACAATTTTTACACTAATAGCTAAGATGCTAAGTGTGACTCTGCTCTCAGGAAATATTGCAATGCATGGGGTCATACTGTGCGGACTCTCAGTAAAAAATGGCTTTTAACTATCATCAGTGTTTATTGTTGTAAAACAATAGTGGAAGTTGTTATATTGTTGACATGGATTGTGCCAAGTCTTCGGTTTGAACTTGCACATTTTAATAATAAACACTGAGGAAAAGAAATGAATTATTATATCTCCATAAAAACTCTGGCTCTTATCACCTCAAGGCAGCAGCGTCAACACTGACTTCTGCAGGCAGACGCACCAACTCTTTGGCATCACTTGCTAGCCTGGGCTCAGGGTCTGTTCATGCTTCTGATTCACAGCACAGAGCCTGAACAAACTCAACGTGTCTGCCTGAAAAACTTCATGAATACATGCTTTTTGGGAACAATTTCACTTTATCTGGGATCTTATTTTTAAAGTCTTAGACACATTTCACAATTGCTGCCTTACTATCATTAAACTCATCTGTGAGCATGCATTTAATTTTGTGTAAATTCTACCTTTCTTTGACCACAAATGGAATGAGAATGGATAACAGAGTTGGCTGACTCCCTCTAAGTGGAAACTTGCTATAAGATAGCCAATGGCATTAAAAAAAAAAAACATTTTTAGTATCGCCTTGTGAGCATTATGACTTTTGTACCAAGAACTTCAAGTGCTGAACTACAGCTCATTAAAGGCAATAAAAGTGTGATTTCTATGTCAAGCCCAACCTGAGGAGTTAATCCATGAGGCAGAGGGAGTGAATGGTACCCTTGATAAGCAAAAATGTTAGTCTAAACAAATGTCCAAATTCCAACATGCTATAATTTAGTTGCCCTGCCTAAAATTCTCAACAATTGCAGCATGGTATTCTTTTATACATCCATACAAAACTGGCTGTAGTTTTGCTCTGGATTAAAATGAGGATTAAATTAAATGGGACTTGAACTAGATCAAAAATGAGTGTTTTTTGAAATCACATCTTACTAGGTTACAATTTCTTTTATCTTGTTTTTCTTTTTATAAAAATGAACAAATTCTCATATATGCATTATAAAAGTTAAGTAAGTCAGAATTCCTTGAAGTCAAAGGATTTTTGGCATTGAATTTAAGTCTTGGAGCAGGCTTAGAGAAAGAAAAACTCCAATTTAAATCTAAATAAAATGGTAAAACTCATAGGCCAATATTAGCCTATAAAAATGGAATCATTTTCTTTTTCAGATTCACTATGCCCCAGAGGATCTGAAAACAATAGTCAGTGCTTCATCTGTCCTGTGATCTGTCTTTTTGCCGAGCTGGTTATCTTACGTCGCATCTCACCTAACAAGAACTGCCACAAAAAGATGACACAGATACAAGTTTGCAATAAATCTGATAGTTAATTGATAAAAATGAGAGGAAAAGCTGAAAGATTGTGTGCTGCGGAGAAGAAAACATTAGTAGCAGCTTACACTCGGATCACTTAAAGTTGATAAGCAGCAAAGTTGCTGCTTTTATTTTTGAAAGGAAGGGGGGAGGGAAAAATCATGTTATAGCTGGGATCTTACATGGTCCCAAAGACATATTGATACTTTTTACTGAGGAATCTGGGGTCTCATCATCTAGTGTATTTTGTGTGTGAATCACATTAGATGACTAATCTTCAGTAGTGTCAAATCTCAGAAGCTATGAAGTTTGTTTTATTTTGCTGATTTTCTGTTACAAGCAACTTGTACCAGGTTTCATTTTGAAAGGTTTAGGGGATTCAGATTCTTAAATGAATAAAATCCTTTGCATTTAATGAAAAAGGGTGACAATCTCATAATAAGGGCAGATAGCTTACGGGCTGCCTTAGAGACTGAATATCTAAGACTTCAACTCCTTTAAATTGTTTGGAGATCACAAAATCCCTGCAATCTTTGGCTTAAATCAACTATATTTCCATTAGCCTGTGTTCCAAATTAAATTTAGCATAGAAAGCATGAGATTCCAGTTACAGTTTTAAATGTTTTAGGAAACTTGAGAAGATGAAACTGAGACTGATTCTTAAATTCTTTAATACTGTTGTTTCCATTCAAGCATAGGAAGCATAAATACAACAGAAAATCTGAATGTGTACTTAGTGTAAGTCAAACATTTACTGTATAGAACACATTATGTTTTCCACAAGATTTTGTCTGTAAGTGTTTATCTTTGTGTACCTATGTAACCGCAAAGTGTTCTCACATATCTAAAAATACATGGTATTGCAAGCAGTTTTATTACATGGAAATTGGGCTTGAGTGCTATAGCAAACTCCATACATAGACTAGGTTCACTGCTAGTTCATTAAACTTCCTGTAAATATGGATCAAGAACAAACTATTTTTTATAATTCATACCTTATGATTATCAGTCAAAATTTGGATATTGTAAAGAGTCCCTGGGCAGCTGGAGAATGACTGGGACAGTAAGATCTTCCTTTCTCACCTCCAAAATCACCAGTTGGACAGCAAGAGGGTGTCTCGCAAAAAGACTTTTCTGGAGTTTTTAGAGCTTACTGCTTTGATTCCTTGCCTTGGACCCTGTTTCTCATTGCTCAGCGTTGTTCTTTAGTTTCTGGGTCTTTACATCACGATTTCTGGTACCCTTGCCCCAGTGGCTATTGCCAGCTCCTATGCTCCAGCTCTGCCTTCTTGGTGTCTGATGATGCTATAAGTAATTAGATGATTTTTAATATTCTACATGATGAAATTTGGAGGAGTGGTCCTTCCTGAACTGGTGAACTTTCCTTCATATGAAATTTTGGTAATATTTATCTCACAGACCAACAGTTCTCCTTGCTGGCCTTAGAACATGCATAACACATGTAGTCCAATTCAACAAACAGGATGGATATTTATTGTATTAAAGGTGTTTTATAAAGTTTCAATTCCAGATACGATGGTGCTTGCTGTTTTTTCCACTAGCATTTTGAAATTGCAGCTATGTTTTTGCCTTCATTCAAATATTTATGCTTTCTCAAATTCAAGAGAAAATACCTTTTTGGTCAGCGTTAGCAATGTTTGACGACACTAAGGGTGTCCACTGAACAAGCACATGCTGCTCTTAAAACAACGGTCTGTCTTATAAACCATCTGAGTCATCAATAACATCTGTAAGTACTTCTCCTAAGACATAATTTAACCAGTATCACTCCACAGGTAGATGAAACATGCAATTTTTGTGCTTGCAATATAAAGATAATATGAAAGCTAATGATAGGGTCTACTGGCATTTTTGATTCCATGAATGGACAATGTAATTATCAATGTAATTATCAATGTAATTATGAAACGGAGGAACCATCCACAGTGGAGAAAACTCTGCCTTTTGGAGGTTCTTGCAAGAACAAACCAAAACTGGTGTTTTTGTTAGACCCATGACTCACCAGTGTTGAGCTGAATCTTAGACCCTGGCCATGCAGACCTTATCTGGTCTGTTGGCTCTGAGTGATTGCTGAACAATGCAACCAGTAAATCTGCTCCTAAGGAAGCCTCTCCAGATAGGAATGTAGTTTTTTACCCTTAGAAAGTCAAGTTAGCAGAGCCTGTCAAATAAACAAATCTGCTTGCAGTCTCGTGGTGCCAGCACTGCATTAAATGTTAGACATAACAACATTCTTCCACTAGACAGTGAAATTCCCAAACCTTCACCAGCATGAGACAGAGCTGGCCTGATTTTTCTCTGTGGTCCCGCAGAGCTCGAGCTGTGAGAGGTGAGGGGAATTAGGGCTGCTGAGCTCCAAATACATTAGAGAAGCCGGCATCCTGCAATGCCAGGGAAGGAGACAAAGCACAAAACCATCATGCAGCTGCTGGTACCCAAAACGTGCTTTGCCCTTGTTGCTCCCTGCCTTCTGCACCACAGGGCAGGTGCTGTGTCCCTGCCAGCCACCTTGCTAACCTCAGAAACCACGTTAGCAGGCATGTAGCCACCCAAGTGAGCAGCGGCCCCAGAAATCTCTGGTCGCTTAGCCATTCTTGGTCCCGATTCACAGGCAAATGAAGTGAGAAGAAAGATTTTTTATTGATTTTGGTGGACTGCAGCCCTACTCTGCATTAGAATGACTTGAAATCGTAGAGTGAAGCTTGCAAACCTTCATCTTTTCTATTGCTTTCTATCTTACAGCATGTAAACTCCTCTGTACAGTCTATGTATTCTTCCCTGTCTGGGCACCACTGAGCTCACTGTCAGTATTTAGCACATAATACATTGTTTTAAAGTACTTACAAGTGATCATCAGGATAATAATTTCTAAGAATAGCCATACTTAGCCAAATGGTTTTCTCTTCAGTGTCAGAAAAATTGCTTCTTTAATCTGTCAGCACTCAGCATCTTGGTCACAGTTTTTAAAAAAAACAAAGAACAATAGCAATTTTCAAGTTCTGTTTTCATTTGAGTATTATCTGGAAGGAAAGATGCATTAGGCAAATTCCACTTGGCTGGCAAATGTGTCACCTTTATGGAGCAGAGGAATTAGTGGATAGTGCTGACTCAAAGCCTTCCTTAATGGGAGCTACACTTCAGCCCTTCCTACTGACATCCCATCTTAAAAGACCCAGGTTTCCCTCCCTGCTCGTCTGCTCCTTTCCCTCTTCCGCTCCCGCAGCAATCAAGCCAGCTGAATGCCCCACTCACATATGTCAACAAGCTAATGAGCATTTTGTTGGCTCAGAAAAGCAAGCACAGCTTCAGCTGCATGCAGACACCCAGGCCTAGTCTCTGTAATCGTGTGCTCAGTCAGTCATACGCAGTAATCTGTTCAGCTGTTTTTGTGAAAGTGAGATGTCTCCAAAACTACCAGCCCTTCTGTTCCCCACAACTCTCCAGCTGACCTTCTTTGCTAATCTTTTGCCGGGGGTTATTGTTTCAAATTCTGGAATGAAAGGCTGGATGGTCGGACCTTGTTTCTTCATTACTTTGTGTTTTCTTTGTACTTTGAGCGCTGCATGAAATGTAGGAAGGACCTGCTGCGTTTACATGCTTTGTGTCCCCCTGTACTTTTCTTCTCCATCTCTCTCAAAGTAACCTCTTGATGTGCAGAAGGAGGAGCCAAAGGAAAACAATTGTATTGTTTTAAAAAATATTTATTAAATGAACTATTTCTCTTTTTTCCCCTCTTGTTCAAACCAGAGTTACAAACCTTTCTGGGTAAATGGTACTTTTCTGGCCAAAGACCCTGCCAAGCAGAGATACCTTTACAAACTAATTTTAGTTTCAGAAATAATATAGCCATATTAGGGCAATGCTACTAGCCTAGCTCTGGACTTTCTATGTTACTCAGTGTTTCACTGCTGTTGAGTTGACAGTAGTCCTGACTTTATCATTTTTCAGCCATTTCAATCCTCTTCACCTGTCACCTACCTGAGACTTTCCCATGCTAAATATCTACTCACTGGCTTGTCAATCCCTCTTCTTGGTCTCAGATGTTTCCCATTTATCCATGGAATACAAATGTCTCAACAAACTCAGATGGCCACTGGATTTGGTACTCCATTGCCTCTTGTGGCCCTCTTCCTCATTAAAATACACCCAGGTTCCCCCTTTTGAATCAGTGCCAATTCCCAGAACTCGGCATTTGTGCAGATTCCTGCTATTCCTTGTCCATCCCCTCATTCCTCTGTAATTCTCCTGCCAGGCAACATGCCAGTTTCTACCACTACAAAAAGTAGTGGGTTTAAGTTTTCAGTCAAATTGGCTGTCAGTAGGTGATAGACCACACCTCAGTGTTGCTACTTTGAAATTTAAAAATGTGAGGTAGAGATCAGATAATGATTTCATGGATGTTGTATTAATGTTTTATTATTGTTCTTTTTTTCTAGGATTAGGTGTTTTATTCACACTTAACTGCAAATATGGCCATGAAATTATGTCCCATTTTCAGTATGTCCCATCTAAATTATACTGTAACTTGCAAAAATCATTTGATATGTACAACCCACCATAGTGTCTTCTATAAGAATACCTTAGAGTAATGAAACAAAGTAGTTTAGGACTACTATATACAATTTTTCCAGCTAACACAATGAATCTAGGCACACTTGTTCCAAGAGAACAGTTTTTCTATAAGTTAATATGAGCATTTTGCTCAACTTTGCCTGTATTTTCAGTATATATGACAAGGCTTAACAGCTTTCTCAATGTCACTACCCATTGAAGTCAGCAGAAAATGGACCTTTTTAGATATTTCTTTCCCTGAATGACGTTCATATTTTTTTCTAAATGTATTTTTCTTCAACATCTTTCCAATTACTAGGCGTGCCTTCAGTAATTTCCCACTTGATAATACAGGTGGAAATACACTGTCCAAGTTGTCTGTGCTCACAGCTTTAATGTTTTGCCTGTTGGGTTTCATCCGAGCAGTAGCTATGGCACTTGGCTGCATTTCATCTGAGGCTAGATAGGACTTTGTAATCAGGTTGACACAAACATAATCTAGATCTGTTCTTAGCTTCACTGACCTTCTGTGAAATGGTCAACAGGGTATGTTTGCATCTACCAAATTTATCCAGTTTCACATGAAATTTGAAATTACATACTGCCAGAAGAATAATATTCTTCATAAACTTATATTTTAGCTGGATAACTTTTTTTCTTGGCAAATTCTAACTTTGTCAATGGTTAATTATCAGACTCCCAGTAGTTCCTCTCCCAGTTCAAAAAGAAAAAAGCATCTTACCATCTTGTCCCATTTTGTCCCCTCTGTCTTAATTGAAAAATGGATTTGTCAGACTTAGTTTAGTCAGACATTTTTCATGTACCATATTACCTACATATTTCAATGTTACATGATGGCAGTTCAGTACTCCAGATCTTTCGCAATTCAATTTCACAGTTATCTTTAAAATGTAAAAACATCCAGGCAACAGAACCAACTACTATCAGAAATAAACAGTCTTTTGACTGTATACATTTTGCTTATGAGCAAGTTTAACTGTCTGTCCAGACATCTTAAATGTTCATTAGAGTCTCAACTGTGTTTTGTTTTATTTTGGGGAGGGAGGGTGCTGGTTTTCAACAAGTCAGTGTGTAGCTGTTATGTTTATAAAGAAAACCTCAAAAATGTAACCTACTGTCTGTCTGAATTTGCAGAGAACCTGAAATAACAAGACAAAGAGTAATAGGTTTTTATTTATTTCTACCTACATGAACTCTGATGGCAGTGAGGACACTTTAAATGTCAACAGTTCTACTGTTCATCAAAGCATGTAAGAAACACAGGAACAGTTCATACAGAAAGAGCTATTTACTGCATTTGAATGATTAGTCCTTTTAGTAGATCTTCAGCCATGCATTAATTAAGTGGTTGCCAAGTAGAGCTGCTAAAGTGATATGATAGTTTTTCTGAACAGCAGTTCAAGACTAAAAACACTTGGCTAGCAAGTTCTGCTTTTTCCCCTAATCTTTCCCCAATCATACACACATTTCTTTTGAGTAACCAGAAATGAGCAAAAGTTTATACTTTGCATTGAGTTTGCTCATTATGCCTGTAAAGAAAGACTTAACATTTCTCTGCCATTGGAGGAGAGTTTCTTTTATTTGAAGAAAGTTTGCCTGATAACACGTTTCTGTATGAACATTTTTCCCTTGGTATTTTTCACTACTACATTGTATATGGGGTTGATTAAGGCCACTGAAGTTTTATTAGCAAATTCTTCATATACAGTCTTGCCAAAATAAGTGCTTGTAAAAACTTTAGTTACCTGCATTATTGAAACTTAAGCACAAATTGCTACTACTGAGAAGTTTAAAAAGCAAAACATTTTACCTGAAATTAGTACAATTCAGTTGCATTTAGTATATGATTCAACTGCAGATACTTTACTTTCTAGTCTTCTTGCTACATACATAGCTTGTGATCACTTGAGCATATAAGTAAAAAATGGAAACATCAAGCACCTCTGTGCTTGCATACTGAATAGTGAGAATTCTACCAAAACACAAGGAGCCTGTATGACAATGCTAACAATGATGGGAAAAGACCTCTCCAAGCCTAAGAGCCATTAAATACCTCAGGAAAAATGGAGCATTGCACCTTCAGAAGTTGCCAAAAAAGTATTCAGGTAATGCATCTGGAAAGCAAAACCCACACTTTTACATTAAACCTACACAAAACTGCAAGAGCTTTGTGCCAGCAGGAACCTTGGAACAAGGAACATGGTGGTATTTTAGTTATGATCAGTCACATGTGGAATATACAAAAATGAAAATAATATGGGTGTGAAGCTTGGCCAATCCAATTCACCACCCCATGAAAAAAGAGAGCTAAATAGGTGCCCCATCAATAAAGAAAGAAACACTCCTCACAGCGGGTCACAAAGCAGCTTTTGATGGCTGCTGTTCATTTGTTGTGCCCAGTTATTGGTAAATGTGATACCCCACAGACTGCTTTTCTGGAAAAAGGTGGGGAAGTCTGCTGAACATTTTTAATATATTGTTATTAAAGTTAACTTTGCAGATCTGGTGTTTTATATGCCAGTGGCTGCATGCCAGATTAATGATTACTCTAAATGTGTCAGTTAAATAGTCCAGTGACAGGCCCATATGTGCTCTGTAAAGAAACTAATAAAGCTTACCCTGATCAAAAAGAGAATGATTGACTCAAAATTTCAGAAGCCCAGAATCAGAGATCTGAAATACACTCAAGCAGACTACCTAGTACCTGCTATAATTCCCCTCTCTCCCTCTGTACCACATCCATAGGTTTGCATAGGTCCTGCAAACCTATACAACATCTGTCCCTGGATGCAAAAGCACATACTCACTTTGCGAATGACCTTACAGAAGCACTTATAGATGATCCTGCCACTGGCCTGCTTTATTACCACTGGCCTGCTGGAATTATCACTAGTAGGGGCCGCAGGATGGACTGGTCAGAGGCTCTTTGCAATTTAGCGCAGAATCACTCACCTCTGTAGAGCTGATGGCAACATCCTCAGCTGCTGCAGGGAAACTCCAAGGGAGACATGCCCTGGAGCTGTGTCCTTTCCCAGAGGACAGTGCTGCACAGGAGGAATGTAACTCTCATAACAGTGTCCTGTGCATACAAAGTCAGTCAGACCTCTCTATGCACTGATCTAATTTTCAAAAAGCAATTTCTGGTGGCTAGTACCTCAGACTGAGAGACTGCAGGTATCTTAACTCCCATTGTGTTTCCTTCAACAGAAACTAGAGGTTTTACAAAGATGCCCTTGCTATACATTCTGAGTCAGTTTTAAGTTAAGTCTTTGAAGTAGAATAGGAGATAACATTACCTGAAAATATTTTGGTACGGGTATCAGAGTTAATTAGTTTCCCTCATATCATCATCTTCAAGAGCTTCAATATGTTATTAATTTTCAGCCACAGAGCATGGCCTTTTTAAGACATTAGCTGATAAAAGAGCTGGTGCATGCTGCTTTTGTTCAAAGGCAGACCTGGTTTTCACATGCTTGAGGCCATTTGTATTGTAGCATTTATTTTCCTGACTTTCTGACACTGCTTTTGAAACTGCAGTGATCACTTTAAGGTGAATACCCTCTCCTTCACCCTGTGAAAGCTGATGATTCGTATTTGGTCTTAGCATAGAAATGGGAGAATATGGACTGACTCCATTTATTCATTAACATTACTGTACACATGAAGTTTAATCCAAAAAAGCTGCAACAGCAGAGGCACTATTGTAAGACACAGATTTTTGACAATGTGATCCAAAGGGGATGACTACCCTGGAGTATGTTTGCAGAAACATTTAGGTTTGACCCTGACCACTCACCCCTCAAAAGATCAGAGCCACCAGAGATATCCTTCTTAGTTTATGTCTTTTAACATGAAGCCTGCATCAGCTATCCAGAGGGTATTTGCATTGGCTTGGAAAGCTCTTTCATGAATCAGTCTTCTCCATCTTCCTAGCTTTTTTCTGGAGTACAGGCAGTAAACACAGTGCAGAAGGACTGTAAGCCAGGAAGAGGTCACTGTGGGATTGTTATTAGTGGACCTCTTCTGCTCAAAGACTGCAGTGCAAAGGTAGGCTCTGTACTAGGGTGGAAGGGGTGAACCAATGGTGGGCTAGAAGATGACCTTAATGTTGATCTTGGTTGCTGCTGAGTGTCTTCTATCCACTGGAAGCCAGAAGAAGCAACAGAACAGTTCCCTCATCAAAATAAGTGAAGAGCTAATTAAGATCCTAAGTGTTCCTGTCTGGTGAGAAAACACAGGAGAGGAACATGTTTTCCTGTGTCATGACAGGACCTGCTGATACAGTGTCCTGAATAAGCACAGGGCAGGTAGGAAAGATTCCCTGCCTGTTTCAATTAAAGTTTTTGGAATCATTTTGGATGCATGCTAAATTAGCTGAAGTAATCAATTCTGAAGTGTTACGGTGGTTCAATTCATTAATAAACTACAGCTATGCAGTAGGAGTTACAAAGCACAGTTTACTGCCAGTGTGCCTGCTAGACCCAAAGTCTAAATAGATAAATAAGCCTTTTCTCCCTAGGTACCATTTCACAATGAGCAAAGTAACGTTTTTTCAAAAAAAAAAAACCAAACACATATTATTAAAAAGAATACACACTTGACTTCTGTGCTTTGTTGATGTGTCTTCAAATGTCATGAATTCCAGGGCTGTGAAATTAACAGCTGCTGCAACTATAGACTTGTGGCCTGGCTTGTTAAGATTTTGTGGAACTGCAAAGTTTTTCCAGCATTGTCTCTCTTTGTATTTGTTGATTATGGTTTCCTCTGAGGCACCTCCACATTTTTATGCCCTTTCCTTTAGTGTCTGGTCTTTCTTTCCATGTATTTACTTAGCTGTATTCTCTCACATTTTTCCTTATTCTAAAAACTGACTTTTCACCCCCTCTGCATAGAGCAGTACTTCTGTATGGTTTAAAGAAAGTTCAGTTGGTGTTTAGGCCTCAGGATATAGAAATTGTTGATTTCTCCTTTATGCTTTCTGAATTTTAGCAAAGACCATTCCTCTGCTTCTGACACTCTTGAAAAGACAAGAGCAACAAAGAGCTGGGTTATTCTGCTCCATGTTTACTTTTTGAATTATGTAGGGGTTTTTTTGTGTAATGCTACGGTAGTATGAAAAGGCCCCAACAAAAGATGGTCCCTGCCTCAAAGAGTATATGAGTACTTGTGTCAGAAGTATGACAAGGTATATTAAGTAGTGTCAAAACATGTATACCAGTAACAGAAAAGTTGCAAGATGACAGTACCATGAAAAAAAATGTAAAGGCAGGGGAAGAAACCTTGACTCCATTAAAACTATCTCATCACAGGCTTCCATGAAGCCATCGGTTCCCTTTTAAGGAGAACAACATCAGTAATGTGATGTGGTCATAAAAAATGCTAACATGGTCCTAAAATTATTCTAAACATACTTTTAGATAAGATATGGAAGTATTAAGGCTATTGTACATAGCAGTAGTAAGGCTTTATCTAGAGTACTGAGTACAGTTCTGTTTACAAGAGAAAAACTAAGTAATCTTGGCTTATTTAGGTGAGCTGAACAAAAGCTGAGAGGGAATACGTCTGCTGTCTAAAATATATCTTATGAGGACAGACATAAAGGAGAGAATAGTTATTCAACCTAAGGACAATGATGGATTATGAACAAATTTGTAGAAGATGAACAAGAAAAACTGTAAACTGGAAATCAGAGGAGAATTTCTAGCCAGCAGAGTGGGGAGATTCTGCAGCCATATTGGCAAAGTTAAAAAATTACTGCCTTTAGAAGGAAGCTGGATAAGTTTGTGAGGGACACTGTACAACATACTGCTGCAACAGCAGAAATAAGTGCAGCCATAATCTAAACATGGAATGGGTTGTCTTCCAAAAAGCTTTTGCTTGCAAACATGTAAATTTTGCTCTCATGAGCAAGAGCCTAAATTTAATGAGTAAGGAGAGATCCCTTCTAGCCCTGTGTTCCATTTTATGCAGACATCCTCCCATGCTCAAAGGATGGCAAGAGAAAGCACAAAGGTATTTCAGGAAAAGTTACACTGGTAACCAAAGGATAATATCCATGATTCCTAAATGGAGGAGGCCACATAACAGTCAGTTTTTCATAATGCAGGATTCAGCCCTATGATCTAGTGGGTAACCAGTCTACTCAGTACATCCTGGAAACTGCTCAGTGTTTGGAAGATTTAGCATCTTCTAAATAAATAAATTATTTCTGTGTTTTACAGTTCAGTCCTGGTCTGCTGACACAAAAGGCAATGTTTTCACTAATGTCAGCAGCACAGGAACAGGACAGGTTTTTAAATGAACTATGTACCTAATGAATCAACATTTATCCCCAACATTCATCACGATTATAAGTCAGATGCAATGTTTCATTCAAAAAGCATTTTATTTTTTCCTGTGCTAAATTGCCTGCCTCTAAACCACAAACTTTCATGAAAAGCTTTGGAGTTTCACTTCTAATCTTCCAGCTTTTCACAAGGACCAAAAATTTTGAATTCTGGTTTTGGTTTACCTCATCTTTGTTTTTGTCACTGAACATATCGGGATAAATGACCTTCAGGATTTCTCATCAAAAAAAAGAGTCCTTTCTTGCCCCCACCTATCCCCCCTCCCCTTATCAGGGGAAAAGCATAGGTTATTTTTTGTAAATTGAGTGCATTAGACTTCTACATAACAACATATTTTTTTTCCTTTCCTCACATTTTGTACAAATGGAATTTTACTGTTGTCATTCTTGAAATTGTAGAGATTTACTGGTTGCTGTGGGACACAAATCTCCTATTATGACATTAATAACTTCAAAGCAAAAGATCCTTAAAAAAAAAAAAAAGGCCTCAGGTTTGGTAGAAACAATGTCTGGGCTACACTGGCTTGATATACAGTCTGGTTTACAGACTTTGAACATGTACATTGCTGCCCCAGTCTACACGGGGAACAAAGTCCCTTTCTCCCTCAGAGTATTTGGGAAATCCTAGTGTTTTTTAAGACTCCATCAAGCTCAAAATATTCATAGCATTTTTCAGGCTTTCTTAAGACCTCAAAAATGTTTTGGTTGTGCAAGACAACTACACACGTAATCTCCTTCTCTTCCTTTGGAAACGCTCAGTGAGAATAGCGGTATCAGAAAGGGCACCCTCTCTCACGCTCAGGCACTTAAACATTCATTACCCGAAGGAAGAGTGTACCAATTATCAGTGAATGGCAAAGACAGACAGGTAATGTGGCTATACAAGCGTTTTAGCTAATTGCTAAACCATTCCTAACTAATTCAGGTATTCCTAGCTGGAGTATTGCATGCTGCTAATGAGGAAATTTCACAGCTAGACAAAGGGCAGAACTCTGAAAAATCCTGGTACAGCAGAGCTTCCCTGGAGTTTAGAAGTTTTGTGTTGAGGATTTTGGTTCAGGCCCATCACTGCTGGAAATGAAGGATCTCTCACCTGGGGACCAGGATCCAGCAGGAACAGACTTAGCAGGAGCAGAATAGCTGGTGCAGTGGGGCAATAGCTGCATCGCTCTGAAACGCTTTCCCTTTCCATCCCAAGAGAAAAGGACCCTCCCAGAATTGTGCAGGGGGGACTGGGAAGGAACGTACTGGGAATTACAGAAGAATCTTTCTGGCTTGCTTGCCTCAAACCAGATAGATATTCTAACAGGAGCTAATACTGTTTCAAGCAGCGCCAGTATTTCAGTAAGAACTTTTACCTATGTAATGATTAATAAGGTTAAAATAAGCACCCTGAAGGCAGAATTTTCTTTTTGAAAAATGGTAAACCATCTCCAAACAATATCCGTAAAATCCTGAAGGCTGTGAGTAGGGGAGCAAAGCTCTATATATTCATTCAACAGAAAAAAGATTGTGTTCACACAACAAAGGTCATTTATAATAAGGGCCAAAGGGGAACAAATGTCTGAAAGCCATAGGAAATATGCTTTAAAGCCTATTAATCATTTCAATTGTTTCTAAATGCTTTTGAAGAGGCAGAGCAGTGTTCTTCAAACTAGTACTTTCAGCAGTTTCCACTTTTTCTGGATTCACAGTATTTTTTCTGGAATGATCTGTATTTCACGCTTGGGAATTTTACGAGCCTCGCAACATTTCTGACATGAATGGACAGAAGGACAGAATATCATTTTTGTGACGGGGAAACAGACAAGTTCATCTCAGCTCATTATGTTATTGCCTTAGCTCTCCAAACTACAGACTTAAGATACTACAACCATACAGCACAGAAACTGTTATAAACTGTAAGGCAATACTTCCCCAGACCAATGGGCATAGCCTGATTGTTAAGACATGCAACATAAGAAAACTGTTCCTTTCTGTCTGTTTATGTGAATAATTATCTCACAAACTCCACAGCTGAGGCAACAAGATTTGTTCTAGTTTCTTCCTTTAGCATCTTTAACCTTCTTCCTTCCCAAAGGAGGGAGGTTGTCCACACATTTCCTCTTCTAGGCATGATGGGATTTAAGAGGAATCTTGGTCTCCCTCCTGCTGCAGGATCCAGGCTTAATAGCAGCTAGCTGTCCAAACACACTCTTCTGCATCAATATTACCTCAGAAATATGCTGTAGCCTAAAAAGTCAGCCTTGTAATTCCCCAGCTTTCCCAGGCCTTTCTTCAGCCTCCTTGTTCTACACTTCACCACCTCCATCGTCCCATTTCCAGGGCTTTGGAGCCCTCAGACCCCAAGATTTTCACACATTTGTACTCTCTTTCCTGTTGTCTCTTTGCAGCTGTTCCCACTTTAAATTTATATAGCATTTCTCAGTCATAAGCTCCATCCGGATATTACAACACCCATTCAAAATTAGCTTCAGTAGACCATAAAAAGCAAAAGAACAGACAGAAGTATGGGTTACAAACCCAGAAGACATCATTATACCACCCGCATAATCCACACCTTACCAGTCTCACTCAGTAACTCATGAAATTACCTGCTAATTACTGGTTAAGCAAGAGCATAACTTCTAGAACTTTCACAATTGCAGCTTCCCTCTCCCATAGAGACTTTCATTCAAATCAGCACTAAGCCACAAATAAAATTGGTTCATATCAAGTACGTATAGACACATTGCTCTCATAACAGAGAGCACATAAAAATGTTTTTTAACAAGTATAATAGTGAAATTGCATTTCAAACAGGAAAAAAAATATATTCTTTTCTCTTCTATAACAATCCTAGACTTACCACTTTGACTTCAGTTAAACTTACCTCCTGCTTTATTCTGAGAGAAGAATTCATTCCAGTAATGAATGAAAGTATTCAAAAGCACACTGGGATCCTTCAGGCTGAAAGACATTTCTATAAATGTAATACATACGGTCCTAACTAGACAAACTACTTGGATATGTCCAACCGTGAACAGACAGACTCAGATGCAAAGTAAACAAATTCCGTCAGCTATTTAGTAAACTACTGTAAGTTAAAAACCTACCCCTTTTTCATCTAAACATAGTTTACACTGGCATTTTTTCAGTAACAGGCACATTACATTCTGAATTTGTCAAGAACAAAAACAGCAGTTTTCCAGGAAAGTGGTCATTCTAATTGACTCATATTCTTTTCATCTAAATAAACTGCTCTGTTTGGAAATTTCTCTTTTTTCTCTTTTTCCAGCAAGGCAAAGAATTTGGTTCTAGGTTGACAGGACTCTGTTCTTAATGGTATATTCCTAAATAATTTGCCTATGCCACAGGTTACATAGCTCACAAGTGTTGAGCACAATGTTGGAGGCAGCACTGGAAAAGGCATTTGGGATGGGTAGTTTTCAGAAAGTAGTTTACAGGTTACTCCTCCTAATACTATAGTTCATAACATTAAATGTTGGGTTCCTGACTGCATGCTTGCTATTTAAAATACTTTGAAACAATAGTTAATCTGAATGACCACAAGGTTACGGGGCAATTAGAAAACTATATTATTACTGATTAGAACAAAATAAATGGAAACTCTTGTGATTGCCATAACTTGTGACTGCGGTAGACAAACTCTTGTGCCTTCATGCAGTTCATATATGGGCATAGTCTAACAGCATGATTAAGATAAAATTATAAAAGTAATTATTTATAAAGCATGTCCCTACACACAGTAGTTCAGAAACAGAACAAGCTATCAGAAACAACATTAGAAGGTGCATGCATATGTACATCTTTAAAAAATTAAGCAAGCAAAAATACAGCTTAGAAATCCTCTCCACTGTTAAGGACCTTGACATTGAAGAACTACAGGATTGTTTTCCACCGTATATATGAAAGAATGTAATTCATGTTGAAATGAATAAAGATGCAAACTGATTGTAACAGCTTTACCAAAATCCCAAATATAAGTGGGGAGAAAAAGTTGCAGAAGTTGAAAAAAAGAAAACAAGAAAACACTGTTGAAACACTGTTAAGAAGAGATGAGAGGAAAGCTTTAGACTGGTACGTGTCCATATTTTTTTTTCCATTATCATACATGTCCAGCAGGGGAACTCCACTGGCAGCATTATCCAGAAACACAGCCATCACCCTGCAGAGATAGGACTGGTAACGTAAGAGAAGATATGTCTACACGAACGTGTCTTAGTAAAATGCTGGAATTACAGTTTTGTTCCTTGAAATAGTCTGATTATGGGTATGGTTATTGCTATTCCTTATATTCACTACAGTATCTGGTTACACAAGGTTCTTTTACTGACTAAGCTTGTATAACATGTGAGAAACCCACATTCAAATACACCTAGTCTGTGGGATTTAAAAAAAATAAAGACATGAAACTAAAGATCAAAAGGAGAGTAGAGAAGGAGTTTTTCTATTTCAGGCTCAGCTTAGTCCAAAAAAACTCACCGCAGGAACTTTGCTTCTCTGTGTCCTACGAGCCTTGCATGGGAGCAGTTAGCTTAAAGCATGTGACTCTGTATAGCACAATTCAAATAGTACAAAATATTAAAGCTGAGAGCCAGCTTGCCATTATGAAGACATATGCCAAAACCTCATGGACAGCTTGCTGACATTTTTCCTTGTCTGAGGAGAAGGCGAGCTGTAAGAAGAGTTATGTTCACATATTGCATTTTTATTAAAGTATGTTCACAAAACCACAGAGAATAGGAGAAGTAACAAGGAGCACACCTTCAGTAATAAACCAGGCACTTCCAGGGTACCAGGTTAATATAAGAGACAAATTGAAAATGAAATAGTATTCATTTTAATTCAGGCAAGGGTAATGCAGGACTGTGCTGCTCCAAAAGAAAATTAGAAATCTCTCAGGTAGAGAAATAGTCTTCAAATTCTACGCTGTGTATTTTTAGGACATCTGGAGATTCTTTGTTCTTTGCAATTCCCATTCTCCCCTAAAGATCATTATTAAAATGTCTAATAAAAACTGCTGGCAAATCCTAAGTATTTCATAACAGATTGTGCTATCTTGATATGATAATATCTCGTTAGGGTGTGAGGTGACAAAAAACAGTATGTGGACAACATTCAAATCAGAGATGTTAATACAAAGCAGAATAAAAGGAGGAAAAGCACTTTCTTTGCTCAGTTTCAGTGTCTAGACAAGTTCACTTGGCCCAAAGGAAATGGCAGAAGTCTCCTCATGCTGAGCAAAGCACGAAAGGATACACTGATAGGAAGGAACAATCATGAACCAAGGGGAAGATAAACAGATGCTCAAGGGAAAAAAGTCCAAACCCTGATTTCTGTAACTCTTATGCCAACTCCCAAAATATGAGTGTTCATGTCTCGGGGAAAAAAGAAAAAAAAAAGCTGCCAATCACGTTTCCAGATTTGGTAAATTTTTTTAATAGCCTATATGTTTCGAATCCTATGTTTCACTCACTGCTCCTGTAAATCATTTCAACACCAGCATGACTCTATTGAAACCAGCAGGGTTACATCATAACCGAGGGGAGAAGTAGGCTCACTGGTGTGATTGCTGGTTGCTAGACTGAAAGAAAAACAACTTTGTTTGAGCTTCACATGAGTTCTTATAATCACTACATGGGCTAAACTAATCCAAAAGACATCAGGCAATTCCTGTGTTTGGAGGACATCGAGTGAGCTGGATTTCTGTTTTCCCAATCTGGGACATTACTGAACTAACAAGATGAATAGTCTTGACATCATGACTCTCAGAAGACACTCCTAATCCCACAGACGTGATTAGCAAATTAATAGAATGGGAAGCCAGGAAGAACCATGGGGTCGTCTGGTCTGCCCTTTTGCATATCATGGGCCAGCAAATTTCATCCAGTCTTTGAGCCCAGTAACTTGTATGTTTGATTAAAGCACTTCATGTGTTTTGGTTAAAGCATATTTTCCCAAATGACAACCAGACCTGAAGATTTTGAAAGAAATTGAAAGAAATTCACTGTTTCCCTGGTGATTAACTTCATGTTAAAAAAAAAAAGGAAAAAAAAAAGTGGCTTTCCAGGAACATCAGTGCTGTGCAAAGAAAAATCTGGAAATTATGCCAAATCAAAGATGACTGTTGTATCTGCCATTAATAGGCATTCAAGCCAGTAACATCTAGAAAACCTAATAAATTATTTCTACCCTTGGCAAGCAACACTTTTTTAGAGGTGAGGCTCAAGGTGCCTTCTCAGGATGGCACCAGGAGGCTTGCAAGTACTGCAACTGCAAAAATCAAGAGGCTAACGCAATCCCTGAAGAAACATCTTGCTTCCAGGCTAAGTAATTCTCTGCAGCTGCTCAGGCTTCATGAGGCCAACTTGTAACTTGCAATTCCCAAAATTAAGTAGTTTGCTACAACTGCTAACAGCCATTTGCAGGAATAGCCAGGGCTGAGAGATAACTAAATCTGCAGAACAACTAGTGTAGGACCCTTCCTCAACATTAAAATCCTTGTGTAGAAGTCTTATCGTTACAGTGCTTGACTCAATTGTTCTTAAAAAATAGCATTCATCTCCCTCTGTTCCTCCCTGTGAATCTAAAGACGCTAAGTTGTTCCCATTACACAATGACAACAGATTTTTGGACTGTTTACTTTTTCCAGGCTCTCTGACTCCAGATGACAGAAAATGCAGCTACAGACAGCAAGATTATTTGATTACTCGTACCCTTCCAGTGCCCTCTGGATCATCTGAAGGTATTTTTCCCCCCCCTTCAGAATACAGACTGTAAAAAGTATCTACCTTTTTGATGTAACTGTGCTCATTTCATAAACTCAGGCGCAGGAAAACTGGATTGCCAACAAACAATACGTGATAGAAAGATAAGAGATTGCCAGCCTTCCCACTTGATGTGAATGCTCACTGTTACTGGATAGATACAGGCGGGTCTCTCTTCTTTACCTTGAATTTAATTCTTGTATATTGTGAAGCCTGAATATCCTTTGCAGTATCCCAAACCTCATTGGAAACTCTGGTTCTACAAGCAGACCCAAGGATTTGTGGCTATGGGAGAGGTGACAAGTGGCTTAATGAGATTTGTATCACTAAACTGCTTTAACAAATCTCACTTCATATGTTCTACCCATGTAATTCTTTTACCAGATTCTGGTGATAGCCATAGATTAAACTGTATGTGGCTATATAAAAGCACGGCAAATGTTTTGTCAGTGTTAAAGCAAAAATTCTGAAAAAGATCCCAAGTAGCCAATTTGTGTGGCATTTTGTAGGGACTGATGTACCACATTACTCTAGAGCTCTGTAAAAGAAATTCAGCCTAAAATTTACTGTATTTACCTGAACATTAAATAAGGTGTTCTGGGAAGGTCTAGAAAAATTACCACAAAAAGACAGCTCAGGTTGTACTTGTATTTTGCAAATCATTGAGGTGCCTGTACATATACTCACTTTCGTTGCCTCCAGCAGGGTGGCATGAGCAGACACATATCTCCTACAGCGTCAAATTTAAGAACTGGGTCCTGACTTGTTTCCCCCTGTGAGAAACCCTGCATGTATAGCCATTACCATCTTCTCCTGGGAGACAGGGGTGGAGGCAGCAGTGGCAGCCAATATAGGACCCAGATCTTACATTTGACAGATTTGGGAGCGAAGAAGGATTTTTTTCCTGCCTTCTCCCTGCCCCTCAGCCATGGAAATGGCTGTAGCTGGAAAGGTGAGGATGTGTCTCTTGGCTAATCTTAGCTTCTTTGGGGAGCCAATTATGAAGGGACTGATGACATTTTCTTATTTCTTTCAGGAGGAAAAGAACTGATAAAAATCAAATCTTGCATGATATTCAGGGTCGTTTGATGTTCTTGAAAGTTAGCTTGAGCCTTGAGGCTAACCTTTGGGTAGTAGTGGGGTTTAGACAAGGCTTGTTGGGGCAGAAAATGGGTGACTGAGAGTCTGCAGGAACTACAGCAGCACGAGGCACCCGCCACCACTGAGGCCAGGACACAAGGCAGCCCCTACCCTTCCTTGCTGAGCCTGGACCCTCCTTTCCCCTCTCCATCAGACTTTTCTTGTCAGCTCCCACTGGTCATTTCCAGTTTTTGGAGGCAGATGAGGAAGGAAATGCCAAGGGACCTTGTCTTCACGCATAGAGAAACACACACGGATGAGCCCAAAACTGTTGGACAACCTTTCCAGTTCCTTCCTGGAACCCTTCTTGTTAAAACATCTTACAAAAGACTGCAGTCAAGAGCCTGAACTTCACCAAGCCAAGGCGCCTTTTGTGTTCAAAAGACAACTCTCCCAGTTCACAAAATTAGCAGCAGCTGCTTACCTTACTGATAGCTGACTGCCTCATGTGGCTGATGGTATCTCCCTCCCTCATAATGCCACCCTACAGCTCAGTTTACTTTTCATGTTCATTTTCTTTTCTCTCATTCTTTTTTTTTTCCTAGAGAAAATTATGGAAATTATGTAACAAAAAATAATAACAAATATGGAGTACGTCCTCCTCACCTAAATCTTAGTGAGTCTCTGTTCTGTTTTTGGACAGGGACTTGGCTTATGAGTTTGAAATGTTGCATAATTCTTCTACTTTTCAAGACTTCTGGAAAATAAGTGACATTTAAGCACCTTCCTAAAACTACTGGGTGATATAGCAAACTTTTACTTGTTAATATCATTTGCATAAATTTTATATATATATATCTATATACACCAGATGATGATAACCAGACATATATTATTAAAGATCCTTGACAAAATCACCACACTTTAATATGCAATATTGTCTGAAGAATGCTTTTATCTTTGTCCCTCGGTTAATAGTAGATCAGTGATTAATCTAATTCAGAGTGAAATCAATATTCCTTAGCTTACAAAGCACTCAGAAGGTTTTGTAGATTTTCAGTTAATGAAGGCCTCACAATGGAAAAATATAAAGAGAAAATATGAAGAGCATCTGATAAAGAGAGAGGCCTGGGGTCCTTCGCACTGGCATGGACAGCAAAGGCCTTCACGGTGAGCATTAGAAAAATAAGGAATAGCAGAAAGAAAAAACAGATACTTAAGCCTTAAATACTTTTGAAAATCAGATACTCAAAGTTTGAATAGATTAATCTGCCTAAACTTTCTAGATTTAGAAATTCAAAGTTGCTTGAGATCTGCATTGTACATAGGTTGTCTAAGTAAAAGTGAGTTCAGATGGCAATCTCCAAAAAGAAACAAATTTGTAGGCGGCTGCTAGCCAGGTGAATGTGTTTGCACTGGTTCCTGTGATATATGTTACACTTTATACCAAAGACTAGAAAGAAACCACAGACAGCTCTTCAGATCATGGCATGTGCACTATCAGTTCACAGCAGGAACTAAAGATGAAAATCTCTAGAGTCAGAGTTCAAGATGGGCTATAAGAATCCTTCCAGGAGTTTTCATGGAAATTGATACAATAGAGCATAGAGATGAAAGAGCAAATATACATTATTTTAAATCATAGCTTCAGGGTTTAAGGGTAAGCTCAGCAGGTACTAGAAGACCCAGCATGGATTTCAAAGCAAATGTACATCCAAAGAAAGTGATTTTTCATTAGAGTCAAGTTTTACACTTTATGCATTTTTTGTTTTGCTTTTTTTCTCTCCTGGTTCACTCTTCCCATACTATCACAATCTTTTCTTCTGTTACTTCTTAAAAAAAGTCTCGGAAAGAGAGCAAAATTAATTTCTGTTTGTGTTTATGGCCTCCTCATTTATTGTTTCCTGCTTCTGTGCGGAATTCAGGCATAATTCAATTTAAGAGAACTAGGCATGCTAACAGGTAAGGCTCTCCATTCAAAAAAGTAATAGTGATGTGATGGAAGAAATGCAAAATTTCATGACACATGTGCTGTGAAAAAGTGCAGAGAGAAGTCCCATATACACTTAAAACCTGCTGTAATATTCTAAAGTAAATAATGTTTGGAAAGCTCCAGTTCTCTGATGTTATGACTACAATAGTTCTGTGATATTCTGATAGCCATATATGCAAAAAATAATACTTCAGTCTGGATTTGGGGGAGAAAAAAAAATATTTAATCTTTAACCGATGTCCTACTCCTTACTATTAGAAAATAGCAAGTGGAACCTGAGAGCAGCTTCCACTATTTCTGACTCTTTTAGACAATCAGATTTATATATGCAAACTTCTCCAAAAATACAGTATGTACTTTATTTACATGGTTGGATAGATAACTATTACATTTGTGTGGGTAAATTTTTGTTTGTGTGAGCAGACAGGGATTTTATAGACAAGTATCTGGAAAAAATGTGCATATTGTTCAGGTTGATTTCAGATAGCACTTCATTAATACTGTTGGATAACCCACTCCATCTCTTAGATTCCAAGACACTTGATGATTTTCACATGGACAGATAGTATCTGTATATAATTCATATTATGGACCTTTTTATTTTACTGAAGAGGTATACATCCTCTAACACGCTTTACAAATAAGCATACAAAGCTTGCTTTTTTTTTTTCAAATATTAGCATGAATTCACTGCATTGCTTTTTCTTCTCCTGTTATCAGAAAATGGAACAAGTAACAGTCATTTTACATGAGTAGTTTAACACAATCCAGTCCTTTGTTCAGTTAGCAGAAAATCACTTTACAACAGTTCCTTGGAATTTATAGATTTTTCCATTCGCAAGTAAACCTCTTAAAAGTTGTAAAAAAAAAAAAAACTTTAAATAATTAGTAATTGAATGCCTAAGAGAAAAACTTCTTTGAAAACACACTGAGGACAGAAACTATGATTTTATCACACTTTCCGCTGGGTTTCTGCTACCCTAGATGCCAGAACTACAGCCGCAGAAACAGCAATATCAGGAAACATCAACTTTGTAATAGGGAACATAGAGCACTTCTTTCCAGTTCCACTTTTATATGTGCTAAACACTCATATGGGGAATTCATGCACAGGACACAGAAATAATTTTTTGCTCTAGTTGAATTCCAAGGGTACTGCCACTACCATATTCTGCTTCAAATAATTGCAAAGCTATGCTATACATGAAAGCTACATTGGATATATATGAAGAAATGTACCAAAATGAATTGATTGCCCCTAGATGGATGCTTACTGTGTTGTGGTAAGCCATAACACTGCCAACTGTTTAGCAAACGCATCTATCTTCCCGGTAGGTTCCATATAGGACTATATGAGAATTGCAGCTTGAAATTAGACTGCATGCTTTACTTTTAAGAGTAATGGAGCTGGTGGCATATTAGACAATGGGCAGTCAGACAGCTACTGAGGAGGAAGAAAAAGTGAAGGGGGAAAATAAGATTCAGAAAGAAAGCAAGAAATCAAAAAAATATATACAAGCATGAACTAGATATTTATCGTCATTATTACTGCATACTACAACACTTCACATTTTTTAAAACCTTTCGGTCAAAGATTCTGAAGTGTTAATAGCCTTTCAGAAATTAATGAAGGTGAAAGGCAAGGCCACTGGAAGGAAAATTGAGTTGTACAGCAGTTATGGGATTTATCAAAGGTTAGGCACTGAATTGGTGACGTGGAAATAAAAGCATGAAGTTTCCATTCCAGCACCCCCATCTCACTACTACACTCCATATAAAAGTTCTGCTGCTTCTCACGGACATTCTGGCAGAAGCTGAGGGACTTAACAGAGCAATGCAATACATCCTGCTAAATTTTTAAAAAATGTATTTGCCTGCCTCACCATTTTCTGTTAGGAAGCAAGACCGAATTAAATTCTTGCTTCAGTGTCAGCTGGACAGCTATAAGACTATGAATCCTTTTGCCATGCTATCAGTCTGAACAAGCAAAGTACAACCTACCAAAATAAGAGGTATCCCCTTTGTTCCCCTTGTGAAATTACCTTCAATATATATTTAAACTTATATACAGATGTAGATAGATACAGATCTCTTTTTAATTTCAATATTCATTAAATTATCTTCTGTCTCCATTAAGTATGTCTCACTGGCCGCTGTCCCACTAATGATCCTCTTTATTGGCATGACCTGAAATTAAAAAAAAAAGAACAAGTTTAAGTCTTGCAGATTGAGGTTTCTAGGGATGCCATGTAACACGAGCAGTGTTGCAGCCATATTTAACAAAACAAACAAGGTCTGTTTAGAGGTAGTGCTGAGCAATCCAACCACACTAGCCATTTCTGCTGACTCCTGCTCACTGGGAGTACTGAACCACAGAGCTGCACCATGAGCCTGTTTGTGAGCAAGAGAAGCTACATTCATATACTGAGAACAGTGGGTTGCTGTAGCCAGCAGGAAGAAAGTCAGTAGCAAGGATCAGGAATAAAAACCTCAAAATGCGCCACATATCTTGAAGGTTCACAGAATCATCAAAACTTTTTCATGATTAAGTGAGCCAGATCAGTCCCCTAATTGCATGTGGTTTGTGTGTCATCATTTTCACTTGTGCCATGATTACTTTGTTAAAAGTTCTCCATCTGAAAAGCTAACCCCTTTATTAGGGGCCAAGGCTGCTCCACACATATTATAATAGAACACGGAACAAACAGAATCAATTTTCAGATTTTAAATGAAGTCTAAATGGCCTTCCGCTCTTGAACTGTTCACCTTAAACAGCAAGCACGAGGGATTGTCATTTGCTCTTTGTATGTTGCCAGCGTAATCTCCAGAAGTCTTTTGCAGAAGCATTTCGAAGACCTGTGTAGCGTGTACCGGCGTATATCTGAATTCAAAAAACAAAAAGTTAATTGTCTTTGAGACTACTGCATGGTGGTTAATTTAAACACCAACTGCCTGCTGGGTCCCCATTGGAAGATATGCCGCAGTCATTGTAATAGATAATACTGGCTGCAGTTTCCACAGCCAGCCAGGATTCTGGCTCAGTCTAATTTTATGTGTGCTTCTACAGCAATAAACTGCCAAATTGCAGTGAGAGGCTTAGTGGCATATGTATCAGGTGTATCACAAGCAGTCTTGCATTCAGCCACCAGTAATGTGTGTCAGTAGACTACATAGTCTCAGCCTAGTGTGGCTTACTGCTATTTAAATAGGTCTCATATGTGTAGCTATAATGCTTAACTGCCTTCATAAAGTGTTTGGAGACCTGTAAGAGGAAAGGCTGTGAGTCTTCAGGACTGCTCAGCACAAACAAAAAGCCCTTTGCATGGTCACCGTGACTGCAGGGGCCACGGTCAATGACCCAAACCATTGCTGGAACTTCCACATGCTTCTCATAAAATATTATCTTTACTCTTAGCTTCACCTGGGGATCTGGGGATTTTGTTACTAAAAGGTAACATAAAGCTGTGGGGAATGGCTTAGCCACCGCCCTAGATTTTTAGAATAAGCAGTTAATGCTTTAAAATTATGCTTCAGAAATCAGTAATGAATAATCAGCCAAATTCTGATCTCACTGATAATCCAAGTAATTCCAGTGAAGTAATGAATTTACACTTGCCCCAACAAATGAGCTCAGCACTAGGCCCATTTAACGGAGCAGATCCCCAGCCGGTGTATTGTCATAACTCTGTAATTTTCGGTATGAATTGATGATCTGACTGTAGCTTTTGTCAGACTCTACTGTGTTGACAGTTCTTCATCATCTAAATAATTCAGATGAACAAGACAAAATATTGATCCACTCTTACTCATCTTTACTATTTCTTAGGATTCAATCCTTAGTTACACTGGTGAGTGTAAATAATGACATCAGTGGTGATGTCACTGATAGGAATACATGCAGTGTGCCATGTACTCTTAGCCCAGCAAAGAACAGCCTTTTATAAACACACATCTTTACCTTGTCCATTCTTTCAGTTGAATTTTCAAGTAGTAACAATGGATCTTCACACAATCAAGAATATTTACTGCAGTTTGTCATCCCTGCGAGCTTACAGGCAAGGTGTTCTGCTTCAGAAAAATGTTTATTTTGGTTACTTGGATCACTGCCTGGGCAGGAAACGACGAAACAGATGTCAGGGTGCTGGCTGAGTAATAGAATAATTTTGAAGAGTGATCTGAGCTGCTAAGAAGATGATACTTGAAAGGTCAGAGACACAAAACATTTCCACTTTCCT
This sequence comes from Apteryx mantelli, assembly GCF_036417845.1. Lineage (NCBI taxonomy): Eukaryota > Metazoa > Chordata > Aves > Apterygiformes > Apterygidae > Apteryx > Apteryx mantelli. The sequence continues at coordinate 81,594,736 of NC_089980.1, read as the reverse complement.
TCCCTCTGAACTCAGAGCTTAAGGCATAAGCTGTGTGTGATTCAGCCTTGTCGAGCTGGCGTGGTCAGTGCAGTTATTGTTTAGATCTATTCAGCCATCACGAAGGTCTTCAACAGTACCATTTCGGGGTGGGGGGGGGGGGGAAGATCAAAAGAGCAGGAATATGGATTACAGCTAGAGAAACTGTTTCATGTCTTGTTGTGCTATTACAGACACAGATTTACCAGCCTGTCCCCACCAGCATAGCCTTCACTTACACAGCTGTGCGAGCCTCCCCCTACCTCCCATTTGGAGAGGAGCTGCAGTCAGGGCTCTCCTAGTGCTAAACGGATGTTGAATCATTATTTATACTACAGTGATAATGACGGGCCTCCTCGGTCAAGATCAGGAACCTTCCCCCGCCTCTGTCAGTGCTAGTGCCTGGCCAAATGACAGAGAGACACTTCCTGTCCAGAAAGTCTACAGCCTATGTTTAGCAGGATGGAAAAAAACGTAGGTGGGAGGAAATATTGCCCTCTCTACTTCGGAGCTGGGGAAGTGGGGCACCGGGACCTGAAGGAAGCATCCTGAATTCACAAGGGACAGTTAAGACTGAATGGGGAAATCTCAGTCCTGAGGCACCCTCATCACAAGACCATCCTTCATCTTTGACTAGAAGTTTGTAAAATCAGTAACTCTTTACCCAGGTGTAATTGGCCCAGGTAATAAGACTATCCAGCCTAATCTTGCTTTTCTGACATTCACAAACTGCGCATGGAGCTTCAGCAGGAACAAAAACAGATGCCTCCACTGCGTGCTAACGGGGGCACTTGCAGGACCCTCCACCCACAAAATCTGAGCAGCCAAAATCCAAAGAGCACTAGGAGATAAAGTGCAGCAGAAAGCGGACCCCAAATATATGGCAAAGAAGCATGCCCCTGCATGTGGCTGTAGCAGTAGGCATTTCATAAGAGTGTACCAGGGATAAGTGGTAGCTGTAGTTAGGGGATTTGTATACAGTATGACTGCAGGATTAAAATGCGAATAGCAAAGTATTCAGTGACTCTGCTTTTATTACCTGTATGTTGCAAGTTATCTATAGACAATAATTAGTAAACTTTCTGGGGAGGTTATATCTCACACTGAAAGCTCTTTGCGCCAAAGAGCAAGCACAGAACATGTCGTTATTTGCTTTGCTAAAAGTGTGTCTAATGTAGTCAACCTAGCCAATATCAGGATTAATCTACAACATAAGCCAAACACTGAAACTTTCTATTGAAGTAAATTGCTGCCACCTATGGACCAAACTGAGAATTAGCAGAATACTCACGGTGATAAAATATGCTATGAAAAACTGGAAGTCAAAGGAAAAAGCAAAAAACAATGAATATCTCAGTGCTATGTCAATAATACTTAGTTTCAGATTTTTCCAATAAAAAATTTATCTTTGATTTTTAAAGATTTCATAATAAATGATGACCATGCTTCCCCCAGAGGTAAATACCTATTAGTTTTCACTATTCTGTAAAATGCTTTTTTCTCTAGAAGACTTACAAAATGCTTTAGCATAAGTACATGTAGGTTCTGCGTATTGCTACACCGCACTGAGATATCTTTCTCTTGATGTGAAAAATAACAGAAATGAGACAGAGTATTGTAGGTAGCTAGAATTCAGTTGTTCAGATCAGATTTTGGTTAACACATGGAGGTTGGCATCTTCTTTCTCATTACAAAGATGTCATGGATTTCTTAATAGCTGTAACTTTCACAAGCAAGATCAAGAAGAAAAATATAAAATAATTTTTCCTCAAATAAATCATGGGAAAAGGACCAGCCTCCTTTTTTTTTTCCTTCTTTTCAGCCTCACCTCAAAGAAACTCCCTGGATTCCCACTTGTATTTGTACAGATTTAGGGATCTGGCAGAAACTCAGAACTATCCATGAGAAAGCCTTTAACCTCAGCTCTGAGATTTCAGTTCCCTTCTCTGCCAGCTTCTTGGCAATGTGACTCCACTGGAGCCAGGATCTCAGCATCTCACCAGCCAAAACCTGCTCATAGAGCTATCTGTAAAACCAGCTTCTGCAAAGTGGAGAAGGCATGCAGCAAACTTAATGAAGCCTCAGAACATATTCACTTTGTTAAGTATTTGCACAGAGCTGGGATGTGTCTACACACACTTCACACAATTGCCCAGAGAACTCTCACTTGTGTTTCAGGACGACAGAGGGACAGCCATACCACAGGCACGGCTGTTACCCTGTACAAACTGAATATAAAAATAATCCCTTGGTGAGGAAAGGGTTGTTTTGGTTGTAGATCAACAGAGCCTGGTTGATTGCTGCAGGTGATCAAGGGCTCAGAGTCCACAAGATGGTACTCACGGCACTGTCCAGAAAGGACCTACCACCTAAATTCCAAGCGCTGCTTCCCACTAGGCTTCAGAGCATGGTACTTAGCTATAAGATCAAAGAATGTGGTCCTATGGCTGCAGCGCAGAGAGCAATCTGTGCCTTCCAAACAAACATGATCAAGCTCCAATACTGCAATTCTTTGTGAAAATCAGGAATATGTCTGCAGCTTCACTTGCAAGGCTTTGCAAAGAACTCTTTATTTGGACTTAAATGCTTCTATAAAACACGGTATTTCTTGTTAGCAGAATTTTTTTAATGATGACTTTAATTTGTTCTCAGACATCAGATATGTTGAAAAAAGTTAGCATAGCAAAGATCAGGCTGCATGAAAGTCTGCACCAGTCTTTTTATTTGCAGGAACCCTTCAAAGGGCTTCAAGGGGGTTAACAATGGAACTATGAAAGTCTGAAGAATAAACTGAATTTGAGTGGACAGATGCACAGGACTTAGAGCTTAATCTAGCAGTCTCCTACTTGCTGAAAGGAGCCAATATTAAAGTAATTAAGTATTTAAAACAACTACTATTTATTCTTCAGAGAGTCATACTCCAGTGAAGTAACCCATTTTAAATTATTTCTGGTAATTGCATTGCATCTCCAAATTATATGTCTGCATACTCTTTGAACTAGGCTTTCCAAAAAAATAGGTTGTATTTTTGCTTAAAGACTACCACCCCATTTCGAATACTTCCCCTCTAGTTTATCATTTCCTGCAAGTGTAATATAGGGTTTTAAGCCTGAGTAAATACCACTAATTTTAGTTTCTGTATCTAGGACAGAAGTCAGTTTAATAAAGAACAATTGCAAATGTCCAGATTGTTAATTTGCCATTTACTTTTGATATTCTGGAAAAATGCTATAAAAATATCAAGCCATTTCTATAAAAGTTGTGATAGTTCACCAACACATAATTGCGCATAGCAAAATGAGTGAATGCAAATTTAGGGAGAATCATTGTTTTGTTTCAGATGACATAAAATAGCTTTCCACTGGTACATCTACATACAAAATAAGCAATAAAGGGAATAGATTATCACTGATAAAAGCAAGAAAGCAGAACTGCTAGCTAATTTAGTTTTTCCCAACAGCTAGCAAAAAAAACCTTTTTCTTACAACTTACTTCACCAAGACTTTGATTTATAGTAATTCCTGGAGTGTCTGCCATTTCTGCTGAGACATAATTACTTCATTCTTATATAGCAGAACCTGAAGAACAAACTCTGCCACCTGTACCTTCTGCTCGCTAGCTGGGACAGTGGTGTAAATTTTACTTCTAAGTCTAATTAATGCAGGTAATGATCAGTTTGTGGGGAGATTTCCAGAACTGCACTTAAGAGCATGTCTTGCTCCTATTTACATACAGAGGCTAACTTTAAACTAGCCAGCTGTTATATTGCTAGGAGCAAAACAGGCTCAGAGCAAACTTCCCTCCACGGAACTGGGGTCAATTTGGGCCGCCGATCTGAGCTAAGATCCAGCTTACCACCAGCTACACTGCCAGCAGTACCCACCGCTAGCTAGTTGGTAGCTGTCTCATATGAGCCTACGGGAGCTGCAGTCACACTAGGAGCTTCATATCTGCAGTGAATGCAGTGGTAACTCTAAATTAAGTGCTTTGGTTTGCTGCAGACATGACGCCATTTCTCCCAGTCTCCCTCAAATCCACCAGGGCAATTTATTCTGTCCAGAGAGTAACTCTTCTCCCTTTCCATGCCTTGTTACATTCCTTGTCCTCCATTGTTCACCCTTGAGCCTGTAGCTAAGGCCAGATTCATCTCACTTAGGTATGTGCTAGCTAAGCTAGTTGTCTATTCTAGCTATATGTACTCCCATATCAAAAGAGAAAGATGAGCATCTCTGAAGAGTGAATGTCCCATCCACCCTAGATCCTATCTCAGGGGAGGGTGAACTGCTCAGTTAAGGGTAGTTTCCCCAAGCAGAAAAGCTTTGAAGCAAAATTAGAGAGACTCACTTTTTTATTATTTTCACTACTGCTTTCTAAAGTAGAGAAAGAATTCCCCTGTCTACAGAGAGAGCACAGACGAGTTGCTTAGACTGGATTTCTGAAGCTGAATTCAGTTGCCTAAACATTGGCATCTAGTGAGATCTGAGTCATCATACGGTATCTAACACCTTATATGGTTCTAGCAGATATGACAGAGGACCTATAAGAAGAAGCCTGCTCCTGTCTGGTGTGGCAGGCAGCAGCCACACTGGATACCTTAGAGCATCACAAATGATATAGATACCTATGGTCAGCCAACTGAATTGAGACTGTAGTACTTAGGCACCTAGGGTTAGTTATGACTGCTCCTATACTTATTTTCTAAGAACATATCTTCACTATTTTAAAAGAGTGTGGTTTTTGTTTTCTGGGTAACTAAAGCATGGGAACTCTCCTACAGTAAAATCTCAGGGAGAAGCAGGCACTTCCATTTTACTGTGGGTAAGCCTGCTGAGGACAATTATGTGTCATGGTCCTCATGGTAACACTAGAGTCACTTTTTTTTGCTGTGTTATAACCTCTGCACAGATAACATGCTTTATTTGCCTTGAGTAAAACAAAAAAACAAAAAAATGGAAATAAGCTCTCAGTATTTACTGGATGTCTTACCAGCTATTTGCATGTTAGTTCTTTGTCTATTATTGAATTAATTAATATGGGCATAAAGCATAAATATCTCAAGCCCTGTTAGCATGTAGGCCTCTTTAGAAGCTGTCAAACCCTTATTAGAACTCATTTCCTTAAGTAACTTCCTAATTGAAAATACTTCAAGATCACCCCATCTCTGAAGTTCTTTAAAATTTCCGTGTAAATGTCCTGGGTACCATCTCTATCTATTTATTTATTTATTTATTTAAGTACATGAAGCTTAAGCAGCTAATTACTATATTCCACAGCACTATCAACCATGTGATATCTAAGGGCCTTTTCCGTGAGTAAGGAAATAAGATATTACTACATTTTCTAAACAGTCTCCTACTCCAATTCACTCTTCCTCTTGAAATCATTTAGAAATATCTCAGTGTCACCCCTGACCTTATAATGAGGTAAAAATTTACGATCTAGACTGCCAGAGGAATAAAGCACATGGCACCCTTGTGCTCGATAACTGTTTAATCAACCTGGTGAAGTTGCTTCCTTTTCTTGGTCACCTAGCTTCAGTTTTCTCTCAAGAAACAGGTTTCCTTATTCCAGGTCTTCCCTGGGTCAGGTAGTTTGGTATGAGCGATTTCTGCCTGCTGCCACGGCCATGTCTAGTGCAGGCAGCAATCAGGACCTCTAATCTGGGGTCCAGGGAATTCGCCGAAACCTGAAAGTCCTCGTGGTCCATTCCTGTTTCAGGTTTCCAACGATTTCCCTAGATTGCGCTGGCGAACGACTCTTTCTTCCTGAGGTCACGTTTGATCCTAGATCATCATTACTTCACCCATCACCTAAGTACTTCAGGCAAATTGGCTCTGTCTTTTTTAGTTCTTTATATTTTAAATTCCTTTCTCTCAACAGCTCCTTGAGCTGATCTTCCCTGCACTGTTTATAATTCATTTTTCCACTCTTGTCTTTTCCTTCTGCCTTCTGGAAAATGATATGAGAAAACAAACATTTCTCTCTTGCTTTTTCTTTCAGTGGCACTGGTTTTTATTAGTACCATTTCTTCCCTGTTAGTCAGCCAGCATCCAATAAAAAAGCCTAAACTCACTGCTTTCATTTTGTAATGAGAAAGAATTTTGTGCGGAGTTAAGAGCTAACCTGTCACGTGAAAATGGTGTCAAGGGTTCGTCAGGGCCCCACAGGCACCACCAGGCCCCCGTCCCCCTGCCTGGGCTCCCCCATCCCCGGCCCCATATCCCAGCCCAGCCCAGGGCCATCGGTCGCTGCCCCACGATGCTGTAGCGGTGCCGGCTCCAGCCCTGCCACGGTCTTGCCCCTGCCCAGCCCCAGCCCTGGCCCCAGCCCCACAGTGATGCCCGATGTTTCCCAGGGTTGGGGCTGCCCAGACGGTGCTGTTTCTGTATCCTCCCTCTCTTACGTCCTTTTGCTCAGACTTGATCCTGATGTATCATTTTCACCACCAAAAAAAGGACAGAAGTTTTCTGTACGGGGAAATAATGCACCTAAAAGTCTTGTTATATCACCGGTAAGTCCAATGAGTACAGGGCACCTGCAGAGTTTGCTGCAGGGTAGCCAGGCAAAATTAATACCATCTTCAGCCTTTCTTCCGTGATTACTCTTCTTCCGTTTACCTCACAATAAAGCACAGTGCTTGTTTGCACTAGGTTTCAGGGAAGGTGAGACCATCCTGCTTTTTAGTGGTAAAGGTGAAACACAAGTTGGCACATGACACCCTGCAGGCAAGGGAGCTGAGCAACGTGTTTAAGGCTAGCAAGGGAAGCAAGAGTGCTTCTTTTTTCAGTACCACTTCATTCTGCACTTTTTCCATCCTTTCCAGCTTTTGACTGACTGACCAGGGCATGAGATGAATTTGCTTTTCTCTACTTAACTATTATTTTCATCATGCTCTGGACAGTCAGGTTCCATCATGTAGACAGTTATTTAAGGGGATGTTTGGAACATGCATAGTTGCAGTCTGCTGTATCCCAAATAAACGTGGCTATATCAGTCTACCTAGACAAAGGCCTACCTAGCTCAATGTCCCACCTCTAACTGATCACTAGTAATATCTAGGAAAGGGGTATAAGGAACAAGGTAAGTATACAGAGATACTTAAACTTGCAGCCCGTGGAAGTATGTAGCTTAGGACATCATGAGCCAGAAGTTGTATCCGCATTTCTGTGTTTAATACCTCTAGGGGATTTTTCTTCCATGAATTCATCTAGTTGGTTTCTGAGTCCATTTATACTTTTGGCCTCCACAATATTCTGAGTTCCAAGATACAACTGTGCATTAAAAGAAATATTTTTGTCTGACTTTAAAATTCTGTCTAGTGGTTGTTGCCCTCAGAGTTCACACAAAGGTAGTTGTTTGACAGCACAACTGGGAGCTCATGACTGGGATGAAAACCGCCTCCAGTTCCTCTCAGTTTGGTCTATATCAAGGAGAGATACCATTCATTCTATGTTTGTCAGACTCAACAGCTAATACAGCATCCTATCTCAGAGAAGTTCTGTTCCTTCCAAAGCAAAAAATTCCAAGTTTTCAGACTGAAACACCAATATTATATTATACTACTTTCCTGGCAGAAGAATGAGTTTGGATATACTGCCCATGAAGGCAGATAGGAATTGGGACTTGAAATGCAAGAAATGTCTTCCATCCTCCAAAGTTCATCACTCCAGTAACATCTCATGTAATCACATGTTGTATGCAGGTAGGAGAAGGGAATAAAGGAAATGCTCTAAAATAACATACACGTGGAAAACTTCTTGTCTAAATACATAAGCAAATGCAGACCAAAATAAATTCATAAATACAGACTGAAAAGCTTGCAGACAAGGAAGGCTATAAGGGTGGATGATATGTGCAAGACTCTTCGTGAAAATATTACTAAAAATAGCTATCTCCACTGCAAAAAAAGGGATTCAAACCCTTATTGCCCCAAGCAATGAACAACATGATCATTCAATGATTTCCAAAATGAAGCTGTGTAACATTAGCATTGCAGCTTGAGAGCAGTTTCTTCTGTTGCACCTTTGGTTTTGGACATAAAAGGATTGTTTCTCCTAGTATGAAAATGTGCAATGGTTTGGTACTTTAAAGCACCTGTATATAATTGACTAATATCATTGCTTCTCTCTGACAGTCACACTTAGTAAGGATATTGAGTTCTTATTACCACTGTTTCAGCCCTGTTATTTAGTCATTGATTAAGCACTCCTAGGGCTCATTACTATAATTGTATAACAAGAAGAAATCTGTGTGAATACCAATATCATGTCAAGAAAGGCTAACAGTGATTGCAGAGCATACTAATATTCTTTGCACACAACCAAGAAATCCGCACTGCATTGTCAGCTGAAGCAAATAGTACAGCTTCTGCAGACTTCCCTCCTTTTGCTGCTCAAAAAAAAGCAAAGTCAAAAATGTAAACTCATAAGTCTTAAGTGCTGCAATTCAGCATTGCTGCTAATAGCTTGAGTAGGCTCAACACACAGCATGTTCAGCCATACTTATTTGATATGTGAAGTGAGGTTCAGAGCAATCCATGCACAAAATACCTTTGCTCCAAGGGTAGTAAGCAATGCTGTTGAGTTCCCATCATTAGATTAAAATATTTTAAAGCGAGCTGACAAAATTTCTTGCTCTGTGAGACATATAGCAAAATCTTCATACATCTGAGAACCACAAGAATCATACCACATTCCTTTGAAACAGTGAGAAGGGGGAACTCCTAGAGCAGTTCACAAATGGAGCAGGATAATGGTTCCTCAGGGTGCCACTGTGAGATTAGGCTGGGAGACTGGGAATAGCTTTGCATCCTCAGAGTATCTACCTAATGTTTGCTGAATAGTATTTGATGTCTCATTTTTTCCCTTCAGTAAAAACAGAGGCCCATCCCAGGGGATGCACTTGAAGTTTGCATGAAAGCTGCTGCAGTTCAAAAAGTGCAAGTGGACCATCCCTATTTTAAAACAGGGAAAAGGCTGCATTTTAGAATCACCTTTTCAGTGCTTAGGAAATTCATTATAAAGTTTAACTATAAACAGCTTAAAAGACAGATATTCCTTTCTTAAAAAATAATTTAAAAAATCCCAATCTCCATTCACATTTAATAAAGTATTTGTTTTGTAGAATTATTCCATACAAATATTTAATAGAAATATCTATTACAAAAAGCATGTGTTCTAGTCACTTTATGGTCAGCTTTAAGATGACACAATTTTCATGTCTTTACATGAACAGACTTCTAAAACAAATGCATTGTGATGACTCTATGACTGGAAAGTAGTTGCATCAGTTGCATAAAGTGCCTTGAGAACTTGATGGTATTCCAGAAGGGTAGAGGTTCCTGTTGCCCATAGTGAGTTATCTGCTTTTGCCTAGATTTATAAGCCAGATCAATGAGGGTGATTTGTGAACAGAAACTTTTCTTTTCCTATTCCTGTGTGTTTGTATGCACATCCAGTTTGGCAGGCCAATCATCATCGCAGGCCAGAGTTAGCTTCTCAAAGTTCTTTAGCTAAAATCGAATCCCATCATCTAAAACTGTGTGGCTTGGGAGGTGAGAGGTCGGACAGGTTTATGAGGGACCTCTAGGAAATGGGACTTGTGACCCTGCTATTCATGGCTGGAGAATAACAAATGTTACCCCAGCTAGTTGCCATCTCACGCACTCTGACACCTCAATGTGCAGGCATGGCATGAGCAAATTTGATCTTCCCAGTCTCTGATGCAGACAAACCCAGTTATGGCTCCACAGCCATTCTTCCAGGAGCCCACTGTCAGAAATAACTGCTTACTTTGCCTCTCTCTGGAGCTGGCCTTGTCTCTTGCTCACATAGGAGCATAGGAGGTAGCCAAAGAGCTACCACTCACTAAACACCCAGGTGTGTCCCTTACATATCTTTTCCCTTGAGGAACAGATAGAGAAGGATCAACCTACTTTTTCTTCTTAAGAGTCTCTATCTTTCTTCTCTTCAAAGGATGGTAAAATGGCATCAGTGGAGCTCAGAACAGAAGCAACTATCTTGCTTTCTAGAAGTTATTTAGAGGCAACTCACGTATTTTGGCAACAGGTGAAATAGCATGCAAGGTAAATATACCTGCATACAACTTCCCAGTCAGGATAGATGCTTACTAGCACACCTAAACAGGTGGAAAGAAGGAACAAGAGCAGAAAAATTTGCTGTTCCTGTTTACTGGGAGATCAGAATGAGTGAAAGTAGAGAAAATGAAACATACCCTGATGTTCCAAATACGATAGAGAGGGAAGGAGCAGAAAAGGGAAGATTTCTCTGTTACAACCAAGGGAGCTGGAAAGGAATCCAGAAAGATCTGTGTAGATATTGTATCTTAATGTCTATGTGCAAACATGCTACCAGAGGTCAAGAAAGAATTTGTCAACATTAATTATTCTCTCTGAAGCAGAGCCAGGTTTTGGAGAAAAAGTCCAAATGCACAATATGTTAACAGAAAAAAAATCCTCCTTTCTACTTTCAACTACAAAAGCAATTGAAAAGCCACAAAACAGGGACATGGGGTTTCCCAAGTGTTGTAAAGGAGACTACAAATACAATACAGTGCCACTTATCATGACACATAAGAGGTAAGGAATTTTACCACTCATATAGCAAAAGCAAAACAAAACAAAACAAAAACTTTGCCAGTCTTTTATAAGAAGTTTTTACAGCAAATAATAATAATAAAAAGAAACCAGTTTATAAATACTGCATTTGGGAGATATCTGGAAATAGGTACTGTGGCATATACTGTGCCATATATACTGTGACACATGACATCTATTAACTGGCAACTGCCTTTTTTGAGATCAAAGCAGCTGCAGAGTAAGAAAAGGCTCCAGATCATAATTTTCACATGTGACATATTTATTTATTCTTAAACGTTTCAGAACCACTCACTCAGAGCTGACTGTTCTATCACAACACAGACATTAGTAATGGCATATACCATATCAGATATGGAAGAGATATCTTCATTTAACTACTTTACAGAAGAGAGAGAGAATAAATCAGCTGCTTTGATGATGTAAATCCTGGTAGAAGAAGGTGCATACAATATGCTTAAGGGACATGGAAAAGGGGGGGAGGGGTTTACTGTGATATTAGCTTGAGCTAATGGTATGGTAATTGGTTTGAAGTGCACAAGATCTGCCTGAATGACCTTGAATAACCTGCCAAAAGTTTTGAGATTTCATTTTCTACTTTGCCTGTAAAAATATTCGAAATGCCAAGAGAGAATCTGACCATGAAAACACCTTTCTCTAGGCCTCTGCTTATGAAGCTCTTGTCAGTGGAAAACGCAGAGGAGTTTTTATACACAGTAGCTGCGCTGCAAGCATATCCCAATCTCCTGTCAATAATAGCACCTCCACAGCCACTATGAGCAGAGGTGACGTTGAAAATTTGAGTACATTATATGTGTATAATTAAATGCAATGTGAATAAAATAGTTCTTCAGTAATGTAGTCAGTTGCATCCATTCACATGTTCAAGAATACTGAAACCACAATTCCCAGGAGTTTTCCAAAGTCATAAACATGTTAGTTCAGAATGAGAATGTTGTAACTGGGTTCTGCTGCACATGTAATGAAATGACCAAACTACAGAAAACTGCTAAGTAAAGAAATGATTAATGAAATTTCTTCAACACTATCCAGTTGTTCCATGAAACTTTTTAAACTGTATTTTGAACTGTATAACATAATTTAGAAAACATCTTGCATTCCTCCTTGCTGTTTTATTTCTGAGAACAAATACTAATACTCTCAAGACCAATGTTTATCTTTTCTCTAGTCAGTCAGATACTAAGCACAAGTGAGCGTATTAATTATGAACTGATATTATGCTGTTATCTCAGCTGAACAGATCAGAGTTCAGCCCATGAGTTCTCAAACCAAGTAGATATAGAGTTATTGAAAGCACATTCTAGATCAATGATTTTGATCAACGATCCAAAACCTGAGTAATTAAGTCATTTAGCTACGTGAAGCTCTAGTCATAGAGCAGTCTGAGAGAGCAGTCTCATCACTGTGAAAGGCATCAGCAAGGAAACAGCTACAGATGATAACTCCGCATCCCGTTCAACATCCGGATCAAAATCCTCCACTTAGAGGCACTGCTTTCACTTGCACTTATCTGACATGCTCAGAAGTTGGTTATAAACACAGCAGTTAGAGTTAGGCTCTTCTGCAGGATGCATGCATTTTATGTTCGCTTTAACAGTTTTTTCTCTGACATTTACATGTCTGACTTTCTACGTGAATTCTCAGTTTTATTCACATTTCTTACAACAAATGAATCAAATCATTGACAAGTTAACAGCTTTTTTTACTCTTTATTGTGCTTTGTTTGACTGTGTGTTTTAATTGCTCTGACTAAGCAAAAGATCTTTTGATTTTGTTTCAGTCCAGCAGAACTAAACATGACCTACACTGGTTTCTTTTACTTACACCAGCTTTAGCCCTGTAGCTGATACATGCTTTAAAAAGTAAACTAGGTTGGCCAGATGCCTTCCTTCAAACATTTTTCAAGGGTACCACACACTGAAGTTGTGGAAATGTCATATGAATGCTCTTTGAAAACTTTTGCTCTGAATCTGTAACAATGCACAGCAATGGTTCCATTCCAGCAACTCCCTATCGTAGCCCATTCTGACAGTCATTTTCCAGTTATATCTACAGCTAGGATCTATAGCTGAACAAGAGGGAAAGAACAAAAATGATGCTAGAAGATTAATGATCTTTGGAACTATATCACCACAATCCCAACTTCAGTCACCCTAAACAGAAACACATGAACAAAATCAATATATCATGTTGGCCCAGTTGCCAAATATGCTTTCTATAAACTTCAGAAGAACATCATTAAGCCAAACTGGGCCTCTAAGCACCACCCTGAAAATCAGCTACAGAAAATGCCAGAATCTTCTCAGAAATGCCCCTTACGATGCACAAATTCCTCCCCAGTATCTGTTCCCACAGAGCGTAGTAAATGTTCTTTGTTTGAAAAAAGAATCATTGCAAACTCTTTTCTTCTAGTATGACTGCACCCACTGTTGTTTCTGAGGGATAGGGAAACTTGCTTCATTTTCCATATAACTTCTCCTCATAGAGAAGTTATAGATATGCAATACTGGATCCCTGGAGCATCTCTGAGTAGCCCATTAGTAACTTCCCAGATGTCCACACTGACCTCAACCTCTGGGATTTAGGATGTCTGGTAAGTACTCCAGGTCAAGTGCAATCTGGACCAGTAAATATATGATGTAGGGTAACTAGAGCTGCCCTTTATACTAAAGAGAGGTAGCAATTTAATTCTTTGCATTCTTGGCACTTTATGCTGTAGGTGAGATTTCTATCCCACCTGACATTTCATCTCCCTCCTCTTCCAGAAACGGAGTCCATCAGAAAGGATTCAGCCAGCATTGCCAAGATCTTTGCTCTGTCCATAGCATGTGAGGGGCATGTTTCAGCCTGGCCCAGGGCCTGAAAAGCACCTCAGCTTTCAACCAGAGCAGTCTGGAGATAACGCACTCCCCATGGACCAAGGCTTCGTGGGTAGCAGTGAGCCCATCTAATGAGCTAGAACAAGGTAAGAAATATGGGCTAAAACAAAAAGTTACAAGGAAGGGAAGCAGGAGGGGAAGCAGAGCTTTCCTGTTGCAGTGGTGATGAACAGTAGACCAGCTCACTGTTCCCTGCGGAACTGCAGCCACCAAGTCCAGTTTGGGGACACACCTGGTGAGTCTGAACTTGCAGCTGAAGCCAAGGCTTTTCTCCAAGTTCCTATTCTATTGGGCTAAGAGATAGGAATGGTGATGGAACTGAAGCCCATGTATTAACACCTAACATTAAAAGACTTCCCTGGTAAGCCATCTCTGTGCTTCGTAACCAGCCATGTCAGTGCAACGAGGATAAAAGTAGATCTCATCACGCAACTCCAAAAAGCAAGCCGTCAGAGACAGTGCTTCCATTCCAGAGGCAGTTAAAAAAAAAAAAAAAAAAAAACCTTTTCATAGAATATCCAAAGAACACCCCCATCTTGGGGGAAGAAAATGGGAAATGAGGATTCGGAGAGGCTGTTCAGCAGCCTAAGTCAGTCAGACCTGCACCACAAATGCATAGGTATCAGAGCTCATATTTAAAATTCAAAGCCTGCAAGTGCATAGGAAGCTTTATCGTTCTCCTTATTATGTACTACCTTTGGAAAAATTAATAACTATGTAGTAAAAATACTACTGTGATGCGTAGCTGCTCAAACCCAGGCTAAAGACCCTTTGTTAGTAAAAATGATAATATTGCACTGCTGGCATGAAATACTAGGAAATCCCAAAGTATATTTTAGCAATCCAAGATTTTTTTCTCGCATCAAAGATCTCGGTCCATAAAAAGCTCTTAACATATGAGAGAAAAAGAAAACCTAATTAAATTGAATGGGAAATCAGGATGATAGGTGGCCTAATTATTCCCAATTAACCCTGCCCAGGAACTCACACGCAGGGTGAACATATACAAACAAATCAGTTTTGTGGATAGGTTCTTCTACTTAAGACAGAGGCAAATAACACAGTGTAAGCAGGTGGTGTTCTCATCCTACTATGAACAGAAAATACATGTGCTAGATATACTCCAGATTTACTACTTCCTGTGATTCACCTTTATTGTTAAAGTAAACAGTGAAACTTAAGCTTTCCTCCAAATCTGGGTGGTTCCTAGGTCTTTCCCAGTAAGACTTCCTCTGCTGCTGTGCTTGGTCACCCTCTTTGCCTTGGAGCCCCAAACACAGCAGTCTGATTTCAATCAGACAGACAAAATTATAGGGCTCTTATATCAGCACATTTGGGACAGCTATCAGTTTATCAGGTGCTAACATTGTTCAAGATAAACCAAAGAGCAAAGCCTTTTAAATAAAGTTCCTAAGAAGATACTCCAGTCAAGATAAACAAAATTAGCATGGCCACACATTCAGCCTTGTAACAGGTCACCTCCTGACTTGCCTCCTTCTCCACATCTCATTGAAAATGGACTAGTGTACACAAGGGACGTGAAGCAGGATGAGGTGGTGCTCTACATTGCTTAGTCAAAATTCCTTATCTGTTCAGGAAACAGGCATTACTACCAAGTAAAGATCATGATGACAGAGAATAAAATCCACCTAAATGTATGTTGACATCCTGCCTTAAATATTTCCCCAAAAGAAAATCATAAATTGCTCTTGTAATGGAACCCCAAACTCCAATGAGAACTAGCAACCTTAAAAAACAGGTGGTTTTCCTAAGATGCAGCAAAGTTTACCCCTTGCTACCCAAGGGGAAGTATGTCCCTTGTTGCTCTGGGATTATACCTCATGCTGCTTGCTGCTGCTGTCAGTGCAGAAGAGACATTGATACACCCTGTACTTTAGAGTAAAACATTTTTGTGTGGTATTTGTGACTTTGTGGCATGGGAAAAATCTTGTGTGATTTTAATCTGCATGCAAACCAATATATAAAAGTAAACTGGTGTGTGCACACATGTACCTTATTTCAATTTTATGTGCATGAGACTAAGCAAGTTTGAATTAAGCTAGAGGACATTTCGGTAGAGAATTCTATCTCGTAAGTTCTATCACTAAGCATATCTCACAAGTATTCAGCTAGAAACTACAGCTACAGTTAGAAAGAGACATGGAGGAGTCATTTCTGAAAAAGAGATTTCTAATTATCAAGTAGAATAGGAACAGCTTTAGAACTAACTGCTGTTAATCAAGGCTGCATTTACTTACTTCCAGTGCCGCACATCTGCTCACGATACCAACAGTAGGCAAACCACATAAAGGAAAACTGCATTTGATTTTTTTCTTGTCAGATTTAATTCTCAAGCAAATATTTTTCATGTTTCTGCTGTGACTGATCTAAAGATTATGCATTTCCAGTAATTATAACTTTTAATACTTGCAAGAGTGGGTTGGGTTGTATGCAATTCAGAGGTACATGCAGATTTTATGGACTAAACTAGGAACTTCACGTATTGTTTTCAGGCTTAGCTGCTCAGTATGTCAAAACATTCTCTCAACCCCCGTGATCTCAGGTCATTGCCTGCTGAGCTTTTTCTAGAATATGTTCAGAAACAAGCTGTGGGAGACACATCACTGGAGAGGAATTGCTCCAAGAAAGTTTTTCACCCTCAGTTATTGTCTGGAGAATGAAGATGATGGAGAGAGGTGATCTAATGACTTCACAGAGACCACTTGCCTTTATTCTATTTTAAAATAAAATTACTGTAGTCTGTAATTGACACACATTAAAAAAAAAAACACAACAGTTTACAGTAGTTACTCCAGTGGTTTTTTTTACCATTACTGTTAGGTTTTGCCATCACTGTAGTGATTTTTAATAAAAGCAAGATCCTAGGAGTTAGACTCAAATTACTTGCAATGGCTCTGGCTTGCCTTTCTCTAGGGAACTGTGGATTGCCTTGAAGCAAAGGAATGAAAATATTTGGCCAACAAGCTAAAAAAGGTGCTATGAGAAAAGTAATTTAGTGAAAAAACTTACCAAAAAAAAAAAAAATCCTGGCAACATTATCTCTTCTGAAACTTAAGGAAAAGACACAGATATATGTGGCTATATTCCTGGTAGTAGGAACTGCATAGTGCAGTTTTCTGAGGATATAATTACCATAGTTTTCCTTTTTTTATGATGATTTTATCTCAAAGGTTCACCATATTTGCAAATTCTTCCAAATCTGTGAATGTTTATGAGACTGCTACCCCCAAACTGTGTTCTTTTAAGTGAAATTATAGCTGGAGAAATCTAATATATAGTTTCAAACAGAGTCTGAACATCCAAGTGAAAGAATTAATGAATGAGTGAAAGAAAGAGTGAATGAACTCAAACCTGCATTAGAAATATTTACTTTTTTCCCTCCATTATGAAATTTCTGCCCCAAAATTCATATAAGTTAAGGCTAGAAATGACCAGATTTATTCCTATAACAATGTGAGTATTTTTTTCTATGTAGGAAAGTGTCATGACTTAAAATGTTAGCTTTTTCCTTTGTATGCATGGCTTATGTCATTTGTAATGAAACATTCCCAGGTTTCCTACATGTAGACCAAGAAGGTTCTTTATTTCAGACTTCTTAGGAGTCACATTTTTAGATACTAATGAGGAAGTCTGAGTTATTTGAGGGAAAGAATGAGGGCATGTGGTTCCCTTCCAACTTTTACATTTGGAGTCATGCTATCAAAGACATAGGTGTAGCAAAACGAAACACTATCCTATAAAAATGTTTGCAAACTGTTCCAAATACTCTTGCAATCACATTTTGGTATCTATGTAGTATAAACTCAAAAAAGGATTTTGTGGCAGAATTTAAAGAATTTATTGCTTTTTTAAGGTTACTTGATGTAATTCAAATGTAAATACTTTCTTTCTGAGCAAGATGATAATACCTCACAGAGAACTGTGACTAGCACAATCAAAGTGATCCATGCAGGTACCCTGACTCGGACTCTTCAGCCTGAAAAAGAGGTGATGGAGATGGAGATATGATAAGCATCTGCATAATCCTGAGCCATGGCATGAAGATGGTGAACAAGGAACAATTTTTCAGTGTGCCTCATATGACAAGAACTGAGAACATCAAGCAGCGGGTACAAACATGTAAAGGGAGATTCTTTCTCTCATGTTGTATAAAGCTCTGAAATTCATTGTCATAGAATAATGTACATGGGGAGAAAAATCCATCGGGGCTATTAAATAAAAAATATCTTCTCTGGCTCAGGAGATCTCTGAGCTAGAGATCACTAGAAAGGAGGAAGGAGGAATAATATCATTGTATATTTGATTCTTCTTCCATAGGCAACAGCCACAGCCACTGTCGAAGAGCAGATTCCATGACAGACAGGTCCTTAGTATGACCAAGTAAAATCCCTTTTGTGGCATCATAGATGATATAAATGAGGAAAATTCATTTATACATTACTATATTATCATATATTTCCCATTTCTGTATATGTGGAAGAATGGTTAAGTGAAAAGGGGCATGATCTCTTAGAAGTGAGCAATCCTGTCTTCACGATGGAGGGAGGATCCCACGGCTATGTGAACTGTCCTTGAACATTCCTAGACCATTACAGAAGGGGAAGACAAGTAGTGGTAAACAAGTCAAGGAGGGGGCCGACAAGCCCCTCCACGTGAACAGCAACTTTGCACCAATCATGTATTCGCTTTAGGCGCATGAACAGAGACTGTAAACCAATCATACAGCTATTGCTAGCACATGCTCTATCGCCTGTCTATATATACTCTGTGTAAGCTCTAATAAAGGGAGAACGACCATACTCATACTGAGACTCATCGTTACTCCGGGCCCGTCCCCCCACTCCGACATGTATATATAAAATATCTATATGCATTTATGCAAAAGTGATAGCCATGATTTTTTTTTTGGTGCCAGGTACCCTTTAACAGCAAGTGATAATGGAAAACTTCTGTTTTAGTAAAGCCTTAGCAATCTTTTGGAATGAGGACACTGTAAGTTCATCTGTATTGTGCCACTGAGACTCGTGTTACAGAGACTCCTGAGCTAGCAGAAACTACAATTTTAAAAATGTTTTCTGACAGTTTATTTTTGGGCAATGGCCTAGATTAAAAGAAAAAGAAAACAACACACCACAAAAAAAAACGGAAAAGAAAGCAGCCAGAATTCCAGTGTACAGCTCCATAATCAGATCCACATGTGCCTTTAGCGGGGTTGGGACCTTTCTCTCTTCCCTACAGGCATGACATCCATCACTAACTAGCTCTTTGAAGAGTAATCTGGAGTATCCTTGCTGTTACTGGTTCACTTTCCTCTGCTTTCCTATCCCTGTCTCTTTATCCAGGGAGTCTCAGTCTCTCCATCTCTTAGCTGTCAAGCTCAGTCAGCTTGTTCTCCAAAATGTGCCTTTTCTGTATTCATTCCTAGTCTCCACTTTGCTAAATGTCTTCTGATCTGAACCTCATCTTACAACCTTAAGACTTTCACTTACAGATATCTTCCCCCCAAGCTCCCAAATCCCACATTGTCACAAAATCTACCTCACCTCTTAT
This sequence comes from Apteryx mantelli, assembly GCF_036417845.1. Lineage (NCBI taxonomy): Eukaryota > Metazoa > Chordata > Aves > Apterygiformes > Apterygidae > Apteryx > Apteryx mantelli. Next base: position 81,575,632 of record NC_089980.1, on the reverse strand, counting down.
CTTGCCTTTTCTCCTCTGTCTCCTAGTCCCTGTCCTAGTCAATTTTGCTCTCCTCATTTATCAGGCTTTTATCTATTCCTATCAGTTTTCTCTCTTCCTTCTCTCTTCCCTACACAAGCTTTATTTTCCCTTTTGCATTTAAATCAGGTAATGAACTTTTGCAGGCTTCCTCAATTGGTCTGTATAGACATAGTTTTCCTCTCCATGCTGTATGAACTAGATGGAAGAATCTTTTTTTTTTTTTCCCTCAAGTAAACTTCTGCTTAATGAGTAAATACTTACCCAATATAATTAAGAACATTAGTATACAGCAGTTTTATACACTGGTAGGGTATAAACTCTAAGCAGAGTAGAGCTTTTTGTTCCATTTGTTGCTGTTTAGTGGTCTCAGACCGTCTTTGTGCTTGGCCACTGCTCAAGAGTCTTGTGCTTTCTGCCTTTGTACAGTTCCCTCAAGTTCTCCTCCTGGTACTGACTGACTGATAATAGTCAAGGCTCTGGCAATGGATTTGCAGACCACACGTACCTTGGAGAACTTGAAATTGGTTTCCCCCATAACCTTTGCTACACAGACGTGAGACCGTTGCATCTTCTGGTCATCCAGTTGCATCAGCAGCTCCTCTTCCTCCTTCCCTTGCAGGTCACAGGCCTTGACCTTTGCCGTGATGGTGGCAGCAGCAAGGCTCCATTCACCAGGGACAAAAGCCAGGAGAGAGCAGGACCTATTGCAAGTCTGGATTCACCCTCTCAAGGCCAGGCTGCTAGCATGTGAGCCCTGCTCAGCCCCACAACAGGGAATGAGACGCTGTATGGCCAGTGACCACATAAACTTAGGGATTTTAGAGCACTGCATATCTGAATAGAAGCTAAGTAGAGACCTTTGACTTCTTTAAATGCATTTTCCCTAGCCATAGTCTCAATAGTGGCTAAAATATTTTGATGAGATTTTCTACACAGGCACACACAAAATCAGCCTGCCACTGACACCTAGTCTAATAAAATTTTCCAGGTGGCAGAATTTTACCTGATGGGCAGCTAATGACTCTAGCAGTTGCATTTATAGGGAAATCAGCTGCCAAATAACTTTTTGCTTAACTTTTTCAAAAGTTGTGCAGTCTGTCACACACAACACAAAACTGCACTGAAATAGACTGATAGACAGCTAGCAGCCCTGAATGCCCAATTAGATATTCAGAAATCATCAGCTTAGTCAAAGGTAAAGTGAGGCTTTATATATTAGCAAAGGGAAAGATTTCCTGCATTGTCCTGCAGGTAGGTACATGCATTGGACCTTCTGTATCCTGAGATATTTAGGTTTAATATTGTAGATGTCCATATTTTCTCCACCAGCTGCACACCCAAAAGAGATCACGCTTCCCTGCTTCCTCTGCAGATCCTCCCTCTGCCCAGGGAAGGGATGAGGGAGGCCAAGAGGAGGAAGCAGTGATTTGCAAGCAGGTCTAAGACTGCAGCTGGGATGGGGTGATGCACCTCATCCCTTTCTTGTTCTGGGGAGCTTCCCAGAATAGAATGATGCTCTGCGAGTCCAGAATGGACTTTTCAGCTGAAAGAGCATCCAAATTTGGCTCTACTGCAAGGAGTGACACATACCACAGACTGCCAAAACTCCCACAGAGGGCTCACTCTCCACCATGGAGACATTTCACTGTCCAAACATTTTGAAATACAAGCTTTTTGCAGCAGGGGGGGAGGTAATTTTTAATGAATTTTCTTAGTGACCAAATCTGCAGTACTAATCTCTCTTACCATGGTTTTAATCTAATGAAAACTAGATCAGGTATTAATCTGTACAATATCTTATGGTTCAACTTTGCTAAAGGTCATGAACTATGCACAGCTATATCATTTCACTGCAAGGGGATATCACAGCTATTTCACAACAACATGGAGTATTTTTTCTTACTTTTTGTTTCTGTTATTGCCGGTTATACAAAAATATGATACTGTTAAGAGGAACGTACTAATAGCAGCCAGGACATTCTGTTCACCTGCCCTTTAATCTTTCTCCTGTAAAGCTAGTATGATAATTGATACTAATTATTTTCATAATACTGACTACAATTCTGTATGTATTGTGCAGAGCAATCTAGTCTACAGGAAAAAATAATGCCATATTTGATAAATTCCAAGATCTTCTTTATCATCAATGTTTTTGCAGATTTATGCTCTTGGCTTAGTAAGCAAGTTGAAAACACGGTGAGAAAGTCAAGTCCCATCCAAAGAACATGACTGACACGTAATAAATCAGAGCAAGCAAAACCTATTTATTGAAACAGTCACAGAAACACTGAACTGTCATTTCCAACCTGGAACTACAGCATTCACAGAATCACAGAATCACAGAATCGCTGAGGTTGGAAGGGACCCCCCTGCTCAAGCAGGGTCACCTAGAGCACATTGCACAGGATTGCATCCAGGCGCGTTTTGAATATCTCCAGAGAAGGAGACTCCACCACCTCTCTGGGCAACCTGTTCCAGTGCTCTGTCACCCTCACAGTGAAAAAGTTTTTCCTCATGTTCAGATGGAAGCGTCTGTGTTTCAGTTTGTGCCCGTTGCCTCGCGTCCTGTCGCTCGGCACCACTGAAAAGAGTCTGGTCCCATCCTCTCGACACCCTCCCTTCAGATACTTGTACACGTTGATAAGATCTCCTCTCAGCCTTCTCTTCTCCAGGCTAAACAGGCCCAGCTCTCTCAGTCTTTCCTCATAAGAGAGATGCTCCAGTCCCCTAATCATCTTCGTAGCCCTTCGCTGGACTTGCTCCAGTAGTGCCACATCCCTCTTGTACTGGGGAGCCCAGAAATGGACACAGCACTCCAGATGTGGCCTCCCCAGGGCTGAGTAGAGGGGGAGAATCACCTCCCTCGACCTGCTGGCAACACTCTTCCTGATGCAGCCCAGGATACCATTGGCCGCCTTGGCCACAAGGGCACATTGCTGCCTCATGCTTAACTTGGTGTCCACCAGCACTCCCAGGTCCTTCTCGGCAGAGCTGCTTTCCAGCAGGTCAACCCCCAACCTCTACTGCTGCATGGGGTTATTCCTCCCCAGGTGCAGGACCCTGCACTTGCCTTTGTTGAACTTCATGAGGTTCCTCTCTGCCCACCTCTCCAGCCTGTCCAAGTCTCTCTGAATGGCAGCACAGCCCTCTGGCATATCCGCCACTCCTCCCAGTTTTGTATCGTCAGCAAACTTGCTGAGGGTGCACTCTGTCCCTTCATCCAGGTCATTGATGAAGAAGTTGAACAAGACTGGACCCAGTACTGACCCCTGGGGGACACTGCTAGCTACAGGCCTCCAACTAGACTCTGCGCCGCTGATCACAACTCTCTGAGCTCTGCCATTCAGCCAGTTCTCAGTCCACCTCACTGTCCACTCATCTAGCCCACACTTCCTGAGCTTCCCTATGAGGATGTTATGGGAGACAGTGTTAAAAGCCTTGCTGAAGTCAAGGTAGACAACATCCACTGCTCTCCCCTCATCTACCCAGCCAGCCATTCCATCATAGAAGGCTATCAGGTTGGTTAGGCATGATTTCCCCTTGGTGAAGCCATGCTGACTACTCCTGATCACCTTCTTGTCCTCCACATGCTTGGAAATGGCCTCCAGGATGAGCTGCTCCATCACCTTTCCAGGGATGGAGGTGAGGCTGACTGGCCTGTAGTTCCTTGGTCCTCCTTCTTGCCCTTTTTGAAGACTGGGGTGATACTGGCTTTCTTCCAGCCCTCAGGCACCTCTCCTGTTCTCCATGACCTTTCAAAGATGATGGAGAGTGGCTTAGCAATAATGTCCGCCAGCTCCCTCAGCACTCGTGGGTGCATCCCATCAGGGCCCATGGATTTGTGGGTGTCAAGTTTGCTTAAATGATCTCTAACCCACCCCTCCTCCACCAAGGGAAAGTCTTCCTTCCTCCAGACTTTCTCTCTTGCCTCCAGGGTCTGGGGTTCCTGAGGGCTGGCCTGAGCAGTAAAGACTGAAGCAAAGAAGGCATTCAGTAACTCTGCCTTCTCTGCATCCTTCGTCACCAGGGCACCCACCCCATTCAGCAAAGGGCCCACATTTTCCCTAGTCTTCCTCTTGCTGCTGATGTATTTGAAGAAGCCCTTCTTGTTGTCCTTGACATCTCTAGCCAGATTTAATTCCAAACGGGCCTTAGCCTTCCTCGTCGCATCCCTGCATACTCTAACAACATTCCTATATTCCTCCCAAGTGGCCTGTCCCCCTTTCCACTTTCTGTATACTTCCTTCTTCTGGTTGAGTTTTGCCAGGAGCTCCTTGCTCATCCATGCAGGTCTCCTGCCTCCTTTGCTTGACTTCCTACTCATAGGGATGCACCGCTCTTGAGCCTGGAGGAAGTGATGTTTGAATATTAACCAGCTCTCTGGAACACCCCTTCCTTCTAGGGCCCTCGCCCATGGGATTCCTCCAAGTACGTCCCTGAAGAGGACAAAGTTTGCTCTCCTGAAGTCCAGGGTTGCGATCCTACTTGGTGCCCTGCTGCCTCCTCGCAGGATCCTGAACTCCACCATCTCATGGTCACTGCAGCCAAGGCAGCCCCCGACCTTCACGTCTTCCACCAGTCCTTCTTTGTTTGTTAGTACGAGGTCCAGCAGCACACCTCTCCTTCCAGAGTAGTATGCACATATATAATTGCACTATTACAAGAATGCTCTCAAATTCAAATGCACATCACCTTTGGCAAAAGTAAGCCTCTGCTTGCAAAGAAGACCCACAAAAATTGCTTTCACAACATTTGATGGGGCTAGCAATTTGCCTAAACAAATTATATTAAAATGCTTAAGAATTTCCTGTAGCTAGAGAATGTTAAGAGGACACAACAAAGAATAAAAGAGATATAAAATCAAAGTTAAGGTTGCATATACGTCTTAACTCTTTTTTACTTGTGCTTTGCATTACTATCTTTAATTACAAGAACACACGGTGCTATATCTGTGTGCACTTTCCTGCAATTAGCCACACATGGATAATCTATTTTAGTATGCATATTGCTTTGTATATGCCATGCTAGACCACAAAAACTATTTATATGAAATGTAAGTATAAATTGTATTTATACAATATGCTACAAATTAAGTATAACAATGAGAAAAGTAGTAAATATCTGCTAGCATATTAGGCCAACAAAATACTCAGCCAAGAGCTGTCTAGATGGAAAGTTATATGCTTTTATTTAAGGTTTGCATTTAATTTAGTTAAACTGATACAAAAGGCTATGCAAAAGCTCATTTCAGTTTACACAAGGCTTATCTCTGTTTGGCTTATATCATTTAGAAATGAGCTTAAACCTAAAGAGAGTTTGAGCTTAAGCTAAAGCAAGTTTAGCTCTTATCCTGCTCACTCCTATGTTCTAGAAAGTAAGCTCTATGTAATGAACTTTATAGCCCACCTCCTCATTCCACAAAATAACTTAAGGCTTTGCTATGTACAGTGTGCACATGAATAAGGACAGGAAAAAAAAAACATGTATTTTATAATTACTGTCCAATAAATACAGAGCGAGGAATGCAAAAAGTACACAACAAGCACAGATCCTAAAGAATTAATCTGATTTTAAAATTGCAGCATAGTTTACAATCCAAATTAATTTTTTAACATAGGTAAAAGTTACAAACAACTTCTCTGATTTTGTCTTCTGAAACATGTAGACCTCTAAGAGCATGAGATGATACAATGTACTATACACTCTATAATAACCTGTATCCTGTTCAGTTGCATCAGGTTTTCAAGTTAAGTGTATTGGAACAGCACATTTTGAAATAAAATCTTTAAAAATGTAGTAAACTGGTGAGAAAAAAAGTGAAATGGTTTAAGCAGATATAAAACATGAACAGCCCATGGCATTTGCCTATATTCATAGCTATTTACATTTTAAAATTAATAAATAAGCACATACACCATATAGACATATAGCATGATTGAAGGTCTCAAAAGGATGCAGTACAAACTTCTGTCAACAGACAAAAAGGAGGAGAAATTCTGTGTAAAGTTAAAATCTTCCTTAACCAGTTACCATGGTTTTCTTAAATGAAGAGTTAAGCTTTGTTAATTCTCAGCTTTAAAATTTCTTTTGCCTGTTAAACAAAATACTGGCATCATAACATTTTATTTGTTATCCTTCTGAAAACCCCACCTTACAGGTGTGAAGAGATTTCCAGAGTGAAAGCAGAAAAAGTATGTTAATAGGATGAGGCTGATTTAGAAACTCTTGCAAATACTCTGATTTATTCCTCTGGTAAGCATGCAAATACACTGCCTAAAGCATTCCTCTTCCACACCATGTGCAGATTACCACAGGGGATCCATTTGCTAAGGGTCGTTCTCATCTGCCAAGTATCATGAAGCATTTTCTGAGAGATAAACTTGTCTGGAGCAAATAAAAAGGAAAAAAAACTATATTCCCATGGCAAAGATATTTGCCTATTAACACGCCCTATGGCTCAAGGTATTTCTATCACATATTAGTGTTGCAAGCTTTCTGCACTTTCTCTCCTGTCAGAGCTTCGTAATTGTGGGTTTGTGGCATCTGTCTCAGTAAGAATTGAAAGGAATTCGATGTCACACAGTTGAAAAACCAAAACTTTACTCAAGGTCTACAATAGAAAGCCCACTGCTAAGGAGGTTTAAATCTGACCTTAACTCATAAAGTACAATCCTGTGATAACCTTGGGAATCACAGAATCACAGAATGGTTGAGGTTGGAAGGGACCTCTGGAGATCATCTAGTCCAACCCCCCTGCTGCATTATTGAGAGATAATTGTGTTTGTATTTGTCCTAATGATGTGATTGTGCATTGCTGTTTGCCCTTTTCATGTGATGTCAAAGGAGCTAATGGCATCCCCTCAGGATTAAACAAAGTAGTAAGCAAACCTTAAACCACAGTAGCTACTTCTCTGGGAATAAATAGACCTAAAAGAGAGGGGTAGAAAAAAGCAGAATCAGCCAGACTGGCCAGGCATCCTGTCTCCACTAGTGGAAATAACTGAATTTTATGCATGTACTATCTGGTTAGGGGGTCTTTTGATGGTGGAGGCATTCCACTTTCACAGACATATTTTGAAAGACTTTATATTTTGATAATAAAATAGTAATGTTTTGAAATAGTGAAAAACTGCAATTTTCAAAAAGTAAAACCACGCTATCGTTAGCTTTGTTTGCAAATTCCAAGAGTTTATTAGGGCTTTGCACCTGAGAAAATACTATTTAAAAATCAATAGTGATCCCTTAGCTTCGGAGTCCTAAAATCAAATCTACAGCTGCACAAATCTGACTAAATAATATTGACTTGATTCTCCTTTTTTTCCCCTCATATTGAGTGAACTGGATTCTATACTTTTATAATAAAGGAAAAGAGGAATGCTTATTAAAAGGATTTTCATTGCCTTGCCTTCACATCAAGGCAGTACAGCATAACTGAACAGCTTCACAACTGAGGGTCTGGGCTTTTTTTAAATTAATGGCTATTCTATTTTTTTATTTTTTCAAGTGAACGGAAATTGACCTTCAGTGTCTCTTTAGTCAATCCAGCTCAGAATCAAAGAGCAAGTCAATTATTACCATTTAAAACTTAACAGTTGAAGCCTTTTGATGTAATATCACATTCATTTCTAATTAACTGTACATATGTCTTGCTGAGTTATCCAGTAACTCTTGATATCTGTCAGCATTAAACCTTAATAAAAGCATGAACACTTCAGGATGAAAATTAGACAGCCCTTGTATAAGTAGGAACAGAAGGTGACAGGGAACAAGACTGAGTATAGGAAGAAATCTCTGTCTTTCTTTTTTTCCTAATATTGTTTAAAACACAGCTACTGCTGAATAGTGGCTCAGTGTCTTGAGAACCTGGGTTGTCATTTTTAGTTTCATAAGCAAAACCAAAATAGAAGTAGCTTTATATTTCAGTCTTTTTGATGTCCCATTGCATAAAGTTTCAATTTAGCCTAGCATAAACATTTCCTTTCTGTGGCCATTTACTATCCTCTGTCCTAGGACTTGGTCATCAAGCCATCCCAGTATTTCACTGGATTGAGCCGAAGTCAAGGAGTCTCTACCTCTCCACGTAGTGATTGCTTGATACAACACTCTCCCAGTGAAATTGTTCTCTTGAGTAACCAGATTCACTGAGCATGGAGCTTGAGTTGGGTTGTTGGCTTTGCAATAAGGAGCCAGCAGTGTAATAGAAAATTTTAGGATCTTAGTTTCTCTGAAAATGAAGCTTCACTGTTTCTTAGTTCATCAAATGATTTTTCTTAACATCTTTACTCCCAAGAATGACTCTTCTTGAAGAAAGACTTCGTAACTTGGTCCTTGAATGTTTTTCATTCCAGATGAACCTTGAAATGGCAATGATCTTCTAAATAATAGGGCTCAGAAAAAGAACCAAAGTCACTGTGTGACATTCTTCGAGCTGCTTTTAAAACCTCAGAGGTTATGAAGTTTTTTCTGTTTGGTATGAGGATAGGAGGACATTGATTTTCCACTCTGCTACTTCAGCTTTGAATCTGGTAATGGGTTAGGAAAGCCCAGACCAAACCAAGCAGTGCACTGTCCTCAGAGCTCTGCTGACACCACCTGGCACACGTGTTCAGGGCTGAGGAATATTAGACAGAGTACAATCTTTCTATTCACAGCAGTGAAACTTGGGGCATAAAGGTCTTCATCAACAGTGGTCACTGTAAATCAGGGTAAGAATGACCTTCATGTGGATATAGAAACCAGAATCAAATGGCTGGAAACCACTACTGAATGGTTTCTTCATTTCTGATGGAAAACAGAGGGAGGATGCTGGAAAGATCAAAATATCAAAAACAGGCGGAGAAGAAACTGTGTTTAGGGATTTTCTTTATTATTATTTAAATGTTATTTGTGGGAGAAAAGTTTACAGCGCATAGCTCTAAAGAAGGTCCAGGACAACTGAAAAAAAAAATTATGAATCTATACACAATTTATTATGGGTTCTTGCTACCTTGGGAAGGATGAAAATGAATATGTATTGGATAATTAGAGGAGCCAGGAGAAGAAGCAAGGCTAGAGTGACAATAGGCACTGTTGGAGGAAATCAGTATATTACAACTTTTTCATGTACAAAAGTGTGACACATCATGAGCCACACTATCACATGTTCTACTCTGCCAGACTCTGCTGAAATCTGTGAAGAAACAGGAGCAAAGAAATGTGAAATACACTCAAAGTGTTTCCATCTTTTTTCCCCAGAAAGGGGGCTTTCTTTATTTTATTTATTATTAATCTATTGTACTAAGTAAATAGGTGCAGCATTTTGTTTTTACTTCACTGAATTTTCTGCCCCACTGAAAAATTGTAACCAGCTAATCTATGCTTGCCAAGGTCTGGGAAGAATCAGACAGAAGGACTTCTGTTGCATGATTCTGTATCCAGTTAGACTTAAAATAAAAGTATATAATTGACCACAAAAATTAGTTTTGTCCTCATAAAATCCTTCAAAAAACACTGAAAGGAAATTATGTCACTGAGGATATTTTGTATTCAAATGTTTTTGTTTAGCTTCTCATCACAGCCAGCCAGCTGTCATGAAAAAGTTTTTATATTTACAATGTGTTAGCTTGAATGATGCCCAATTTTTTTTTCTTTCAAATGGGAAAATATTCATGACTGAAATGCAGCCCCTCTGGCTTGGAAGGAAGCAGGCTGCTAAACAAATAGGATATGAAAAGGCAAATGTGATGGAAGAAATGACAGCCAGCGCTTGTAAACAAGATATACACTATGAAAGAGTGACCAGAACAACTTTAATATCCGTATGCTGTTTCTATTTTGAGGGTCTCTGCTGAATGAGGTCTGCATCCTGAAACAAAACTTAATGTAGAGTCACCTGGGAAACTTGAAGCTGTTGGTCTAGGGCTCTGGGATACACGAAACCTGATTTATCAGCCTTTGAGCTCTCATTGCTCTTGGCCTAACTAGATGCAAGCTGAACTTGGGATAAATTAGAATGAATTCTCCAACTTGTACTACTTGTAGTGCAGGAAATAATTATAATTCAGCAACATATTGGCCATTTCCTCAGTGTAGCTATACTAGATATCTGGCAAATGGATGGTATAATTTAGCTTTCATGGATCCAAGAGAGTGCACTAATGGCTGAACCAGCAGGCCTTTTAGGTCCTTTCCACCCTTCCAGCTTTGACAACAGAAGCCAAAATACTAAGTCTTCATGTTTGGCCTATAGCCCTTTACAGACATATCTAGTTTCATTTTCTTCTTGCTTCTAATGGATTTAAATCTCCACTAGAAACAGTCCACTCAACATGAGCAGAAAAGCAGGCCCTATTATTTACAGTGTCCAGGTTTAGCCCAGTCCACCTTAAAGGACAGACACATCAATCACTTGTGAAATGCAACGGTCAGTTTACTGAACAACTAAAAGCTGAATCCAGCAAGCGTTACATGAAATCCCATTCAGAGATCCACAGATGAAATGAAGCAGGGATCATCAGCTTTCATGATCAGGAACTTTCTGCACAGAAACAAGCTCTACACAACAACCCAACAATTGCTCATTATGAAAATCTGAATGATCTTGATGACAGAAATGAAAATCCAAAACAGGAAGAAACTTGTTTTGAAAAGCAGTTATCTAGATAGTCTTTGTATTCAATGAATATGAAAACTCCATTTTGTAGAAAAAGAGCTGTGGGATGTTCTTTCAACTCCTAGTCTTTTTAAGGTAATAAAAGGCAAAGCTGGTAAAGGAAGCCTTGGATCCAAACATCTGCTATGACACCCTGCCATATTATTCTTTTCAGAAATTCAGTCTTAAACATTAATGTGGTTTTTGGTCTCTGTTTTTTTGTACTAGCAGGTTATTTCAGAGCATCATGGCTCTGATGGTTGTAAGCCTCCTTCTGAATTCCTAACTGAATGTATCTGTGGCCAGTGAACACCTACTTCTTCCTCTGCACTTTGGCATTTATCTCACACAGCTCCTTCCTCTTCTTAGCATTTACTGCCCTGTTGTCTTTTTAGGTAACATACATATCCCCTCTTATCCTTTCTTTTTCCTGAGCAAAGCAAGCCTAACTCTTTTTGTCTATTGAGCTAATTCTGCTCCCAGTTACAATAACGCAGGTCACGGTTGCCTTCCCTGAAGGCAAGGGAACTACAGCACTTCAAAACTGAGAGGAGAACCATGTTTCCTATCTTTCAAAAACTCCATATATGGTTTTTCAGAATGATGAAGTGACCCCAAGAGGTACAAACAGGCCCAAAATGGACATTTGTGATTTCCCAGGAATCTGTTAATCTGTTAACAGCTTCTGTGACAGGACACTGCCTCATTTGGGATAGCATTTATCTCACTGAGTTCTGCACAGTTACATTAGGTCAGAGGGGCCCATCAGGATCTAATATAATCAAGATCTACTTCTGAGAAAGAAACAAATTTCCTAATCATCTTTAAGAAAGTTCAGTTGAAGATCTAAACATTTCACCCTTAGCTTCTTATTTCATCTGCCTGTCAAGATCCTGGAAGAGTTTCTGTTTTCTACAAAAGGAAATGCAGAAGACCCCAGGGACCAAGATTCATTAAAGTCTCTGTTTTGGGCACTGAACATTATACATCTAGCAAGGGAGTCTCCTTACCCAAAAGCTTATAAATGGACAATAGAAACAAAGCAAAGGACAGATAACAGAGGAACTTAAAGGCAATATTTCTTATTCAAAATTGTAGGGCAGACAGTGTCAAAATTAGCAATACTGCTCAAGAATGACTCTTGATGAAGTGTCCATCAAATCAGAGACACCACAGATCTAAAAGAGTTTACAAGCCTCAGAATAAGAAAGAGGAAAGGAAAAAAAATAGCTTCAAAATAGTGTTCATACTAGTTAGATCTTTTCAAATTTGCTTGGACTTACAAAGTTCATTCTAAGATGCCAACAGAAAAGGCTATTTCAGTATGTTAGTAGTTATTTCTAAGAACTTGTAAAGGTATGGTGAGGTATCAGAAGCCTGGAAAAGAAGAAAATAGTGCCTATCTTCACAGAGGAGATAAAGAATCAAGTCAATATGACTTCAATTCTGTTTCAGTCATCAAACAATAATTGATAATAATTAAGTACCTGGAAGAAAAGAAAGAGATCAGGAATTTGTCAAAAACACATTGTTTCAAATGAATGTAATTTCTTTCTAGGACAATGTAATAATTGATATTTTATATCTTGACTTTATCAAAGCTTTTGATTCCTGCTTGTTCGTGCTGAACATATTATGTCTATAAATGTCTATAGAACGGGAAAAAAAATGGTTAGATAACCATACCTAAAGAGTATTTATTCATGTGACACTTAGAGACCAGAAAGACATAGTGATTGAAGCTCTATAAGGGTCTTCCCTGGGTGCAGTATATTCAAGATTTTAATTAACAACCTGAATGATGGAGTAGGGAATACACTTATGACAAATACAAGCAACACAAAGCTGGAAGGGACTGAAATTATGTTAGAGGAAAAATAAGAAATCAAAATGATCTTGAAAAACTGGAAAATTGTTCAGAAAGGAATGTTATTCAGGTAGGAAAATGCAAGGAATAATTTCTTGGAAACAGCCAATCAGACACAGCTGGCTAGGTAGCAGGTCTGCTGGAACTGACTGGAAGGTTACAAAGAATCACAAGCTAAACAGAAGTTAAGAATGACATGCCTTTGCAATAAAAAGGCAAATGACACACTGGGCTTCTAATTAGGATTATAGACTGCAAGATTTATTAAGGGAGCCTTCTGTTCTGCCCAGCATCAGTAAGAGTTCGGGTATAAACCATACTTCAAGGGAGATGCAGAACAACCAGAGGAAGTCGAGAGCAGAGCAACAAGAACAATGAGGGAGCTAGAAAACACACTTGGCCTGGACAGATGGGCAACATCAGAAGAGAAACTGTTGGGAGACATAGTAAAAGTTTTCAAAAACAGAATAAGCCAAAATAAACAGGAAAGGATTAATTCATTCTGCAGTGTTATTTTGGGTGTCCTCATGTATCCCACTTGCCCTCAGCTGCCTTTCCAGGATAGCATCCTGTAGGACTTGTTCCATACCTGCCAAGCCTCCAGAGATGTCTTAGGGCATCTGAAAACGTCACTAGAAACCTCTGTTTAAGCCCATCTATGCTATGTGAGGGGAAGATGGCTGGCACATTAGATTATGCTATGGCCAAGAAAGTTCAAGGCTTACTACTCGGCGGTGTGCCTTCTCTCTAAGCTCCAGTCACATCTGGGCATGACTCATTTCATCCTAAAGTCTACATCTAAAATAAATTAGATTACTTGCACTCTAGAGTGTTTATTTGTCTCCATTCTTCACAAGGGGAGAGTGACTAGGTCAGATGTAGATGTTTATATTGTAAATATCTAAAGTTATATGAGATGAAATTTCCACACATTGTACAAAAATTAACACCCAGATCATCCAATATTTTCACTCAAACATAAATAATGGTCTTGACACAGGAAATACAGACTGAAGTTCTATGACCCATGCTAAAAAGATGGTCAGATCATAAAGCCCCTCTTTATTCTTATAACTGACTCCATATGAGCAACCACTATTCTTCTGTACAGTGTTCCACTAAACTTCCTGAACTCTGATAAAAAACACCATCACACACTACAGAGGCTATAATTCATGAAAATAGCGTGCCTGTTCTGAAGGTAATATAATTTCTCAGAACAAAAGACAGGGAAATTTTAGCTGGTTATTTATTCAACAGAGAAGTCAACAACTTCACTGTAATATGGTTATACTTGGTATTTTATCTCTATATCGTGTTTTTAATCCTCATTGCATTCAAGAAGATCAAATGAAAATCATATTTCAGCCTCAGTAAAAGGCAAAATGTTTTCCATCTCTGAAAATGGACAAATTCATCCTCAGTAATTGGCTGTCCACCTAGCAAGAAGTAATCCAAAGTATTCCCAATGGGTATCTCTCAGTTTCACCTTTATTCTGAAGGAGAGAGGTGAATATAGAAGAGAAAACCATCCACTGCTCCTCTGCAGAAACCTGTTTTTGCCTTCTGTCTCTCTTTATTCAGACAGTGTATGAACAAAGGAATGGTGAGACCATAGCCATGACTTTTTTCTTGGTTTCTGCAACTAAAAGAAATAAAAACTAGAACAACTGGCAAACCCAAACTGCTACCTACAGGCAACAACTTATTCAAAAAAATACTCAAAGTAGTCTATTGTAAAAATGTAATTATCTGTGACCCTGATTTGCTTAAGCAGGACTTTGGTAATAAAATAATAGCCTTTATTTTCTTGAAACTTTCACTCTCCTTAAGCAACACAACACAAAGCATCTCTAGAACAGATAGCACTACAGACTTGTCCTGGATAAAGAAGCTGTATAAGTCTGCAGGCTATTAATTTGCCTGGTCCCTTACCCTGTGACTCCTTGAGGAGTCTTTAGTAGAGACTCACTTATGAAGGAAATAAATTGACATTTTAGCTTGCACCTTCAGTTTCTGACATGTTAAATGGTGAAGTTTACAATATTTTGATGATTCTTGTAGCATAAATGCATTATGAAGAATACAAGCAAAGAAGTTAAAAGGAACCAAATGGCTTACATGTGCATATCCCTATCCAAATGTACAATACATATATTCAAGATCTTCTAGATCTTCAGAGCCTAAATTTGATTTTGCACTTCCACCCACTACACGAGCTGCTTCAGCAACATGCTATATGCAATGTGATATTCAAAGACTTGTGTTTGACATGAAAAATAGCTGAAAAGTTCAGAGTAGTATTTACAAAGCTCACTTTATATGTTGGAAAAATTCACGTACAAATAACTGTGAATGCTAGTTTGTATCCTTCTTTTATAGGACATGGCTATCTATAATTCTGAGCACAGCCACAATGTAGGCACTTTTTTGCAATATTCTGGTTGCACAAAGCTCAATGTGAAGCTGTATAGGAGGTGATGGTAATTTAAATACAACTGATTTCACTCACACACATTCTCTCATGCCAACATGCTCATAGTCACACCAAGACATGTGTGTCCAGGCAGTATGGCCAGGGTTACTTCAGTGACAAGGAGGACAAGGGACACTGGTTACTGAGTATTCATCATATCAGCTAAGCTCTTCTTAAATTGGCAACCATGTGCTGTTTTTTTGATGTGCCTTTTGTACCCTATAGGACTTGACAGTAATATTTTGTCTCTTCATCCTGTCCCACCCCTGTAAGTCATCTGGCAACATTGCTGATTTCCTCATTGCTCTTTTGACTCCTTTTCTTTGTGCAGTCTGACCTTTATCTTAGCCTGTCCTTTGTTTTCCTGATACCGGATAAACAGGTAAATGTGCTGTGATCTTGATAAGCTGCTCTGGGTGCCACCAACACATCCATTCTTTCATCCCTTCTTCTTTTCTTTTTTTTTTCCTGTTGCTTTCACATCTAGACATTCTCATTCATACCAATCTTAACATTTCTGTTAAAAATATCTACATCCTTAACGCTGAAAACTAGTAGGAAAAGGTAAGTAAGAGTAATCTAGCCCTTTCACTGACAAAAATTCTTTCTTCACCTGAATGCATAACCCAAAGAGCATGCTATAGCCTAAAAACAAAAAAATATTCATTGAATTACAAGGTCAGAATGAGAGTTAACTCTCCTATGTTTTCCACTTAGTGTCAAAAGAATTTCCAAATATGAAATTGAACTGAATTTAACTCTGCAATTTTCATCACAATCATTAACTGAACAGTAGTTCAAAATCCAGGATAAACAAACTTAAAAAATAAAATATCAATGACAGTGATCAGAATGTCTTTACAAAAGCCATTACCACTCAATCAGGCATGGTCATAACACGACCACTTTTAATATGACCACCGTACTTGCCTGATATACCAAAACTGGATCAGGCAAGCACACACAGAACAAAAGCCAGGATACCTTGGCTAATTTTACTACTTCTGACATAATACTACAGAAAATACAATGAGCATAGAGTCTTGAAAGACAGGTTTTCTGCCGGTGGTTAGTAATTCACAGCATCTCACAATTTGCTGAGTGCATTATGATATGAATTTCCCTACTTCTGCACATCAAATCAATAGCCATTTTCAAAGGTAATAGACTAATGATGGACTAACGGTCTGATATGAACTAACTAATCTTATGAGGCTTTGTCCCATTCTCCATTAACCCTTTTTGAAAGGTGCTTTTCTGAAAAGGGATAAGTATATCAAAAAACAAATTTTATGTTTGTTGGCTTAATTGCTAGTCATATCCCATAAAAAATGCAACCTTAAGGGAAAAAAATTTCATGAAGTAACTAAATCATCCTAATCATTTACAAAATGTCTTTCATTCAGAAGGATCACAAAATGCCTTAAAAACCGCATGCACCAAATAGCTGAATTCTCCATTGAAATACATCTACTTACAGTCATATTCAGGCAATATACAGAACAGAAAGATGTTTCAAATGAGTTTCTGCATAATTCTGTCTTGTTTCTGATATTATTCAATAATACCATTAATATTTTGGCTGATGGAGAATATGCTTACTACATTTGCAGGCAGCATAAAGCTAAAAGGATTGCAAATATATCTGAGGAAAGGTTGAATTTCAAAATGTTCCTGACAAATTGAAAAAAAAAATCAGAAAAAGTAGAATGTTGTTCAACAGAAACAAGTGTAAATTGTTATAATGCAGCAGGAACAATCAATTGCACAAATTCCAGAAGAGGAAAAACT
Source organism: Apteryx mantelli (assembly GCF_036417845.1). NCBI lineage: Eukaryota > Metazoa > Chordata > Aves > Apterygiformes > Apterygidae > Apteryx > Apteryx mantelli. Next base: position 81,558,847 of record NC_089980.1, on the reverse strand, counting down.
GTCTCTCACCTGAGCAGCAGATCTGGAAGGTACGACAGATCACAGGCTGAACATGAGTCAAAGGTGTCATACTACTGACTGGATACATAAATAAGAATATAGGTTGCAAGACTCATTATGTAAATCTTCAGTTGCATTCAGCATTAGTAGCAAATGGGATACTGTGTCCAGATTTAGATGATGTTTAAGGAAGAATATTAACAAACTGATGACAGGCTAGGGGAGAGCAATGAGAATAGGTGGAAGTCTATAAAATATGTTTTATGATTAAAAACTGGAAGAACTAAAGGAAGAGGAGAGGAGAGGGAGAGGAGAGGGAGAGGAGAGGGAGAGGAGAGGAAGAGGAGAGGACTAGTACTCAACTACAGAAAATGACTATAAATAAGATGTCCATGGTGAAAACAATCATGACCTTATGGAAGTTCTCAGAGAATATAATAAACAGCAAAAGGTTTACATAATAAAGAAGAATCAGATGAGACATTAAGGAGAAGGAAAGAAATGACAATATAGCAGAACAAAGAAATATGTTGTCAGGGCAGACTGCATTTTCCATCACTAAAAGTCCACCAGGTATGGCACATATGTATGCCATATATCTTGAGGAAGCATGGTCTTGGTGATTGGAGATGGACTGTATTCTCTCTTTCCTTTTCCTGACTGTCAGTGCTGCTCTTTCTTTCTACTAAAATGCTAAAACAGGGCTAGAGAAAGTCTGTTATGTATGGGATCAGTGGAGGGAGAAAAGGTGCTGATTTTGAGAAAGTAAGGAAAAGGGTCTGCTGGAGTAGAGTGTCCTGTAGCATAGAAAGACAAGTGTTCATATTGCAGCAGGGAGGATAAGGGGGATGATGCAGAGGGAGAGAAACCTACCTCCTTTAGGGATGATGGGGAAGAATGAAGTCCCGGCAAGCCCAGCATCACTGTGAGCTGCTGTCTCCACCATGGCGTGAAATTCTAAGAAAACAGGACCCGACTGTCCAGAAAGCCTTAAGGACCCTAGCCACCAGTGACATGGTGTAGCTTGCAATACTTGGTGTGGCTGTATACTTTTCTTCATCATTATTGTAGAAGATTCAAGCGGTATTGTACATCATTTTTTTTGCACCCATGTGTACCAAGAATGAGCTGATACAAGAGATACAGGTTACTCTTTCTAGAACATTATGAGCAAAATATGAAATCAGATAATGTGAGAAAACTCAAGCATTAAGAACCTTCCTTATTTTTGAAAAAAAATAAGAAGGCATAAAACTGTAAAGCATCAGCATTTAAGTTTTAGATCTCACCTAAAATTTATCCCAGTACTAAAACTTGAATAAGGAACATGGTCTTCAAAGGCATACTCTTTGTACTCCTTATCCCTCATATGGATAGGTATCTCTGGTTACCTGAAGTGACAGCTGGCATTCATGTGGAAGGAAGGAGTTTCTTTTTTCGCTATTACCTCATTGTATATACAAAAATGTTGTTCTGAGATAAGATGTGATTTGACATAAAGTGAGGCAACAGTAAAAAGAATTCTTAGAGGTTTCTTTCAGCTTGGGTGATTCCTGTCAGCTTATGAAACCACCACAGAGCAAAATGTTTTGTGAATAATTAGCAGGTTAATTACCCATAAGCAGTGAGCAATTTGTATTACCTATGTGGTTAGATCACCACACAAAGACCTATGCTGATTGCATATGTCTGTGTTGCCTTGCAAATTAAAGGACCAGTCCTACAGGGCACTGTTTGTCCCCAAGCCCTATTGTCATTCCAACAGTGCACAACACATAAACCAGGAGAGATTCCTAATGTGTGACAAATGTTTTATGGATTTCAGACTAGGATAATGTACTTTAGGAACCCTGGAAAACAAATCAGTCAAGAAAGGCAAAGAAAGAGGGAAGTTTAAATAACTGTGCCAGACCAGGCAGAGTTCAGAGGACAAACTGCTTATTGGGATGCTAAACATGGCAAGTTTAAGGCCCATCTTTACCATCTGGCTGCCTCTTCTCTCACAAGGCTGTGCAGCCCACCTATCATCTCATACGCCGCTGCTTTGAATATATTTTCTTTTAATTTAATAAAGATAACTGGTGAACTGCAGGAAAACCTACTTCTGGGCCATGCTTCAACTGGATGTTACAAAGCTAAAAAGAAAATTATCAGCCAGCAACAATGATGCAGAAGTGAATTTCAGCTTTTCAGTATCTGAAAGATAGTAAGCACCAGAATGCCAAGCAGCCTAGGCTGCCAAACAAAGTATGTACGAATGAGGCAGGAGGAAGAAAACACATTCTAGATTATGTAGAAATCTTACACTGCAGTCCAAAATCTTACATGTAGTACACGGCTGCGTGAATAATCATTTTTTATTTAATATCAAAGAACAGATACTGTTTTACAGTGAGCATAAAATAATGCCAGTTCCTTGCATTTTCTGCAAATTATACAAAAAACACTTTCAGTAGAAAGTTTTGGGTTGTTTTCTCACCAAAATACTCAGCTAAAGGCTTACACTTCCTTTCATAAAGAGAATTGTTGGTAAACAGAACCATGACTCTAGTGTTATGGATCCTACAATATGAGAATTACAATACGCTATATATAGGCAAAGCAAAAATTACAAATTGTAACGTTATAAATATAAGCTCAGTCATTAGATTAGTAGTTGTGTAAAATGATGCTCCAAGTAGTGAGCAAATGAATATCCAACATGCCACAACTCTTCAATTTAACACTTGCTTAAAGATGGTTTTTCAAACCCATTTCTGAAATGATTAGCTTCTGTGGGTTTGAACAAGACCTTTAAATGTTATTTGAACATAGATTTATGGGTGATTCATCTACCAGAAATTAAGTGTGTGAATTCTTCTCATTTGCAGATCATCAACATGAGGTCTGTTGAATAAATGTGACTCCCAGGACTCAAAAGCTGTGCACAAAATGCTTTCACTGCTATTTGAAATGTTTCTTAAAACTGTGACTTTGACCACTGAAATAACATTAGCACCACCTAGAGGCATACATTAAAACCATATTTATATTTTACCGAGAAAGATTTAATTTGAAAACGTCTTTATGTTATACCTCCTTATATCAAGGAGCTTCTCCCTGGTCTATGGTTTTGGGGGATATTTCTGACATAAGACTACACTCCAATGTCTTCCTCCAACACAAGATCTTTAATTCCAAAAAAGCACATTTTATTTGCTTGTCTTCAGCCTGCAAAGAAAGAAACAAGGAAACAAAATCAATTGAAAAGTTTATTTCTCACGTTACTGAAATGGACAAAATCTCCTCAGCAATGAAAGAACAGGAAAAAACAGCACAAACAGTAAAATCAACTCCTTTTTATTATTTTTAAACAAATTAATAAATCCCTCTTAAAACTGTAATCTTAGTACACCTGATTTTGAACACAGCTCATCAGATCCATCTACAAAATGAGCTCATTCCCTTGACAATATTCCCATCTATAACCAGCAGCAGCATATCTTGGAGCCTCAGAAATACTTTGTCTGATTGCATCTGTCTTTGCTATCATGTCAGTGACTTATAGTTGTCCTGTGCTTGTCTAGTTTATCTAGGTCCTTCACTTCTCACAGATGATCTCAAATATTATAGGAGAGTTTTGTAGCTGATCTCTTAATACATGAAGTTGCATTTTGTGTTATTACTTTTTCCTCATTTCTATCATCTCATTTTTCAAGGCTAATTTTTCTTGTACAATATTTCAATTTTACATCCTCTTGAAAAACCTTCCAAACTTATTTCATCAGATATGTCATTAGCAGATGACTAACAGGTTTACATCTCAACTTTGAATAGTTTCCTACATTTTTCAAAATGTACCCTTTTGAAGACAAGACCCTAAATACTTGTCTGTTTCCTTTTTATATTTTATTTAAACTGAATAAATTCATAGCTACTGCATTCAGCTCTTCTATAGTGTCCTAACTGCTTATCAAAACCTAGTTTAATAAATATACTATTTTTGTTGGATTAGAAACTCTGCAGTGAAGAACTCTGTTATCTTTCACACCTAGGAGTAATTGTGTCCCACTATTATTAATAAATATTCTGCTCTTCAATCTGTACCTGGGAAATGAAATTCAGCCATTGTGACAAAGTACTTCACAGAATTTATCTTTCTAATATTACCCCTAATCAAATTAGACTCAAATTAGACTAATATGATTGCTCTGTAATAGTCTCTATTAAAATTTTTCTACAAAGTGAATTTGAACCAACTCTGTTCTTTTACCTCTTCCTTTCAAGTCTGCCATCTATTCAGTATTCTGTAGTATCTCAACATTATGCAGTCTTTATTTCTGACTTCCCTGAACAGCAAATGATTTTCAGTTGATGTTTTGTGATCCAAGATTTTATTATTGCTATTCCACCATTTTGTTTCTAGAAGATCCAGTTTCATAACCTACAACAGTAATTCCTAGTTCTTTGCATTAGTGTGAAAATACACCAGTTGTTTTTCTTTCATACAACATCCCAACATTAGATTAGGTATAAACCCTTTCATTACATGTATCATCTGACTGCTATCAGTGTTATTTTCTTTTTCCTTGCTACCCTACTCTTTCTAGTAGATATTTATACATAGGTTGAGTGTACTGTGTATCCTTTTCGACACATGAAAGCTTCTTTACAGTCGCATGAGATGACAGGTATTGCTCGTTCTGAGCCCCTGTCTCCGCCTTCTTGTGCTGGTGTTTACCTGAATTGACTGGTGTTTACCTGAATTGACTTAATGTGTGCAGGAAAGCACACATTAGGTAGTTAAATATTTCCTTCAGGTTGGATAATTATTCTTCATTGAAAAACTTGCCCTAGAAGCTGTCCCTTTGTGAAAAAATATAGTTTGGAGGCAGAGGAAGGAGAAGCATGATTCTGCGTATCCCAATTAACTCCAAAAGTTTAGCTATATGGAAACATATATTTAACTTAACTAAAGGCGGGAATGTAAAAGCAGGATTCCTGATCCTGAGAAAATTAATTCATAGAATCATGGAGATCATCCAGTCCAACCTTCTGCTCAAAGCAGGGCCAGCTTCAAAGTCAGAGCAGATTACTCAGGGCTGTGTCCGGCTGAGTTTTGAATATCTCCACGGGCAGAGATTCTACAATGTTTCTGGGCAACCTGCCCCAGTGTTTCATCACCTTCATTGTGAACTATTTTTCCATATGTACAATTGAAAATTTTCAAATACATTTTTATACTGTTCTTAAGGCTAAGACTGCAATCCAGGTCTTCCTCTCTCCATCCATTAGAGTCATCCTCTGGTTTTCTCTGGCCCTATTAATATTGAATTAGTCCATGCAAAGTGGACTAATTTTCACAGAAGAGAAATTTCCTTCCCCAAATATCCTACAGTCTGGTGGTCTCTGCACTTGTGAAAGGGAATAATACAAGATGACATTTTAGGTAAAGGAGGCCATTCCATATGTGTGAGTGCACATGATGAAGTGGGGAGAAGATAAAAAAAACAGTGCACTACTCTCTTCTCCTTCACCATCATCATCACCACATCCACCAGGTTGTGCTCTGTGAAAACAGAACAGGGTGGATCCTTATTTCCAAAAAAGCTTAAAGACTGCAAGTCCTGATCACTATACTGAGATGGCTTAATCTGCCATATAAAAGTGTTTAAAATCAAGAAAATAGTGGCATTTAACACACAGTTTTCCTACTGGCTAAATTACGTAGCTCTTTGCTTAGCATGTTGTCTTTTACAGCATCATTCACAAGTGTTTAACTCTTAGTGCAACCTTGGCAAAACACTTTGACTGATAGCTTTACTACATGGCAGGATGCTGAAAGGTGACACGATCAAAACTCTCTGTCCACTATTTGGGGCAACACAGGCTGAGAAAAGACAATGTGCTCCCCCCCCCTTTTTTTTTGGCACGCATCCACATCATCAGCCCCGAAACTCTTCTAACACGTGCAGCACCCCCAAACACCATGAGCTGAGACATCCTAGCATAGTCCTAGTAGCGCTGGCCCCTCTCAGAAGGGAATCCATCAGCATTTTGTTGATTCTGTATTGCGTGTTTAACTTTATGGTATAAACAATGGAGAACTTGTACCAGATATTCATGTACCTCAGGTCACCCCACCTGCACATACGAGCATGGGATTGCCCACTGCCAGCTGAGACGAGAGGTGAGTTTGGGCTTCATGCCTCTGTCACATGTCTCCCACAAACAGCAGATGAAGAGAGCTGCATTATCCAAGCTTTCTGTGGGATTTTCCTTTATTCATTTTTATCATCAAGTGATCATATACATGCTTAGGGTCACTCACATGCTGAGGATGCAGGAGCCATGCAAGTCCCACACGCGGATAGCCAGAAAAGGAAAAGGCAGTAGGGAATAAATTGAGAGCAATACTCTAAGCAATAAGCCACAGAAAGCATACAGGAATAAAGGAAGATGAACGTATCAATTAAAATAAATGGCCGGGAGGGGGAGGAATGGGGCAATAGTAAGGACTTCTTTAAAGAAATAGGAAACTAAGGAAATTACAGCAACTGCATGTACTTGTGAACAAGCAGATAGGGGGAAATGCCCGCAGAGCTACCGAGAAATAAGGGACGTGTCCGCGACACCAGCTACCGCGGCGCCATCTTGGTTAAGGGCAACAACCGTCCCCTCCTTCGGGAATGAGAGAAGAGGCGGGTGCCACGGCAGTTCCGCCCTAGTCCAACAGGTCTGACTTCCCTTCCTCGTCGCTCTTTATTTCCTCCCGTCGCTGGCGGCGCTCTACCCTCCAGTTCGCCCTCGCGTCTATGGCGCGGGAGGCCGCCGGGGAGCGGTCACGTGCGGCGGAGCGGGCAGCGGGCGCGGCATGAAGCCGGGCGGAGGCGGCGGGGCGGCCGTGCCCCACTTCCTCAGCAAGGTCTGGGCGCTGGTGGAGGATCCCCAAACTAACGAGTTCATCTGCTGGAGCGCAGTGAGTGCGGGGGGAGCCCGACGGGCACCGGGGGTGGCGGCTCGGTGGGGCGCAGCGGCCCGGCCCGGCGGGCTCCGCCGCCCCTCACGCGCCGCGACCGTTGGCGGCGCCGCCCCGCTGCTGTGGCTCCCTGAGGTGACGGGGGCTCGGCCCGTTTCGTCCCTCTCCCAGGATGGGCAGAGCTTCAACGTGCTGGACGAGGAGAGCTTCGCTAAGAAGATTCTCCCCAAGCACTTCAAGCACAACAACATGGCGAGCTTCGTGAGGCAGCTCAACTCCTGTAAGTGCTTCTCGCCGTGCGGGGCAGCGGGAGGCGCCGGCCCGGCATCTCCGGCTCCGCGCTGTGTCCGCACAGGCCGGCTGGCAATGACAGCTGGGGGGTCAGCCTCTTTTTCCAGTGGGTAAAACTAATCCTACCCAGCTGAGGGTGGCCATCTTGCAGGTGAATCCAGAGCGCTGTCATGTCGTGGCCGTGTTGGGCTTACCTGTGGGAGCAGTGTGCTAGAGCCCTTGAAGCTGATTCATCGGTACTTGAGTTCAATGCTACTGCAGGCAAAGTCTTTTCTCTGCGTTATGTCTAGGTTTTCACGGATACCGCAAGAGTAGTCTTTGTGATACCTGGTCGAATTAGTGTAACCAGTTAGGCTTTAAATTTGGGTGTGAATGTAGGAGGGCCTGGAGTTAAATCCTTACCTAGTCTGCTGTGAGGCTTGCCAGTGGTTTAAAACCAGAACACATCTGTCCGGGTCAAGAAAGAGCCACTTTTGAAGGTCTGCCCTTGCAGAGTTGTGGTTTTGAGTAAGGAGGCTCTACCAGGATATTACAGTATTTAATAATGTCTGTCTTCAGATAATTCTATTAATTCCAAATTTCCCTATGTCTCAGAATAAGTGGATGCTTTAAGACATCACAAAGAGCAGTTAAAGTGTCTCTAGTAAAGAGACAGTGATTCTGGTTGGGACTCATAAAGAACAGCTTTGGGAAAGGCATAATGCAGCTTTTCTTGATGAATTTGCTGTAGTCATGGAAGAGTATAAAGCTACCAGGAAGGAATTACTACTGTTTTTTCATAAATCATGATATCTAACATGGAAATGAGAGTCTTTTGAGGCTGTCAGTTTCCATAGAGGTATATAGCTTCTTCTCCATATCATCAATGCTTTTTTTTTTTTTTTTTAAGACTATTATTCTCTAATGCCTTAATTAGGAAAGGGCTGTGTGTGTTCTTGAGTGACTTCTTCAGCTGAAAAGATGTGGCTTGACAAGTCAACTATAATCCAGATGTCTGGGTTTAAGTGTGAGGGATGAAATGCAGTGAATGGTGCATTATCTTTTTAATGTAAAATTACTGTGTTTTTCTCCATCTGATATTTTTCAAGAGCTTCCTTTAATAGTGTTGATTTTAAGGTTTCTGTGACTGACTAGTTCTGCTGGCAATCCTCAGTAACAGTTGACCTGGAATAGTCCTGTGCCTTTGTGAAGTTTATACAGTTATGCTGTCTGTGTGTTCCTTTGTTTTCCTAATAACTTTCCCCTGGGTGGCCAACTCCAGTGAAACCTGAAAAGGAATAGAAGCCTTCAAAGTCCTCCAAGTGTTATGACATGTAGTGTCCTGGTGGAAGAGAAAGACACAGATTAACGGTAGGACACAAGGAGAGAATTCAGTTTCTTAACTGTTGCAAGAGGCTGTAGTAAGTTGCGCCGTCATCATGAGCATGCTGGTCAGTGTTCCAGCATCTGAGTACCAAGTCAGTTGCAGCATGTCTTTCCCCTAACCAAGATGAATAAATAAGGGAAGGCATGAGGTTTGGGGGGAGGAATTCTGGCAAAGTAAAGGGGAGAAAGAAAGAGTAGGATTTTGCAAAGGATTTTCTTGTAAGAGGCTTCATCAAGGGAAGTGTGGGTTCTGTTTGATTTGTTGTATGTTAAATGCATCTTGAGAAATGTTGAAGAGATGGCATATTTTTGAGGCACAGTTCTTTTTATCAGCACATATAGCTTGAGCACTGCGATATAATGGACAGCCTCAGCTGAGGGCCCACTTGGGTAAGACTGTAGTCTTGGTGAAAGGATACGGGAGTTATTGAAAGCTTTATGTGAAGCCTGTGACTTGCAGGCTTATGTTATCACTCAACAGCCTGGAAATAATGGACAGTTCTGGCTGAGAGCAACTTTTTATTCCATATCTGGCAGGTACATGACAGGGGGGTCAGTAAATGGATCTCACTGTAGTTTATCACTGTCTTGTAACTTGCATGCATTATGTTGGGTTCATGCAAACTCAAACTCATGGCTCACCAAGACTGCAAACAGGGAACCTGCTGCTCATGCTCCATGAAATTCTCTGGCTGCTCATAAGATTATTAGGGTTTTTTAATTATTTTTGATGGTACTTCACATGTCAGGATTTGAGACTTTTGATTCTCCTCTTTATATTAAAAAAAGTAAATGCATCTCAGTATAAGAGATTCCTATTTGGGTGTCTTTGAGACAGAGTGAGTGAGGAGAGTACCTTGTATATATGGTTATGGATTGTGTGTGGGGTTTTATTGTTTGTTTTATTTGATTTGATCACTTTCAGAAATGTCACTTTGAACTCAGAAGTAGTCTGTTTTTTGTTTTTGTTCTTTTTTTTTTTTAAACTATTATCCCATCTCCTTTGTCTTTACAGCCTTTTGTGTACTGAGGAGGGGAGAAGAGTCAAAAGTATTTAGGGTTTTTGTTTGTTGGGTTTTTTTGTTGTTTTATTCTGTTTTCTTTTTTTGTAAGAGGCCGTTTGCTTGTGAACTGCTGATGAAGGCTTCTCTGGCCAGTGGGTTTTTCATGGAACATTGCCATTGAGTTGTTCTGATTCCAGAGACCACACCACATGATGGCAGACGTATTGTGCAGGTTTTAATCATATTAAGTGTTCCATTAAATCAAGTGTAATCAGGAAATTCAATTCTAAAAGACTTCTGAAAAATATTTCATGGTATTAATCACTGAAATGGTAGGATCATTAAATCTTAAGTCATTAAAAGCTTCTAATATATTAAGTGTGTGGCTCATTCTGCAACTGAAATGTATTTAGGTCCCTCTGTGTATTTTATCTTATTATTATTATTTTTTTAATAAGATGTCTGTTACAAGTTAGTGGTGTTTACAAGCTCTTGTCTGATGTGGTGCTGTGGTAGTTTCAGTGCAACATATAAATATATGGCTAATATGACAAGTATAGAACATTATGATCTTTAGCAGTTCCACTGGATAAATATGAATTTTTATTTAATCATAAATATGAATTCTCTTTTTAAAGAGAACACGGAGAAGTTGCCTAGAACATCCTTTTTGTATTGGCATCTCTTTCTAATGTTTGTTCTGTATCTCTCATGTCCTCTCTCTTGCTCCGTTCTCCTTTCTGTGCTGTTTTCAGTGGAGTGTCCCTCCTAGATGAACTTCAGGGACCAGACTTAACTTCCCTATTACTTCCCTATTAGTGATGACAGGATCAGTTAAGGCTTTGTCACTTAACCTACTTAGCTAACTCTTAGTGACAGAACTAGCCCCTGAGACTGTCTCTGACCTGTGGGCAGTTACTGATAATGAACTGAGAAACAGGTGAGAGTGAGCAAACTGACTTGCTGTACTCCCTGCCCCTGCGCTGCCTTCCAGAGTGTGCCGGCACAGCTCTAGGTAGAGCTGTGCAATGAATTGGGTCAGGGAATTGATACAGGTTAATAATTGCTTTATGGCTCGGTTATCTTTCTTGAGTGAAATATTGTGTTGTAAGAATGCATTCAAAAAGACAGTACAAAAAGCAGCTGTTGTGATGCTCGAATCTTATATTCGTCTTAGCTTCATATGCATCTTAGGAGCATCTCTTAACAGGAAAAATTATAGTCATTCAAGTTAAGTGGCAACCTTCAGAAAAAAAAACTATAAAAATTTTAACAAACATGCAAAAAAAATTGAATTTATGGAAAAATGAGATTTTGGGGGAGTGAGGAAAAGGAATGTATATGTATGTTTGCATTACTTAACATAAGCTCTTCCAGTTTTGATAGAGTAGTGTAGTCATGCACTCCTCTTTCACATTTAACTTTCTTCTCCTCTTATAGCTTTCTGCCACCAAATTTATCACTCTATAACTTTGCTTTGCTTTGAACTGCTGTGCTTTTCAGTTGCATCAGAATCTATTCTTGACTGTACAATTTATTTGCTCTTTGTTTGTGGGTTTGGGGTTTTGAGTTTTTTGGAGTTCTTGTTTGTTTCCATTTTTGGTAAGAGAGTTCTTTTGTAAGTGTTGAATTGCTTATCCTTATGCCAAAGAACTCTGCGTATTAGAGACTGTGTTTATAGTAGTTTCACAATGGCTGTTAAGGTGTGTAGTGCAGTTTGCTTTGCCTGGGCTGTCTCTGCTGAAGCAAGCTGAGAATATAGCCTGAAGGGGTTTTTTTTGTTTTTTTGTTTTTTTTTTGGAGGGGGGGCGGGGGGGGGTGGGTTGGTTGGTTGGTTGGTTTGGCTTTTTATGGACTCTGGGTTTTTGTCCCAAAGCGAAAAACTTGATTGTCATTTCAACTCTAAAGTATTTGTCAAGGAGTATGAAGTTTCAAAGGGGGGGAAGATTTTCCTTCTCTTCCTCCCTACTCCCTCTCCATCCCCTTTGGGGCAGAAAGTTCACTGTTTGTTTATTTTCTCCCTGAAGGTCATGCTTGGCCTTGCCCATGTCTGAATTTTGTCAGATGAGCATACTGTTGTTCTTGCTATTGCAAATCTTAAAACTGTTTTGTTTGTCCTTTTATTCGGGCACAAGGAGATGCCATGTAATTCGAACTTTGCTGTATTTGTTTTTCCTTCTAGATGGCTTTCATAAAGTTATACAATATGAGTCAGGCTCAGCTAAGCAAGAACGATATGGTTCTGGTAAATATCAACATCCCTGTTTCAAAAAAGGCCAAGAAGAGTTGTTGTCAAAGATAAAGAGGAAAGTAAGTAACTTAAGTGTATGTCTACAGGTAATATCCTGAGTTTGCTCATTAATTTTGAATATTATACTTCCACACTGTCTTAGGAAAACTCATATACGGATCAAAGATATGGATATGTTCTAGTCTTGGACTCTTGGTTAGTCATATTCATCTTTTTAAGATGTGGGAAGCCCTTATCAAGTGTTGCTGAAGAGCACCATTTAGTACTGTTACTATGAAGTTATTCCAGTTGCAAACAATATGTTGTATAATCCAGCTTCTGTATTTGCATTGTGGTACAAGACTTTTCATGACGAGTATCCTAATACAGTATCATCAGTTAAAAATGTCAAAAGACTCAAAAAGTACAAATTGTACGTGGTCCTGAAATGCTAGCAATTCTTGCAAATCTAATGTGTGTCTAAAGAGCTATATGAAAAGTGCTCTTGTTTTAGAATTTAAACCTCCTATCCTAGTTAGCCTGAGTGTTACAAGTGCACGTTTGTCATGCTCCTTAACCTCTCTTTCCTTCTTCTCCTATACGTGTTTCTTTCCTTTATGTGAACCTACAGCTTCCTCCTCAAGTTATCAGAATTAAAATGAGTTCTAATCATTCATTTTGTCTCTTTTTCACTGCTTTTGTTTGGTGTTCCTATCTTGGTTGTTATAGGTGCCTTTACCTCGTATAGAAAATGGTAAGATTGATCCAGAGGAGATCCACAAGATGTTAGCAATTATTCATCAAGTGCAAGGAAAACAGGATGTAATAGATTCCACGCTTGAATCATTAAAACGGTATGTTGAATCCTTCTAACGCTAATACATATCAGGTTTCTGAGCGTGCTTTTTTGCCACACCACCATCCTCAATAGGCAAAGTCTTGTTTGGGTTCTGTTAGGAAATATTCATTCCTATGTTTCTTTTGATTGTGCAAAATTATTCCATTAGGAAACATTACATCCATCAGTTGCTTCAGGGGCCCAGATAACTGAATTGAGCTAATACAACCACTAAACGTGGTGGTCGGCAGCCTGCTACATACTGCACTCCCTATGTTCAGCCACAGCATCTTTCATGGGAAGCAATGCTGTTTTAAATATTGTTGAACCACATTCCTAAACAATGTGTTTAGGATTCCAGTCCTCAGCTGATTATTTGACTTCATGCTCTTTGTATACTGCTTAAAATCATGTATCTGGTATGTTAACATCTAGCTGAGAGAGTTCTACAGATATTTTTCTGTAGAGAGAAGCTAGGCAATTTTCTGGTAAAGTAGAGAATTGACGTAAGCTTTCTGTTAAATTGAGGGACTCCAGCCTGAAAATTGGATATCTTAAATTTAGTCACCTCCTTCTAGAATAGGATAAGTCTCCCTTTGGACATGCGTGGCTTGCTGACTGTAAACAGAATATAGAGTAGAACATAGAGAGCGTAGAATTGTATGTCAAATTTTTAGATGCCTGAAGTTGGCTGGAATGTATTCTGCCTGGAGTAGCTTGTGCTTGTTGGAGAGTTGCTCAAAGTTTTATCTGGTGAGCAACTGAATCATGTGAACATGTTTCTTAAGCAAAGGTTTAAATCCTGTGTTGTAAAAGAAAGCAGGAAAACTTAAAATGGCTGACACGTTCTTGTGTGATTTGAAGCTTTTCTGAGACAACTCTTGAAAGTGAAAGTTAGGGAGGCAGCTGAAGACTGGTACCTCACTGAGACTTTTTGGGCCTTTTGAGTACTTTCCTGAAGGGACTTTTAAAGCTAATTTGGGGGTCTGAGAAAATGACTAGCTTGGACTTGCATAAACTCTGCCTCTTCAGATAGAGTAACATCTCTTTTTATCTGTTCAAGATGGATTGTTGGTTCACTTTCATTCCCATGTCAGTTCTTTTCTCTAATAGGAACACAGCTCCTGTAATACAGGAACTCCTTTTAACAAATACCACTATCATAATTTTAAGTTCTTCCTTTGCTTTTCCCTGGTTTGAATTTCCTCCTGCTGCCTTTTCCTTAGCATTGCATTACAAACTTTAAATGTACAAATAGGATTTTTGTTTGTTTGTTTGGCATAGCTTTCTTTGCCCCTCATGACAGTTTGATGTAACAGTCTTGAAAAACTATATACCACCATGAAGAGTGTTCAATGTACATGACTTACTGAACTCATATGCTCATCTTGTCGACTCTTCTCAGAGACAGCACATGGTATAATAATACATATGAGACAATGCTTGTGGGGAGAGGTAATATCTTTTATTAGACTGACTTATAATGAGAGAGGGTGTCAGGCAAGCTTTCAGGCACACAGTGACCTCAAAGGGCTTATGTGCCCAGGTGCACATCAGTTCTTTTTTCCAACTATATTAGTTAGCATAATAAAAGGTATTACCTCCCCTTAAAAACACTGCCTGACTTACAGTGTGGTGATCTGAGGCTGCAAAAGCACTGAAACCGTTATCGAAGCTGATGGACATGCTATTCTATGCACTGTTTACAGTTCCCCCAGTCTTGTTCCCCACATGCACTTTTTCCTGTCAGTTGTAGGGTTTTTATACTCAAGATGTGATGAGGTCTTCTTAACAAGTGTGGTCTTTAAGTAGACTATGGAACCAAATCTAATTTATCTCAATTGAATGGAAATTTTCACTTTGGAATGCCTCTGTCATTTTTCTGTCTTTCAGTGTTACTTTAGCCCATGGCTTTAATAAATGAGATCTAGGTTAGTAATTCTGGGAGCCTAAAGGCCATCCATGCTTCACAAATAAGCATGTACAATTTATCAGTAGCGTATGTTTCGGTCACATTTGTTAGTTTGCTTTGAAGCTTATTTGTGTTCACAAGCAACAGAAAAGCTCAACGGGGTGAACTTTATTCTTGCCATTGTTACTAAATGAAGGATACTGGCAGCTTGTTTGTGACTTACTTTATGTAGGATTTGAGATAAATACTAGACTGAGATAAATAATTTGAGATAAATAACTAGACTGGAGAGCAGATTAACTTATAAGGTGTTAGAGTGTCAGAAATGGTGTCTTAGCTCGTCATGTTTTATCTCCATAGAGCTTCACTGTTTTCATGAAAATAGGTTTTATTTCATTTTGAAGGAAGTTTTAAATGATTATTTTGAGGTGTTTGTTATTTACAAAACCCCAGTTTCTCCCCACCCTTTTCCTGTTAGTTTTTTTAGATGGGAATGTTAGGCTTCTTTAAGAGCTACTGAAATGTTTCCCTTGAATTTTCAGGGAAAACAAAGCCCTTTGGGAGGAAGTTCTTGATCTTAAACAGAAGCAAATCCAGCATCGACAGCTCTGTGAGGCAGTGAGTAGCCACAGCTGCTGAGTGACTTTAAAACATAAAACTTTAGATAGTTTAAAATTGTGTGATTATGTCCAGTTTGCTTAATGCCTTTGACGCTGAGGAGAGTACTGGTGCCACCCTGTAATTGCCAGCTCTATGGACTTCTAGAAAATACTCTGGTTTAAATAAATGAGAACATCAAGCAGTAATTTAAATTACTACTTAGCAGAATTTCTTGCTTATACCTGGTTACTGTGAGGAATTTCAGGTGAAATACTTATTATCTTTCCTCTTCCCATAAAAGAGGAGATCTGTCTTGTATGAATATGACACGTCTATCTAGGCAGCTAAAATAATCAAGGATGGAGCCAGCTGCCTTATAAGGGGAGAGTGAAAAGTCTGGATTTCCTTTGTTTGGAGAGGAAGAGGCTGAGGGAGAGGATATAGTTGAGGCTTGCAGAATCGCAGCAGTGATCAGCAAGCTGAACACACTGTCTTTCACCAAATTCTGCCATATAAGCCGGCACTCAGTCCTTTTATCACTAGTTTAATTTAAAATGGATAAAAAGCAGTTCTTCACGCAGCAAATAATGAAATCCTGGAACTTGCCACCACAGGAGGCTGCAGGGGCAGGGTGTGTCAGCAGGTTCAGAGGTGGATGAAACAAATTCATTAATGGCTGGTCTGTGAATGAACGCTAAAACGGCTGCCATGTACATTCTCATATCCCTACAATAATTCTGTGTGCTGGGATAGTGTTTGTGGAATGGATTGAATAAAGTGGCTAGCTTCACCTGCTCTCCATAAATAGGCATCTTTTACAGCTGCTGTTGTGCAGGCTGTTAGCCTGATCTGTCACATCATTTCTTATGTACTTGCCAAGTGCCTTGGCCAGGATCACCAGAATGGAGCAGTTGGGATCAAAATCCGTGGATCCCAGTTCCATGCTGGAGCTACCCAGATCCATCTCTGCTTTGAGTACCCAAAGCAGGGATGTGTGCCATGATGGTTAGCCATCCCTGCAGTCCAGCTGTTCTGCTAGTAATAGATTGTTTTGTGCTGCTAAGGTGATGGCTTTTCTGTATGTGACTTGATTTCTGACTGTGATCTAATTGGTGACTGAGCAAATTGCTTATAACTCTTTTTTTTAAGAGCAGAAAACAGTCATAGAGCCCCAACATGTTTAAATTTTCAGAAACTATGCGTATAATTTTCCTCTGTCAAAGTGTACAAATACTCCCAATTCTTCTCATAATTATCTGAAAAAGGAAGCCAGATTTCAGTATGCTTATTGAAATTACTATTCTTACGCAAGTAATTAATATAAGAATGGGAAAGTACTTGTTGTCTCTCTAGCTGTGGTTTTCTCTAGGCACTGCAGGCTTTTGTTATGGCTCTTGAGAATGAAACATAGAATGTATCCTGGTCAGTTAAAGTAGATTATCCTTAGCTTCACTGAATATCAGTATTTTTACTCATCCTTCACTTAGTAACATCTTCAAGGTTTTTTGCTTTATTTTGGAAGCTAGAGCATCCTTAATCTTAGGAAAGAGGAATTTAATATAATTAATGCCACATGGGGGGGTTGAGGGTTTTTTTTTTTTTTTTGTTCTATGATTACTGACAATAACTCTGAGATATTACTGGTCTTGATAATGGACAAAAATCTGGAGTTAGGATGATGTAGGAAAAAATCATTATTTTTCATTAATTATTGACTGGCAAGTGGTCTGTTCTCCAATTCATGCCTGCATTGGTTTTTTGCCCTTTTTTTTCCCCCCCCTCAGAATGTTGCATCACAGTGTTATAACCAAACTATGAGCCTGCCACAAAAACAGTAAGTGAAACAGACTGTAAAACTAACTCTGTTTAGTGTTATAACTGTATTTTTATGCTAATAGTGAAAGAACATCTTCCAGTAGCTTTGGATAACAACTGACCCGGGTGGTTTTTTTGCATTGATCTGCATCATTAAAATGGTATTGCCTAGAGGTGTCTCTAGGAATTTTTTACCTTCTCTTTTGGTTACATTCAGTCCAGGAAAGACTCTCGTGTTTCTTTGTCCTGTCCGTCCTGTCCCATCCCGTTCCCCCCCCCCCCCCAAGTTCCCAGCCAGTAACTGATTTACCACAAATGCCAAGAACTATCTTGACATAGATTAGTTGTAATGGCTTTAACTTTAAAAAGACTCTGTGTAACTTAAGCTGTACTGGAGGAAAATTCTACTGTGACATAGCAATTACTGCAAGTCAGGAAGGGGATTTCCTCTCTGTCTGGAAGAAGAAGCTCCCATTGCCCCTGTTGTCTGCTTTTAATTAAGGGAGCATCCCTCACCAGTACTGGATTTTTTTTTTTTTTTTTTTTGGCATATCTTTAAAAATCTGGTATTTTCACTTTAGTTGGGCCAATTCCAAACTAACCATTTGGGATTGAGAATAGGGGTGAAATAGGTATCACAGAGAGCTGTAAACTCAAAATCCTGCCAATACAAGCTAAATAATATCCTCTCTAATGAACTCCAGGATTTATTTATGTTCACCAAGGAAAGGAAGAAGACCCTCAGCAAAATTAGGAGTTCTGCACTGAAATGCTTGCCCTGTAAGGATTTCAAATCAAATTAAGGCCACTTTATCCTGATTCTAACACAGAATTTTGTGAAGCTAATCTCTTCTTGTGTATATATATTGCAGTTCAAAGATCTTGTATCATCACAAGATAAAGGCAGATTTTTAGAAAGCCGAAGTTTCTCTTGACCAGTAGGAAACCTAAGTTGTTACAAGTATATTAAGTAGCTATGCTTCTTCAGAAGCTGCTGCTGCCTTGTATTTTTCTGTATTAAGAGTTATACTGTTCCTTGTGATTCTTTGATACCTACCTTGTGAGCAAAGTTAGCATTTCAAACACTTTAAATAATCTATTCTAGGCCCCTTATGATAGATAACACAGGAGACTACAATCAACAGTCTGCTCAAGAACTAGTTGACCAGAGCCAGGTAAACCATTATCTTTAACTCTTCTTTCTTCTCTACAGTAACCATTGTGGTTCAGCACAAATATTTGCTGTGTGATGGCTGGAGCTACGCTTGATCTTTGTTTGAATTTATAGGTTACATATAGATGCTATGTGGCATACTAATGAGTATAGTAAGATAATTGCTATAGAGCCAGTACTGCACAGTGCTTCCTAAAGGAATTCTTCCTCTATACCCTTACAAATTTTTCTTTTTCCCTTGAGCTCTAATTCTTGCTAGTTTCATGTTTTAGCTTGGTAATCATCATCACATTACATAGTCTTAAAGTAATATCACTGATGCAGATAATGTAGCTCTTGCAGTACGTTTTTCTTATTACCAGTGTGAGATGTAAATAACTTTATATGCATACAGTAAGGAATGCATGCAGCTGAAAGAAGTATGGAGTAACTTCTAGGACCTCATCCTAAGAGGCAGTGAATGCTCTGGCCCTGTTCTGCAGAGTATCAATGCATTTGTTTGGATAGTCTTGTGTTAAAAAAATTGTGCTTGGTTGGATCATTTCTAATGTGTTCTAATGTATTTGCAGGGTCAAAGAATTTGATGGGGCGGGGGGAGGGGGAAGCATATTCTTCATGATAGTCACAAAAACTATGTCATGTTTATCACTAATTCTTACTACCAGCTTATGGTCGTTCTAAATAGATGTTCGTGGGAAATCTGTTTATTTTTAAGCATTCAAATTAGTATCATGCAGCATTGAAATGACACTTGTTTAGTCTTGAGTACAGAGAACTTCAGAAAGTACTAGAAAAATATTTTAGTAATTACACTAAACTATTACCATACTAATATCACCACATGAAATTTGAGGAGTTATCTTTTATTAGACTCATTTGGAAAATACTCATTTTCTGAAAGAAATATTAGATTAAATGTTGTTATACTGCTTAATGTTTTACCTGAACTATTACGGAAGAATGCTGTATAATTTAAAGTTTAATCTCTTCTGTAAAAGTTATATGGGGCTATCATTCAGCAAACAAGGAGAGAATGTACCTAAATGAAAATTTGCCTTGTATATTCTTGGGTTTATTACCTGGGATTATTTAATTCTCTAGTGAATTTTAAAGTGTCTGGTCTGTTTTTCTGTATTAGCTTGAAAAAAAATTATTTATTGGTAACTGGTGGAACAATTAAAATGTATAGATTGAAACAGAGTTTTGGAAGCCTTCAGGGATGAGAGGATTTTGAGGGGCTGTAGTTAAAATTGTGCCTTGCAGGCAGGGCAGTGGTAAAGGAGCAGCAAAAGAACTTGAAGGGCTTGCAACTGTTTGTCAGAGAACCACAGTCCTGTCCATGACTGATATTAAGCTATTGTCTCCTGCTCAAGCTGTTTGATTCAGGAGACTTTACTTTTTTTTTTTTTTACTTTTTTTTCTCAGCAGTGTCCTGTTTGATAGTTTGCCTACAAAGGCTGCAATACAATCACTAAACAATTAATTTAAAAAAGGACAAAAATGATTGAATCAAATTTAGTAATTATAATCAAAATCTCACAGAAAGTTTCCTCTTGAATAAGGAGTTTTGATAAATTCAAGCCCTGAAGTTCAAAGCCCTCTTGTACTGTGTAATACCAACACTTAGAGGAGCAGATTAATGGAGGTTTGCCCACTTTGCTATCTCCTTAGCCATGCACTCAGGAGCTCCTTTGGAGCCTTTAAAAAAAGTTGAAGCAAGGATATCTTGGAGGTTATTCTGTGTTGCCTTTATGTATTTTCATTTCAGTGATTGAGCCCATGGCAGTCTCCTCCTTGCATTTGTTGAATAAACTGAACTTATCAAGAATTCCTTGTGTGATAAATTAAATAAAACCAAACAATTTTATGAATTTTATTTTACATTGAATGAAGACTCTGTTATCCCAAAGAAAATGGAAGCTTGAGATAGGGCAGGGTTTTCCGCCCCCACCGCCCCCACCCCGAGTAATCAACAAGGCTGTTTGTTTGTTTGTGTTCTTTTTTTTCCAGACTGCAGAAAATCAGTGTATTAGGACAGGAAGTAGAAACAAGTTGGAAGTTAGCATCAATGACCTTGAAGGAGATCAACTAAGAGTTCAAGCAGACACATCTCAGATGTGGACAAGGATAGCTGAAAAGTAAGAGCAGCATGTTTCGTTTTAAGGGGAAAGCAGTGCTGGGATTTTTAGGCCTGTCTAAGCAAGGGAAAAGATAGATCTCCTTGGGAGTTGAGCACTGCTTGTGTTTAGATGTAACACTGAATAGAGGGTTTCCCTTTCCATCCCCTCTGCCCCCCTTCCACTTCACTTGGTTCATTTCTTGCTTGAATTCAGCTCTGACTGAAGTTGTTCTGGTTCATGGGGGTTGGCTCAACATGTTCTAGCTCATGGTCATAACTGGCTTGTGTTAACTGTTTTTTTGCATTAAAAATGGGTGAAGAAGAAGTAGGAGAAAGGAAGAGGAGATGAGGGGCAGGGCTGTAGGTTAGGAAGGGTTTATATGTTTGAATGTGGGAAAAGAGGGATGAGATTGCTGGGAAAGTGTGCCATCTGGCTTCCCCATCTGGCCTACTCATGAATTTTGAGAAAGGAAATGGAGGCTCTAGAGGATACACATATGAGGGGGCTGGCTCATTGTTTTGGGGGGCAAGGGGGAAGGATGAGAAGAGGGACCCTTTCCTTTCCCTGTGGAGACTCTTCTTCCTTATAGACCTTCCACTTTTCCAGCTATTCCTATTCACTTAACAGGGTATGAGTTGAAAAGTGAGTCTAGATTTGTCTGTTTCTGTTGTAAGTGGGCTAAAGCAGAAGCAGAGTGGTGAGGGAAGGTTGTTCACAGAAGGTAAGTCACTGTGGTGCCACAGTTACTCTGAAGGAGTAGCAAGAGAT